>NC_143052.1:100417272-100720303 GCF_052426305.1 Pelodiscus sinensis
TTTGTGGAAAAGAGTGTCTAGAGTGGCACGGACGCTTTTCCACAAAAGCACTTTTTGCGGAAAAGCGTCCGTGCCAATCTAGACGCGCTTTTGTGCAAAAAAGCCCCGATCGCCATTTTCGCGATCGGGGCTTTTTTGCGTAAATCAAATCTGAGCTGTCTACACTGGCCCTTTTGCCTGAACAGGAGCAGCATAGTATTTCCGCAAGAAGCACTGATTTCAGACAGTAGGAAGTCAGTGTTCTTGTGGAAATTCAAGCGGCCAGTGTAGACAGCTGGCAAGCTTTTCCACAAAAGCAGTGGCTTTTGCGGAAAAACTTGCCAGTCTAGACACTGAGTGAGGGTGAGGGTGAGAGTGAGAGTGAAAAACACACACTGTCTTTCACTCTCCTCTCTTAAGCCAACACATATGTGGGGGATTGTTGTTACTACTTTTACTGCTTGCAAAGTGGGTTATTTTTGATTTTGGACTGGTCTGTGCATTTCATAACTTTCATTTCTCTCTCATGCTTAAAATTCAATTTGAGTAGTGAGCTCTAAAATGCCTACCCTGTCATGGCTGGAGTAATTATCTCTATGGTAATTGCTGCTCCTGGAAGTGGCTGGCATGTCCCTGCAGCCCCTGAGAGAGGCCAAACGGGGTCTTCACATGCTGTCCTTGCCTGCAGACACCACTCCTGCAGCTCCCATTGATCAGTAATGGGGAACCGTGGCCTGTAGAAGCTATGGGCTCAGTGCCTGTAGATGAGGGGCAGCACATGGCACCATGGAGCCATTGGTGTACATGCCAGCTTCTTCAGGAGTGGTGCTGGGCCAGGGCAGGAGTAAGCCTGCCTTAACTCTATTGCTCCACCGCCCAGAAGCCATCTCAGTTAAACAGTGCCCAGCCAGATGCTGCATCCTGAACCCTTGTCCTAGTACTGAACCTCCTCCTGCACCCAACCTCCTGCCCTAGATGTGAGTTTCCCTGCACCCAATCTCCTCCTCAGAGCTTACACCCTGAAACTTCTCCTGGACCCCTAGCTCCCACACTGGGCTAAGCCCGGAGCCCCCCCACACATCAAACCCCTTGGCCCAAGACCAGAGCCTGCACCCCAACACTCTACCCCAGCCTGTGAAAGTGAGTGAGAATGGAGGAGGAAGGGTTATGGAGTGAGCAGGGAGAGGCCTCAAAGAAGGGGTGAAGCAGGGATGGGGCTTCAAAGAAGGGGTGGGAAGGAAGTGGGGCAAAGGTATTTGGGTTTGAGGTAGATCTTACGTTGCACTTAAATTGAAAAGGTGATCTTGTAGTTATAAAGGGTTGGAGACCCCTGCCATAAGGTGATCTTGCTCAGAATAGGTTATGAGCCTTGCTATCTTTGTATGATTTGTGGTGATAAGTCTGCTAATCAAAATGGAATTTCCATCCTGCAGAAAACATCAGTATTTTTGTTCTGAGTCACAATGAAAAATCAGAAATGCAAAATTTGCTCGGTGATAGAAACTTTTGAAGAATTCCTTTTTCAAAGAACTGAAAAGGAATTTTTCAAAAATTTCTGACATGGCAAACCAGCTTTCCAGGTAGCCTTGGATCTGGGGGAGATGAAGCTTCCATTAGAAGTTTTGGTGGCATTGACAAAGTCCCACAGAATCATGATTCAGTCAAATTAGCATTTTCCAACAGAGAATTGTTCCCTCAAACATGCTGACCAGCTCTGCCAGTATCCCTGTCTCTTGAGTTTTAAACTCCAGTCTCTGCTGGAATAAATTCTTAACCTGGAAATAAAACCAGCATGGAACTGATCAGCTACTTTTAAGGAATCATAGGAACATTTTTATGAACAATTATCAGCAATGCTCTTAAAAAATGTAACAACAAATACTTACAGGCAATAGAGATGCTTTTAAAGGCTCTGAAATGACATGGATTACTCCATTGGAAGCAATAAGATCCCATTCAAGAATAGATTTTCCATCCACGTATCTGGTCTCATTCTAACGAACAAAAACAATGGGAACTGAGTTTTGATCTTCCTCTCTTCAGGAACAACATAATATTTAGATTTATTTCTCAATCACTGATTAGACGAGGGAGACTCTACTTGTGTAATTATACGCTTGCCTGGTTACTGGACATCAGCCCGCAATTGCTCAAAGCCTGTGGTCAGAACTAACCAGCAGAGCGGGAATACAGGAATGGATGATGCCAGGAAGTTAATCTGTCACTTGGGGTGTATTATGTTTTTACAGATTTATGAAATTGACAGTCCTGACTCAATAGCAAAGGGCAGTTCAGAGAGCAACAGAACAACTGTCTCTTCGTGGCCCTGCTACTGTATCTCAATCCTGGCCAGGAGCATTGTCACCTCGGTGCCTGCCAAGTTTTGGCGCTCTGCCAAGGCTACCAGTAAGTACTATTTTGCTGGTGTCACTGTGAGAGAGACACATGCCACCCAGCCATGGAATTGGCGCTGGGTGGCAGCATTTGGTCACTGCTTCCCTAGGCTCTAGCTGAATGGGCCATCATGCGTTTTAAAGGGAGCAGTGAGGAGATATAGCTCAACCAGTCCTGCAGTCACTCCAGACTCCAGCTGGCAAACTCATCTTGAATTCTTGTTAGCTATGCAGCCATCCTGAGCCTCTATCTGATCCCTTTATCCTGCTCCTATGGCAAGAGGAGCTGGATCTCTCCAGCTGGTGATTCACCCACTGTGGAGGTGGCGAGGAGTCCTGTGGCACCTTATAGACTAACCGAAGTGTTGGAGCATAAGCTTTCGTGGGCATGTTATGCATCTGACGAAGTGGGTCTTTGCCCACGAAAGCTTATGCTCCAACACTTCGGTTAGTCTATAAGGTGCCACAGGATTCCGCCACTTTTTCAGATTCAGACTAACACGGCTACCCCTCTGAAACTTGACACCACTGTGGAGGAATCTTTAACTGATGTAGATCTAGCATATCCAGTTTCCTACACCATGCAGCTGTGCCTGGGGAGAGGGAGATGAGACAATCTCTGACTGGTGGGGTGGGGCTGCTCTCAGTGGCAAAGCTTGTCTCTGCTTGGCTCCAGGACCGGGAAGCTGCAGGCAGCTTCTCTTTCCCCAGAGCCATACCCACTGGCTACGTCTACACTGGCCCCTTCTTCGGAAGAGGCATGCTAATTTCGAACTTTGGAATAGGGAAATCCGCGGGGGATTTAAATCCCCCGCGGATTTCCCTATTCCAAAGTTCGAAATTAGCATGCCTCTTCCGAAGAAGGGGCCAGTCTAGACGTAGCCACTGTATGTAGGACATAGCGGAGGGTTGAGGCTACTGTCCTTGTGTCTATTTTCTAGTCCCCATAAAAAACACGTGCATTGCCAAACCCTGACTAAAACATTCTATTTTAAATAAGAATTAGTGCAGATGATCTTGCTGGTAAATAAGTCACAGCTTGTCTGCTGTGACAGTAGCGTGCAGATCAGCCTTTTCTACATAGAACAGAATCACCTGGCCCATTGTCTGCACTGCATGAGAGAGAGCAGGAGTCATCCAGCGTGATTCTGAAGTATACCATCTCTGGCAGCAGGAACGTTGTTAAGAAAAGGATTTACGGCAGGGGTGGGGACCCTTTTTTGGGCTGGGGGCTGCTGACCCACAGAACAATTGGCCGCAGTTATGTATGTTGGCGTATGCTTATTGACAGGAGCACACTAGTAATAGGAGCATGCTCATTCACGTACATGCTGAGAAGCCTCAAGTGCTTCTTACACAAATCAAGGGGTTTAGAAAATAAATTGATTTTATATGGGTGGATTTCAAACAGAGGAGTAAAAGGTTGTGTATTGCAATCTCCTGGAGACTAAATTGACCGGATATGAGCTGGAACAACTCACCTCCTGGTCCCGCACTGAGCCAGTTTCAAGCGGGGCAAACCCCTCGCCTCCAGTAGATCTCTGGTTATTTTCTAACTCGTGTGTCACGCAAGGGGAAAGTGGCAGTGAAAAGATGATTTTAATGAGCGACATATCTCAGTCATTGATTTCCTGTGAGTAATGTGAGTAGTTTCCTGTAGCTCAAGAGTTTTTTATGGTGAAGGGAAGCTACCCCATCAACCAACCCTCCTCTCTGATCCAGGCTTGGGACTGGCACGGGCAGGGGCATGTGTTAGGAACAGATCATAACTGACTACCAATTATGGCTCACAGTTGGAAGCCAGAAAATCCAACAAGAAAGAGGAGTAAACCTAGAATGATTTGGAAGCATATGATCATCAACAACACAGAAAAAATATTTTGAAATGAGAGGACTTAGATTATATGGCAGCTGATAAGCAAACATAGAGAATGTGGGTAGGCCAGTGTGCTGAAAAGCACAGGATGGACTAAGGTTTAAGGTCATAAGGACATCTTACTCCTGTTATGAGACAATGGGTCAGCTGGTATAGTACACTGTCACTGCGTAGCAGAGTGGAACGGAGGGTGGAATTTTATTTTTACATTACACATCTAATAAGCTGCCATTGCCACCCCTGAACAGTCTTCTGGAGATGGGGGAGGGGAAGGGTTTCCATCTCTTCTCTGTCCCCACGTGTCACCTTTCTCAGAAGCCCTTGCTTCTGTTCTAACCAAGGAATACTACCACACATTCTTTGGAAGTTTGTCTGCAATATTCGTGTCTTGAGGACTTGCTCTCTTGCTATGTCTGTAGCCAGAGTCCGGCCCAAGGGAGTTGCTATAGGGAAGCTACTGTCCTACATGCTGTTAGAGTTGAGCAGAAGGTGAAAAATTTCGCCATAAATGAAAAATTCTGTTTTTTCCAAAAATTTAAGAAACGTTTGTTTGTTTTTCTTTCTTAGGGGTGGAATATTAATTTTTTCAGGAAATGGCAAAATATTTCTTAAATCAATTTTCTGTGAAAATGTTCTGTCTAAAAGGACAGTTTAGGCCCTTTTTAAAAAATTAAGAACTTGTATGAGGAACTAAGAATACTACTAAGGAACAAACTAAATACCACTTCCTGTCTCCCACTGAGCACCAGCTCTCCTACTCCCTCAGGGACAAGTTAGGTCTAAGATTGTACTGTGCTGTTACATGCTTTTGGCATTCTTTGCCAAGCACCATCTTCCCTCACCCCATGTTTCAAGCTTTCTGTGACTCAGCAGCACCCTGGCTAGAATGAAATGCTGGATAATTTGCACTAAAAATCCTTGCAGTCTCTTGGGTTGCTGCTTCTCTCTGGGGCAATGCAACCCTGGATTGTGCAATGTTTGCTAATAAGACAAAGGACAAGATGGAGGAGAGGAGTCTGGAGAGCAGACTTATTTGTAACACAGATGATTATACCTTTTTTGTTGTCTGAATTTGGTAATCCTGGCCTACACTGTATGTAATTAAGAGTCTTTTCCCTATCCTTGTTTGAAGAGTAGTCCCATTGGTCAAGTCTCCATAAAACATCGTGCTGGCATTGGATAGATGATACTCAATGTCTCGTCCGGAAAGTGTCTAAAGAAGAGGGAAAATAGACATGTTTACCAGTCTAATTTACCTGGCTGATTTTACCATTAGACTAAATTCCCTGGATGGATTTTGAAATTCTCTACCACTTGCATTCCCTGACATAGTGGTCTTTAGCAAAAGGTTCTATGTCTTTCTTTGACTCTAGGCCTGGTCTACACTAGACTACGAAGGTCAGCTTCAGGTATGCAACTCCAGCTACATAAAATGCATAGCTGGAGTTGGTTTACCTTAAGCCGAGCCTTCGTGGCATCCACACTGCAGGAGGCCAATGGGAGCAAATGCTCCAGTTGGTTTCCCTTACTCCTCACAAAAGAAGTTGGCAGGAGTTGCCCTCAGCATTTGATTTATGGGTCTATACTAGACCTGCTAAATCAAGCGCCAGAAGTTCGACCACCGGAGCATCGATCTTCGAGTAAGTATGGATGTGCCCCTTGAGTATTGCTCAAAGAAAACCTGTTAGCTGGACAAAAGGCTTCTCCTTCTTGCTGGTTTTTCTGCACTACTGCAGGCAGAGAGGAGCCCTGAAGAACCAAAGAATGGTTCTTTAAAAAAAATGTTTGTAGGAAACCTTTAAGAAATGTGCAAGTTTCAAACTACAGTACCTAGTGTACAACTAAGTGGTAACGCAGGCCTTTGGATGAACTCCTGACCTCAAGGAACTCAATGGCCAGGATTTTACCAGTGACGTTGAAAGCAATGGCTGACTGGAAAGGATGAAGGACAATGATAAGGCAGAAGAATAGCCTCTGGTGAATAGATGTGCAACAAATATCAGATCTGAAAATTACACACAACTTTCTTTAACAGCTAATCTGTATAGCTGCAGTTGCAGATAAGTGAGAGCTGGTCTTGCTTCTAAAGGACTTTTGTATGTGGTAACAAAACCCAGTGTATGGAAAAGTCTTAAAAGTGGCTCAAGAGTATGTAACCTTCCATTAATGATTGGCCGAGACACAAATAAAAAAAAGACATGTCTGCCTATCTGCTTAGTGACTTAGTAAAACCAGTCAGCTTGCCATCTCTTCCTGAGATGTATTTGTTCAAATTAAATTTGAACAATTACTACTTGACTCCAGTAGGCCTGCTCAGAATGATGTAACACTAATACCATGAAAGAAAAGGATAAAAAGATGCTCACCTCATTTTCTCTTAGCCCATTATTGTTTGGGGCAAAGAGAGTGGCCCGGGTTGACAAGTTTGTGAGGTATTTCAGGAACTCTCTGCCTTTTGTGGAACTGTTGGAATAAACCAGGACTTCCTAGAAAGAAACCACATTCATTCTTAATTGAAGACAATCTGGTTTATGGTCCAGTTATTGTGACATAAGCTGAATCAATACTGTGTAAATCCCTCCAAACTTCATTGTAAATGTTGAATCAATTTTGAAGCGACAACCATTTTATCCCACTAAAGGAATATGTACACTACAACCGGAGGTGTAATTACCAACATAAGGAGACATATCCATGCTAATTATGATTGAGCTAGCATGCTAAATATAGCAGTATAGCTGCAGCCACCAGGCAGTGAGACTAAATGCAGTACCATCTGAAACCATAGGCATATATCCATCATCACTGGACCCTCCTCCTGCCACCCATATATCTGAGGCTACATTGCAACCTTTAGCACACTAGCTTGATCAGAGCAAGTATGATATGCCTTCCTCAGTTTGAAATTAGCTCCAGTGCAGATATACCCTTAAAGAGAAGTTTTTATTAAGAACACAATTTTAGCTTTTGATGCAGCAAATGCTTATGCACAGGTTCAACTTTTAAGCACATGAATAGACCCATTGTAGTTAATGAGACTATTCATGTGAGCCAAGTTACATACGTGCCTTACTGTTTGAGATTTAAGGCCGGACCTTACCCTAAAGGGTTTTTTCTGCCTTTTG
This sequence comes from Pelodiscus sinensis, assembly GCF_052426305.1. Classification (NCBI taxonomy): domain Eukaryota; kingdom Metazoa; phylum Chordata; order Testudines; family Trionychidae; genus Pelodiscus; species Pelodiscus sinensis. The sequence goes on from NC_143052.1 coordinate 100,424,646, forward strand.
CCTCTAGCAGTGTGGTAAAATTCAAATACAATATTCTACCAGTTGTGGAATTAAAAAAAACAAACACCCATACCAAACCCTACCATTCACGTATATTAATTCAATCTAAACTGTACAACAGCATGCATTTTCAGTTTATTTTTACAAAGCCACAACCATTTTTAAAGCTATGATTGAAATGCCTCCACCCTGCTTTTATGCTGCATTATTCTCACACTCATATTTACTTTCTCATCCAGTAAGAGAAGAGTGAGGTTACCCAGACATGTGTCTGATTCAGTGTGAGGGGAATGGGCTAATAAGGTAAACATTTACGTGTAAATGAATATGTTCGGGGTATTTGCTAGGCCGGGGTAGGCAAGAGGCTGCCAGAGAACTGGATCCAGCCCACCGAGCCACCAGATCTGGCCTGTGGCTGCCTCACCAGAACCCTTGGGCAGAGAGCAGCTCATGCTTTACATAGTAGCAGCTCTCTGCTCTGGACGGCTGGGGAGGGAGAAGGGAGGCTTCACATGTTGCTCCCCTCCAGCAAAATGTCTCAGCTCCCATTGGCCAGTTTCCATCTAAAATAGGAGCTGAGACATTTTGCTGGAGCAGGGCAGCATGTGAAGTCTTCCTCCCTCAGCTGAAAGGCAGGGAGCCTGCCTCAGGTTTCTTTCTGCAGGGCTGCTGGCTGGGAGCTGCTTAGGTAAGGGAGCCTGCCTCTGGCTTCTCACCCCCTTTCCCCCCAATTACCTGCCCCAGACCATCACCCAAAACCTCTGTGCCCTTTTTTCCTTTCTCTCAGGTACATCTCCCTCCCAGACCCTGCACCCATTCCCCATGCCAGAATCCTCTCCTGCATCTTTACTCTCTCTTGACCCTGCACCCCAAACCCCTGCCCCAGATCACAGCCTCCTCCTTCATCCAAACTCCCTCTCAGACCCCACACCCCAGTCCCCTACCTCAAGATCCCTTCTGCACCCAACCTCTATCCCATACCCCACAGCCCCTCATAGAAGTGTACCCCTTGACCACTTGCCATAATCTTGGAGTGGCCTCCCATTAAAAATGATTCCCCCTCCCCACCTGCCCCCGGGCTAGACAATAACATTTGGTTTAGTTTGTATGTCAGAAAAATGCATTTCTTCTTTAGTCCATACCGACAAGAAGTTTGTAAACATGGGGAAAGACATCAGGACCTGTAGCAAGTTCCCGCTACATGTGAAGCCATTACCTATATAGCCAGGCTTACACGTGCAGTTCACATCTGTAAAATACAAACACATGCCTATTAGATAACAAGCCAAGAAGGAATGGTTCGTTCTAGGAGATGGTTTTCTGCTGCTCTGAAGAGAAATAATTTGACAGTCTAAGGAAATTTCCTGTAGTTTAGAAGGAGAACCTGTTGCCAATACTATGAGCTGGTCTCTAAACTTAAGGGAGATTATTGGAATGAATTATCATGCCGTCTTTTGAACCAAACCACCTTAGATGTAGACACTCCATTACCTTTGATTCTGAAGCAGAAGACATCCCAGGTTTCACTCAGGTTGTTTCTGACCCCATAGTCAACTATTCCAACAAATCCTGATCCACAATTTGGAGAAGGGAAGGCAGTTGGATAACCAACTCTTTCACCGTCTAACCAGCCAGCAGCACAGAAGTGGTATCTTGCCTGTAACCAACACGTTCATTGTAAAGCACAGAAGAAACAGAACTGTAGCTCGTCTAATGCACTGTGACTGAAACTCACCCAACCACAGAGGGCCAACATAATGCCTACATGCCACAGAAGTCTTCCTTAAATCCTGTTTTGAAGGCTTAAGCCATGTATTGGCTTTGTGTGGTCTCTCTGCCAAGGGCGCCATTTCGGGGGCCAGCAGCCCCTGCTCCGGGATGTGGCTTGCTTTTCATCCCGTTCCCTGGACTGTCAAGGAGTGAGGGGAACGTACTTGCATTTCATGCATGCCTTTTGCACCTGATTTCCTTCATCAGCCAGACGTAAGAGGCATGCATGGAATGAAAGTATGTTCCCCTCACTCCCTTAGTGTCCAGGGAAAGGGATGAGAAGCAAGTCGTGTCCCGGAGAGCACGGCTGCTGCCCCCCCAACCCTCCTGAAACGGTGCCCTTGCTCTCTGCACAGGGTGAAGGTCAGCTCAGCCCAGACCTGCACTGACTGTGCTCCTGTGTGTGGCATCCCAGGTGCAGGGGGTCTGTCTACTCAGAGTTCAGTGCAGGAGCAGGGCAGAAAGAGGGCTCAACAGCAGTTGGGTGGCTTTTGTGTGGAAAAACCAAACAAATAGGAATGCAAGGGACTCTTTATCCACCCAGAAGAATTGACAAGTTCAGTTACATGTGAATAATATTCAGCAAACTCAAAGCCAACGTTATTGCTGGATTTTCTGACTCAGAGAAATATCTACATTAAAGACAAGCCTGAATTGCATTGTTTAGATCCAAAGCAGAATGTGCCCAAAGTCCAGAGGAATCTGTATCCTTGGGTTTGGTTCTGACCTCTCTACTTGCCCAAGTAAAAAGTTTCTGCACTACACACACTCCAGACTTTCATTTTACCAGTATTCCTTGTCCTCTTAAATAATGGGCATCATCACTACATTTTGAACTCTGAGTAGGAACGAGTCAGGAGTAAACTGTCAAGTAATTTGGGATACAATCAGTCTGACCGCCCATTTAAAACTAGTTTTACAATTCCAGGATGAAATCTTGGCCACAATTAAAAACAATGGCAAAACTCTTATTGGCTTCAACCCTATATAATTTAGAACCTGTTTAGCATAAGCAATAATCAAAGGGTTATCCTAGACTTACACCAGCCAGAAAAAAACCCCAAAGCCTTGTTTAAAGAAAAAAGTTCTATAAGAGCAAGGTCCTTTAAAAAGGAGTGTAACTAAAATTTGTAATAAAAATCTAAAATTTGGCTTCTAAAGAATCTTGCTCTGCTACCACTAAACACAATGACAATTTTGCTCATTTTAATTTGATTTTAGTGGAAGTAGAATCAGGTACAAAGTTAGTACAGCACACACTTTTTTTCCTTGCTGGTATTGCCAGGTCTTAAGCAGCTGTTTAATATTGACAGATAAGAATTTTAACACCAGCTAGCTGCTTGACTTGGAAATGAAGGTTGGATAGAAGAAAAAAAGATAAGTAAAGTTTTTCAAGCAGTTTACAATTTTAAACATTTTGATTCATTTACTATAATTACAGTGATATTTATACAGGGGAATTACTGTCCTACTGTATATTTAAGACCTTGGCCAACTCCCTCCCTCATTTTGATTTCCAATGTTGGTTTTCAGCGTCCAAATACAAGACTAAATCTTGCCTTCACAAGTGCACATATAATTCCTATTTGAAGTCAATGTGTGTTATATGCCTGTACTCAAGAGAGGAACTTGCTTCACAGATAGGCTTGGAAGGATTAGATTTTTATTGGTAAATGTCAGTTAATGTAAATTCCACTGTACACACAAAAACCAATGAAAACTATTTCTACTGATGATAAATGAAATTTATAGATGGGCAAAGAAAGAAAAATGCTGCTTGAGAACTTAGTCAAAATCCAGCAATTTAGACTTACGAATTGAGCTTGTTACAAATGGACTAGTGAAAGAATAATAAAAACTGGTGTGATTTGTTCAGTTTGGGATATTTGCATGTTTTGACATGTGAGATTGGCAATTTTGTGTTTTGATGGTTATAAAGCTAGCTTTTTGAATCTCAACATCTGCTGTAATCAAATAATTATCTGGCTCCTCCCCCAATAATTCCCCATAAGTGTGAACATTTAAATAGCTAAAAACTTTTTAAACCCCATACATTTGTATAAATGTGAAAATTTAAATCAATAAAAATCTAAAAACACTTAAAAATAAACAGTGACATAATCTATTGAAATAATAATAATAAAAAAATGAATGCCACCATGCCTACTCATAGAGCTCAGAAGTTGCACTCCTGAGAATATAACTATTTCCCGAGGCACTCAACTTTCAGACAGCTACGTCTCACAGTTCCATTTCACCCTTGTGCAGCCACTAAATACAGTACACAAACTGAGTCCTTTGGCACTGCCATTTAACACTATGTCACCTTCTGAGCATAGGACAGCTGATTGTAAGTAGCTATGGTTGCTCCTTGACTGTCGCAGGCCTCTTTTGCTTTTTCAAAAGTCAGTTTGTATTGCCCCTGGGGGGAACGCCAATGGAAAACTCCAACTGTAGCATCTGTAAGTAAACAATAAATAACTTAATGCTAGGGATGTAAGCGTTTTAACCATCTGGGCATAAAGCACATGGTTCTGTAATAGATTGAACAATCCTTGAGGAATTTCCATGGAATGTAGCTGGTATGTAACAAGCCACTTGTGGGGTAATATTTCCATGTGGAATCATTTTAATCTCTTGCTTTCAAAGGTTCCCAACTCACAAAACGTTAAACTTTAAGCATGTGCGTAAGTCCCCTTACTTCAACAACCCTTAAACATGTGCTTAAGTGATTTGCTGAATAGGGATGGACTGCTCCATGGGGCGAAACTACTGCATAGTAAGCATCTGGGCAGTACTGCCTTGACTTCAGTGAGACTTGACATGGGCACAGGAGTCCACCTGGATGGATCCCATTGAAGGAGCCTAGCCTTTGCTCTTTATACCACACTACTTCTGAGTTTATCTGGCGTACTGACCCTGGAAGTGGAGATCGGCACAGTCAGCATCGGCATGGCACTGCCCATTGTCTTGCAAACAACGGTCAATCGGAAGCTGCATCACAGTGCAGTCAAGCCCATCCCCTACGTAGTTATTTTTACATTCACATTTGCGTTTATCCTGGTAGGAGAGAGAATAAGAAAGTCCCAAGAGAATGTTTTACAAACATAAAAACAACAACGTAAAATAGCATCTGCTAAACGGGTGGAAGTGACCCATCGGCCGAATCTAGCAACAACACAATGTTCATTTGCTCAAACGCCACCAGCAAAAGCTGAGAGTCAATAAACCACTTTACACACCTCCTAGAGTTCTCACTGAGCAAAACACTCAAGTATGTACTTATGTGTTTTGCTGAACTAAGCCACTAAGAATATGATTTGAAGCATTATAATAATAAATATACATGCTAGCCACTCAAAATAATATTAAATAAATACAAATGGAACTATGAAAAGAATGTAACAGTCCACTGATTGAAACAGACTGAGCAGTGGGATTTAGTGGTAGGACTATTTACATGTCTCCTTTTGGCATCTTCATTTCAACCTGCCAAGGCCCAAACTCAGCATGAGGGCTACCAAAATATGCATGCAGAAATCTTGAACATGCTGTGAGATCCATTCCTGTAGTGGAAATTACCTCAGCTTCATGATCCTGCATTTCTAAAGTAGAGAGAGTCCACCAAGAAGCTGACTGGACAGCAAAATGATGTGGCAAAGAGACAGGGACTAATGAATTATGTGTGTCAAAGTCAGGTGTGGTCTGGGCCAGCCCTCACTTATGTCACTGGAAAGATCCCTGTTAACTCCATTAGGAGGTGAATTGTGCATCTAGAGAGGATTTCCAAGACAAAACCCATCTCCATCCCCAACAACTTACAGGTCCTGTCATTGTACAAATGGCATGTTCATGGCAACCACCATTAAGCCCGTCGGCGCAGGGATTTATAGGAAAGCAGGTGCGACCATCTCCTGTGTATCCCTTCTGGCAGCTGCACAGGACTTTCACCCCCGTTTGGGTACATTTTGAATTCTGGTGACACCCGCCATTATTTTGTTTACAAAGATTCACAGCTACAAAGCAAAGAGAAAAGAGGTAAGTTAGTGTTTCCTTCAGCTAATCTCTATTTGTGGAGAGTCGTTCACAAAAGGGGGGCCCAGTCCTTGTTAGGAGCTTGGGCACATCCCTAATATAAAATATTAGAACTGGCCCAGACCATCCCTGCCTGCTGCAGCAAGGGAATGTTTGCAAGGAAACCTCCATGAAGGTTATAGATTCCTCTGCATTGTCCCAGAGGGCAGTAGGGCAAGTCCCTTTTGCTCTCAAACCCATCAAAACTGTCCCCAAGAGTGGCAGTTTTTCCAGAGGCCAGGGCCACACATAATCTGTACCTCACAATGGCACTAGCTCCTGCTGGCATGTGCCCCTCCCCTTTCATAACTGTATCTGACAGCTGAGTGAGCTGCTTCCTTTGGGGAACAGACAAAGAGCAAATCACTGGAATGCTCCTGTTCTGCCCTGCACTAGGAACACAGCAGCAGGCAGACTGCTGCTACAAAGGGAGGAGGACAGACTGCTGTGATGATTTAACGTTCCTCAGCACAGAGAGCTCACAGAGATACTCATAGGTTGTGTCTAGACTGGCTTTTGCGGAAAAACTTGCCAGCTGTCTACACTGGCCGCTTGAATTTCTGCAAGAACACTGACTTCCTACTGTCTGAAATCAGTGCTTCTTGCGCAAATGCTATGCTGCTCCTGTTCGGGCAAAAGTCCTTTTGCACAAAAGGGCCAGTGTAGACAGCTCAGGTTTGTTTTGCGCAAAAAAACCCCGGTCGAGAAAATGGCGATCGGGGCTTTTTTGCGCAAAAGCGCATCTAGATTGTCACGGATGCTTTTCCGCAAAAAGTGCTTTTGCAGAAAAGCATCTGTGCCAATCTAGACGCTCTTTTCCGCAAATGCTTTTAACTGAAAAGTTTTCCGTTAAAAGCATTTGCAGAAAATCATGCCAGTCTAGACGTAGCCATAATGTCACTCCCAGCAGCTAAAGGCTTGGGAGAACTTGGAAAGATCAGCCCTGCCTTTTCATAAGACTGCACTGTGGGATACACACCCGTAGTGCATTGCTCACACTATGGATGATGGTGTCCCCAGCATGGACATGATCTGTCGACAGATGGAGCGAGTGTGTAGACACTCTCGGGTGATTTGTGTTTTATCAACTTTTGGGTGCCAACATAAGTATTGTCAACAGAACTTGGTAGTGTAGACACAGCCTTAGAATGGATGCAACCATGAATTGACCTCACACTCATGAGAAAAAAAAATCTGTAACTAGGCTTTAATTGTTTCCATTTCTCTCCTCTGAGTCTCTACATCAGAAGTTTTGGTTCAGGCGTCTCTTTAATAGTTAGTGTTTCACCCTGGTTAATTACGTATATTAAAGTGAATACCTAGGTGAAAACAATATTTGCCTTTAACATTTGGGGAGAGACAAGATGGGTGAGTTAATATCTTTTACTGGACCAACACCTGCCAGTAGAAGAGAGAAATTTTTGCGCTACACAGAACACTTGAGGTGTGGGACAGCTGTACATGAATTCACCTGTACATGTGATTCCATCTCCTTCATAAAATGGCTTACACTGACACATGTTGTTTTCTTTGCAGACGGCGTTACTAGAACAATTAGGTGAGCACACAGGCGGCAGAACTGTAAAGAATGTAAAATATCTGATGAAAATGACTTGTACTTAAAAAATGTGCCCTCATTTAGAGAATAAAGGAAAACTTGCGCTGTATACAAGTTAACTTAAAAACCTGTGAGAAAAGTCAGAATATAATGCTATCTTTTGTCTAGCACTTCATCAATCTCAAAGCACTTTATATGAGAGGCAAGTATTATTATTCCCATTTTACAGATGGGCAAAGAAGGGTAAGGTGGTTTGTCCCAGATCACGCAGAAGTCAGGGCAGAAACAGAATGCAAAGCCTTATTCAAGGACTCATTTGCTGGGCCATACTTTGATGCTAATTAGTTGCAAGTGAAATGATCTTCATTAATCTGAAGTACACTTACAATATTAGCCTGATATGATAAAAAGGGATGTTGTTTGAATAAGATATTCACTACAGTCAACATCTTCATTTAATATTATTGTATTTTACAGGCATTTAGTGCTCACATTTTCAAAGCACCTTATAAACAATATGTAATTAACCCTCCTAATTTACTTGGGAGGTAGAGTTGGATAAAATCTTTTGACTGAAACTCTTTTTTTTCCCCTCCAGTGAAAAATGCAGGTTCTCTGATACCAACATATTTTATGAATGTCTGTTAATATTACCAAATAGTTTCAGTATAGTAAGTCTACAAAAAGAAAAAAAATCAAAATATTTCATTCTGACATTGTCAAAAATACTTCAATTTTTTAATTTGAAAGGGCTTTGTGTTTCAAAAGTTCATATAAGTTTAATTATATGACATTAAATGAAATTGTTTAAAAAACTTTTTGATTTGCCTAAAATTTTAGGTTTGGTTGAGTCCAAAATGATGTTTTCTCCCCAGAGAATCAAATCAATTGCCAGATAATCAAAACATCCATTAATCACCCACTTCTACTGGGAGGTAGATCAACGTATATATTATCCCTATTTTACAGACAAGGTCAAAGATGCAGAGCAGGTAACCAACTTGTTGGAGTCCGTTATGAGAGCTGAACTTAGAACTCTCTGGTCTTGATTCTCAGGCCTGTGGTTGACATACTAGACCAGCGGTTCCTAACCTTTTCCAGATGGGGACCAATTTTGTCAATTCAGGAAGACTTGGTGACCCAAGGCAACTCAAAAACAGGGGAAGGTTGGGAGGGGAGGGGGAAAAGCCACCTGGGGAGACACTTGGCAACCCTTTTGAAATGTAATGGTGGCAAACCATATTTGGGTGGCAAACCATAGGTTGGGAAACCCTCCACTAGACCAATCTTTCTCAACCTTTTTGATAGCACGGGCCAGCTTGCTGCCTTCCTGAACTGTGTCAGGGAGATTTCAGGAACTGGCACTGGTTCACCAGCTGGTCATTGAGAAACACTGCATTAGACCACGCTGCCAGCTCACAGAGACAACAAAACGATCTGCTAAAAAGAGCCATGGAGTCACCCACAGTTGAGAAATCCCACAGTAGATAAATACATCTGTGTCTGACGTAGACACCCTTGCTGCTGCACGGCAGGGAGAGGAACTAGATTAGTGATGTGCAGCCACTGGCAAGTTGGCTTGTTTTGCCAGGCAGTAACATTAATGAACAGCCTCTGTGCTGAGTCCCCGTGCACTGCAGCTGACTGCCTCTCAGTCAACTGTCTTAACCTCCAAACACAATAGGTTTGTGTACACTGCATTGCAAGCTAAGGGTTAGAAAAACTCAAGTTAGCAGTCTGGGCTTGTTAACCTAGGGCCTTTTGTGTCTACACTTACTTGTAAACCTAGGTTAGGAGTTGTTGAATCTTGGGCCCCAACCGGGGGCACTAACCCCTGTACTACTTTATGTGGGTCCAAGTCCAACTACCAATACCCCTGGCACCTTCTCCAGCTAGTGGCTGCACTAGCCCTTTTTTTGCGGTGCAGTGTGGGAAAAGGTGACTGTTTTCTTAACTGGCCAGAGGACACAAAAAGTTGGCCCATAGGATTGTGGAATATTTTTGGAAGACTCCAAGCGTACTAATCCGGTGCAGCTGTGTCTACACTCCAGAGCATTAGGGCACAACTCAAACTCAGACCCTTTACCTCCATGTGGTCTAAGCTCTGGGTTAATGCGATTGGGGTGGGGGGAAGTTAGCCTTCAGCCTAAGTCAAATACACCTTTTAGGCATTTTGCAGGCAATCCTCAAATAGGTTTGCAAAGATCCACATTTAGAGGAACCACAGATATTTTGGGCACCATGCTGATCACGGCATAGTATTGCACAATATAATTTTCTTTATAGGTTTTCAGTCCTCCTTGTACCAAAAGCAAAATACTCTCCTTCAACATTTATCCTGCATGAAGCAGGATGCCTGATATGAGCTACGACCACTGCCTAAAAACAACTGATTGGATCAAATTCGCTGGGAGTGCTGTAACCGATTGTTTTGCAACAGATTCCGGTGAGACGATAGAGACCTAGTTTGGTTTCACAGACTCGACCAGTCCATCCTGTTTCACAGAAACACTCTCCTGATCCAGCATGTCCTTCATCACATTGTCCATGGGAGTTGCAGTTGCAGGCTGTAAAAAGAATGTAGATTGATCACAGACAGGATAATAATTAGGAAAGGAAAATTCTTCCCTAGAGCAATGTTATCGAGATCATTGGTTTTATATAGTGTTGGCTAACAAGAAGGCACATGAAATAATTGGTGTTGGTTTAATAACACACCCAGTGATGCTGGAAACCTTTTAAGATAGGGTGCGGGGGGCACTGAAAGGCAGCCCCCTTGCCCTTCCCCTCAACCCCTGCAGAGTTGGGGCTGTGAGCAGGGCTGTGTCTCCAGGAAGGAAGGGATCTGGACAGAGGGTTAGGGGGCTGAGGCTGGATCCATAGCTAGTGGTGGGCATGAGGCTAGCAACCAGGACCCTGAGTGTGGGGTAGCAGGTGGAATCCCAGGTGTGGGGCTAGCAGCAGAGCCCAGCATAAAATCCCTAGTTCCCATGTCTATGTACATATCTGAACATGAATACAGAGCCACCTTTTAATGGGGAGAACAAAAGAACATGGCCCATAGCAGAAAGGGATTAAAGGTTTGTCTTGGAGACACAGGTGAAAGCCTTAGCATGCAACAGCTGCCAGCAATATCAAACTTGGAGGGCGGGCTCTCTAGCCAGAGACTAAAAAGAGATTTGACAAGTTTTGACAGTTGAGTTGCTCTGTCAGCGAGATCTTAGGCAAAGCGGTGGGGCTGAGGACCCTGAACTAGGAACCCTATAAGCAGTGACACCCGGGAAGTGGGCTCCGACAGGTTTTCATGTTGTCTGACAGTCTGATTGTTCATAGGATTGCTGACCAGGTCAAAGCTGGGATTTGCCTCTGCACAGGGTAGGTGGACTTTGTCTCCAACCAAGTGTACACGTTACCTGCTCACAGGGCCGGATTATGGCGGGGGCTAGCTGGGCAGCTGCCTGGGGCACCAACCTATGGGAGGGCACCTGATGGCTGTCATCAGTCGCCGTGTGGCCCCTGGCCCTGGGCGTGAGGCGTCTGGTGACAGCTCTAAGGGGCGCAGCGTGCAGGGGGTGGCTGCCTGGGGCACAGGAATGGCTCGAGCCGGCCCTGCCTGCTCACACATAGTCTTACCCACCAAAATATCTCAGCTAGTTTTCATGACTAATTAGAAGTGTCTGAATGGGGATGGTCTTTTTTATAGTAGGGGGATGTTCTTCTTCCTGCATATCCCCATGCCCTGAAACTTTAATCACAAAGTATTTCTTCACCGAGTAGTAGTTCTTTGTGGTTGTACCAAGTAATAGAGCTGGTCTCTCACAAAGAACTTTTATTATTGATAGAGATTTATGTGTTTTGCTATTTAAATGGAGCCTCTGCTGGCTCATCCTTCCAAAAATGTTTTGTGTATGTGAGAAAGAAATGGCATAGGATTTAGCTTATAAGCAGTTCTGTGGGCCCAGAATTTTACCCAGACTATGTCTACACTGGCGGCTTCTTATGCAAGAATATCTTGCACAAGGGTTCTTGTGCAAGAACTCTTGCGCAAGACCATGTCCACACTGCCATGTGCTTTTGCGCAAGAGCATCCATGGCAGTGTAGACGCTCTCTTGCGCAAGAAAGTTCTGATGGCCATTTTAGCCTTCGGGCTTTCTTGCGCAAAAAATCCCTGCTGAGCGTCCGCACTGCCCTCTTGCGCAAGAGTTCTTGCGCAAGAGAACTTACACTTGTTAGAAAAGAGCATAACTCTTGTGCAAGAACTCCTCTTTTACCACACTTTACTGTAAATGGTCTTGCGGAAGAGCAGGCGGGCAGTGTGGACACTCTGTGGAAGAACAGCAGTTCTTGTGCAAGAACCCGCCAGTGTAGACATAGCCCCATAGAATCAGAATTCAGCAGTAAAACTTCCATTAAGTTGAGTGGAACTCTTGATTTGTGAAGGGCTTAACGTAGTCAATGAATGCCTGACTTATATAAACAAATGTATATATATATTTTTTTTTAAAAAAGGTCATTAGGTCACAAGACCTTTTTGGCTTTTCTTGTAGTAACCATAACAATTTGAGATTTAGATAATGTTTATGGAACTATCTAAACGGCCTCACACTGGAGTGCAATCAATGTCAAATGGATAAACTTTGGGTAAGTACTGGAACTTTTGCATGCATAACGTAACCTTATGGGTTAGTGCTAGTTACTACAAAATTGTGTTGGATTGAAAACAGGAATTTAGAATGAAAGAGTTAATATCTCATTTCTTCTGTTATGTTTAGTTTTTCAACTAAAATCTTTTAGACTGAGATTTTTTAAAAAAAAAATCTAGGATGAAATCTACCTCTGGAGAATGCACAAGGCTAACACACCTGGGGAGTCCCATTTAAGGCAACAATTGAGGACTTATATGGTAACTTCCATGGAGCAGAGGCTTTCTGCTGGCCCTCTCCACAAATTAATTTAATCTCTTTCTTTACTTTCTTTTTCACATGGTAAGTATAAAGTGTTGCCTTTAATAGCCAGGAAATGTCCTTCTGGTTTCTTGTATTTTATTAGCATTTCCATTATAGAGTCTTGTCTATTGCTGAGGTTGGGGAAGAAGGCTGTGTTTTGATTAAGAGGCCTGTCGATCAAGAAGCAAAGCCTCACCCTGCTTCGGGTTACTACAAAATGGAACTATATACTTGACAGGAGGAGTGGGTGAATTCACCCCAGTGCAGAGGGCCATCACAAGCCCATGTACCACTGAGGTCCCATGTAAGCCCTACTTTGAGGCTTTGTGTTGGCTTTCGGCATGGGAGTGATCTTCAGCCAGATCTGGGTTGTGGCAGCCACAGGGGGCATGTCACAACTGTGAAATGGAAGAGCAAAGAAAACACATTAAAATATTTTTTCTGCTTCAAAAATAAATATAGAAAATGATAACTTGTAACCAGATGTTTTTTTTTTCCAGAAACAAAACTGAAACCCACGTTTACAATCAGAGCCGTATCTTCCTGGCAAACACAGCTCACATGACGTCCCATTGAAGCCATTGTTGCATTTACATTCTCCAGTTCCAGAGTATCCATCATTACATGAGCCATGATTATTACATGGGGTCTCTGGCCCTCCGGGGCAGGCTAGAAAGGATAAAATGCAGTGAATCAATTGTTTTCAGCTCAGCCTCAGATTTCCAAGTTTGTTTTCTTTCTAAGAAAATAAGACTTTAGACATCCTTTTGAAAATTCCCTACATGTACACTACACACCACGATGGATTCATACATCCTCATTTACTTGAAGGACGTAACCCCGGGTCCACTCATTTAGATTCTTGGCTCCCAGGACTGCAATCTGACCTATGTGGATGAACCTCCAAACCCATGCCAAGTTCTGGTGAAGTCAAAGCCAGCAACTGCTTGGATTAAAACACATGGGCTATGCTAAAACACATGGGCTATGCTGATTATTTTCAGGCATAACGGCATTGTGCAAGAGGGGTTTTCTTGCAGAAGAAGGGGCAGTGTAGACAGCTCCTTCTTGCGCAAGAGCCTCTTCCGCAAAAATGATGGCTCATTAGATATGCAAATGAGGCTCAGCGATATTCCACGCTTAGCCTCATTTGCATAGCTTTGGTGCAAGATCGCGCCAGTGTAGACATAGCCCTGATGTTTGGTATAGCTGTGTGAAGGTCGGGAAGTTAGTTAGATGATGAAGTACCAGTCTTACTAGTGGTTCCACACAGCTGAGTTTCCCCCACAAGCCCATTAGTGCTTAATACTCTTTCCACTTGTACCAGATACACATGTGCTCACACACTAACTGTGAATTCTAGCACAGGTGTTTAATGCACATGATATGGATCTCACATCTTTAGTATTTTTTCAGATGGCTGGAATGTGTCTCCAAGTAATGTTACAACAAACACTTTATACCACTAATTTCACTCTTCTTGATCAGCAGGGAGTTTACAATTGCTAACACAAAAAGACCCTTTTTGAATATATTTAAATTATTATTTGGAGAAGAAAACAGTAATATTCCTTATGCAATACCCAACCTCTCACTACTGTATTAACCTGTTTTACAAAAAGGGAACACAGACAGAAAGAGTTAGTCCTGATCACATGGCAACTCTCAGTCAGAGCTGAGAGTAAGTCTCAGCAGCTCCTGTGTCTGAGTCAGTACACTGGATCATGAAGCGTGTCATGACTGGTGCAAAGTCACGATTGCAGAATTTTAGTCAATATTCTTTTAAAACAAATAGAATAATAGACTCAGGTCTAGAAGGGAACTCGAGAGGTCTTCTAGTGCAGTCCCCTGCCCTCGTGGCAGGATCAATTATCTAGTCCAGCCCTCCCAGGTGTTTGTCTAACCTGCTCTTAAAAATCTCCAATGATGATTTGACTTGTCACTTTGTGGTATCTGGCAGCTCAAAGGTTAATCAGGGCATTCCTACCTTGGCAGTCTCGTCCATAGTAACCTCGACAGCACTTAGCAACCCAGACAACCATAGAACAATCCTGGCGACAGCCATCAATGTTCCTGCCATAGATCTGGTACGTACACTTCTGCATCCCTCCCTAAACATTGTGCATTCCGGCACAGGGGGATAAAAACACAGGGGAGAGAATGTTCTGTGGATTAATTTTTAACTCAGTGTAGTTTTTTAATTTCAAGCTGATCAAATTGACGGCCCTGGAGATGGATATGATTTACTTACAGAAAAAGTACAGCAGTGCAGGAGTGGTGCAACCGCCTCCCCAATATGCTTCAGTCCTGATATGATGAGACTAAAGCCACATCTCCACTTGCTGTGCTGGAGATTGATCTTCTAGCATTTGATTTAGTGGGTCTAGTAAAGACCCGCTAAATTGAACACTCAGGGCGCCCTGGTCAGTGCTGGTGCTCCTTGATTTGCGAGGAGTAAGGGAAGCTGAGGGGAGCATTTGCACCTATCAACTTCGCACTGTGAAGACAGTGCCAAGCTTGGTTTAAGGTATGTCGACTCCGGCTACGTTATTTACATATCTGGAGTTGCATATCTTAACCCAACCTTCCAGATCTCTTATAGATCTGCCTCATTCTTCTTGCCCATTTAATCTATGGCCTTTCTTCCAAGACAGATGATGGATAGCAATAAAGGGGAAGGATACAACAGAAGAGAGCTGGCACCACCTTTTTCATTTCACATGAGCCATCAGATAGTGGTAACTTTTGGTCACTACTGGCTTAGACTAGATTTTAACCAGTCATCTAGAAGAGAAGAGCACTATGGGCCAGATTCTCAGCCAGTCAACGCTCACAATATTATCTGACCATGCCGCTCTCCTCTAGCTCCTAGGTCCACTCTGCTCACTAAAACACAGCCTGCCATATGCATGCAAGCATCAAGTATGTTTTTGTTGTGTAGTATGTGCTAGGGTGAGAACACCAAACTCTTCGTCACTTGTGACCACATCAGATTTTATCATAATTCTTAATGGGGCCTAATCCAGAACTCACTGAAGCCAATGGAAACACTCACTCTGACATCAATAGTTTTGCATCAGATTTGTAACTCTCTACTGACTTCAGTAGGATTGGGATTTTATTGTTCCATTTAACCAAGCCATTTTATTGTTCACCGCTCTACTGTTCTTTGAAAGTGTGTGTTATTTTTAGTTTATTATTTTGCAGTCACAGATGCCTGCTAATTACACTGCTTCTAAAAAAAGTATTATTACCTTTGGTTTAGTTGCTGCAGGGCATTTCGGATTACTGTAACAGCCGACACAATCCCCCTGTGATAGAAAGAGAAACACATATTTAAAATAAGAACACCACAAAAGTGATTTGAAAGAAGCACTAGAAAAGTGTCTACTTTTATATAAGCAGTAAAATTAATGAGCAGAGAAAAGTACCTTTAAAATATCCAATTTCATTACTCTTAATACAGATTACAGGAGCATTCCAAAAGAGATAAAAGAGGGGAAATGGTAAAGGAAAATGACAGTCAATTTCAAAATAAAATAGTTCTGGAAGTGCAAACTTGCTATTCAGCTACATAGGTGGGGGCTGCATGTATTTTCATATAAGCCTCCATTGGCATAACTGACAATGTATTTGGGGTGTCTCTGATTTGAGTGTCCAATTTTGAGATGTTTTCAGAGACCTGACTTCAGGAAGTGCCCCCTGAAAAGTAATCCCCTTTAAGGTGACGCAAATGGAGGACTCAAAACCACTACTGGCCTTTTGGCCTTACTGAATTTCTCTTTCAAAATTGATCTGTCCCTCATCAGCATAGTAAACAAGAACCTTGTGCATATGAGAGTATCTAGAAATAGATATTTATATAAATAGCACAAGCATCCACAGATATACCAGTTAGAATAAAAATAAGCACTAACATCTTCCTGCTCTTCTAGGGATTACCATCTATGGTCAGGAAAAAACATCCCCTCAGTATTACAATACAATACACATTTAGATGTATTATAATAGGCGTTTACATATTCCCGTAAAGCATACAGCATTAGCCAGTGTTAGTGACTAGATTTCAAATTAGATGGATGATTGCTTTGATTCTTTAACCCTACATGAAACTCAAAAAGTAATAGCATTATCCTTGTATAGGTGGTAACTTTATTTGACCCTTTCAACAGGCATTATTCCAAAGGGAATTATTTTTTGCGCCCTGTTCATGATTATATTAGTCTATAAAGGGTTTGTCTAGACTAGAAGAAATGGATGAAATTAAGTCAGGGGTAGCT
Organism: Pelodiscus sinensis; assembly: GCF_052426305.1. Taxonomy (NCBI): domain Eukaryota; kingdom Metazoa; phylum Chordata; order Testudines; family Trionychidae; genus Pelodiscus; species Pelodiscus sinensis. The sequence goes on from NC_143052.1 coordinate 100,441,275, forward strand.
AACATGTTTTAGTTAGTCCCAATTGAACCTTGACCTTTTCCTTACCACAGATGCAGTTGAATCTTATGTATCTTTTAGGTACCATACTTCACCTTTTAATTTAGATAGTCAATGTCTACCCTAGGTGTCACACTAGACAAATGAAAAGTAGCATTTTAAGCAGTTTCAGCCATGGAGCCAAATTCTGATTGCATTGGAATAAGTGGAAGGTTTGCTATTGACTTCAGTGGAGCCATGATTTGGCCCACCATTCACATCTCCACAAGGGTCACAAAACTGAACTGAAGGATGGACGGACCTTGATATCAGCAGTGATAAAACTGTCACATCGACCGCCTAAGGTGGGGTCCATTAACATGCAGTCAATTCCATAAGCGATGCCACCATCAAACTCCAGGTACCGCTGCACTATCCTACACCTTCTGTCATTCAGAAAGAGGTCACCCTGAGAGAGAGGCAAGAAGATAATCACACAAAATAAGGAGCCCGCATCATGCTATGCTTTGTTTGATCCATGTGCAGTTCCTGTTCAGGAATTAGTAAGAATATAAACCTTCCTTTACAGTCGGTTCTCTCTTGAGTATCTTAATTAGACTTTGTCCCGTAGTGTAGACATACCCTTACAAAACAGGCATGTTAAAATTAGATTAATCAACTAATCCAATAGTTGATGGAATTTCCAATTCAATTAGTCGATAAGGGTGCTTCCGTTTTGAAATGTAGCAAGAGTCCACCTGGCTGTTTCTACATTTCAAAACGCGCAGCGTTTCGCCTTTGAAATGTACAAGAGCCCCAGCAAGGACTCTTGTGCACTTCAAAGACTAAAATGCCACATGGAGCCCGGGGCCATCAGAGAGTCACCCCGTAATCCCGGGCTCCATGCAGCGCTTCTGCTTTGAAATTTACAAGAGCTTCAGCAGGGACTCTTGCACATGTCAAAGGTGGAACACCACCGCTGCGCCCCTGCCCCCTCCCATGGAGCTGGAGCTGAGGGGAACTGGCTTTTAAGCTGGCTCCCTGCAGCACCCAACCTCTCCCTCCACCTATGCTGCCTCTTTCTAATAAAGGCAGCAAGATGGTGTTGAAGCGACTAGTCAACTAGCGTGTTGACTATCTGATATGCTTTTGCAGATCAGATACTTGACTAGTCGATTAGTCACTTACATCCCCATTTTAAAGTAAACATTATGCATCATTTCCAGATAGGATAACAGCATTTCCCATTGGGTTTAAGCATGCAGCATCCTGTCTCTACTGAGATCCCAATTTGCTATGCTCCCTTCCCCACAAGAGTATGCAGAGTTCTCCCTCACAACAGTCACAGGGTATGTCTACACTACCCTCCTAGTTCGAACTAGGAGGGTAATGTATGCATACCGCACTTGCTAATGAAGCCCGGGATTTGAATTTCCCGGGCTTCATTAGCATAAGCGGGGAGCCGCCATTTTTAAATCCCCGCTGCTTCGAACCCCATGTAGCGCGGCTACACGGGGCTCGAACTAGGTAGTTCGGACTAGGGTGCCTATTCCGAACTACCGGTACACCTCGTTTCACGAGGAGTAACGGTAGTTCGGAATAGGACCCTAGTCCGAACTACCTAGTTCGAGCCCCGTGTAGCCGCGCTACACGGGGTTCGAAGCAGCGGGGATTTAAAAATGGCGGCTCCCCACTTATGCTAATGAAGCCCGGGAAATTCAAATCCCGGGCTTCATTAGCAAGTGCGGTATGCCTACATTACCCCGCTAGTTCGAACTAGCGGGGTAGTGTAGACATACCCACAGTGTCTTACTCCATCTATATATGTAAAAAGCCAACTGTTTAGACACAGCTACTTGCCAAGTCAGTGCAAACAGGGGATCACACACACAAACCATTCAGTTTGCACCACACATTTTGTGCAGGTTTGTAGCTAAGCAACTATAATTTGCAGGTCCTTAGTCCTGAAAGCAAGCCCACATTGTATATAGTACACTTACAGCTCTTCTCCCAGAGTGACCCTCACTTTGTGTGAGCCCTTTTTCTAATTTTGATGTGTTGCACACTAAGGCCCAGATCCTCAAAGGCATTTAGGCACCTAACTCCCAACTCAGGAACCTGGCTACATTTGTGGATATGGACCTGGGGCACAGTGGTGTTTCTTTTCTGAGGTGTGTGCTAGCCAGTTGTGTGGAGAAACTACTGTCTTGTTACAAAGAAAATTATTCTTCAATAAGCCTTCTACCTGTAAGGCAAGTCACAAAGCTGTGGATCTGTTTTCTAAGCCACTGCTCCTGCAGTGCTGGGATATGCTAATGTGGATCCAGGCCCACTGACAGGGATGGGCAAAGAACGACAGTTGCCCAGGGGCCTGGTGATTCAAAAGGGCCCAAAGCTCCCAGCCACTGCTGCTACGACAGGCTCTTCACATTGACACTGGAGCATGGCACAGCGCTCCAGATGGTGGTGAGGGCTGGCTGCCCAGGCCCCACCCCTTCCACCTGGGATCCTGCCCCTTCCAGGAGCATTGAGCTCCCCCCTGCCTAGCCCAAGGGTCCAACAAGTCTGTTGGCTCCCCTGTGTGGACCACCGTGTGTATGTGGAACACCATTGATTCTAGTGGTGCTGATTCCTTAAGGTGGCTTCATAGGCTTGGTGTGTGTGTGTGTGTGTGTGCGCATGTGTGTGGGGGGGTGTTGCAATGGATCGAGGCCTATGTTATTAAATAGTACCTATGTGAAACACTTACAATAGAGCTGTTGTCGTTGTTATCCCCACATTTTACACTGAGATCAGATCCTTGAAGGGTCTTCAGTGACTTGGAGTAGGGGAGATCACAGGCTAAAATCTGTGAAAGAAATGCACAGTGTGGGAAGATTTGGTACTGCAGACCAGGGTTTTACAGTGCCTCCTCTAAAGAAATCAAAAAATGTTTGAACATACCTTGGCATCTCTGATAATGTGGAATTTCAGATATTGCACCAGTTTGTCCTTGTTCGATTTTTTAAACAGGAAATCCTGCTGCTCCTTAGGCAGTGCTCTGAGAGCTGCATCGGTGGGCCAGAACAAGGTGACTGGTTTATGAAGAGGATCACTGATGACACTCATCAAACCGGCATTCTGCAGCATAGAGAAAACAAGAGTGATTTTTTTTCTTACTGTAAAATTACATCCACTGTAAAGGATTAACACTGAGAAAAATGTACTGTGGCTGGAAGTGAATTGGCCCAGCAGCAAGGATGCTGAATGCATCATGGCCTTCTAGTAAATAGCTTGTAGTTTGGCCTTCTTGTGCACAAAGCCAAGATTTTAAAAAGCAGGTGTTTGTACTGATTTTCAAAAGTGCTGAATGCCTGACAGCTTTTACTAAAGATGAGATCACTTATTTAGGTGCTTAACTCAGAGTTTGGGAGCCCATTGTTACAAACCCGGGACCAAAAGTTTTAGAGCACAAAATGGATGAAAGAGCAGGGAGGGAATAGCTCTTATGTCTTATGAGTGCTTAGATCTGCCTGCCTTTCTCTGTGTGAAGGGGGAGAGAACTGAATGCAGTAGGGCCAGATTATCCATTAGGCACAATAGGCAGAGTGCCTAGGGCCGATGAAAAATTTAGGGCCTAAAAAAATTCATAATTAACTCAAAAATAAGAAGAGAAAATTGCTAAATCACACAACAATTTGCTATTTTTTATTAGAATACATGTGCAAATGTGGAAGAAGATTAATTAAATGCAGGTGTATTCAATCTTTAGTCAACAAACAACATACAGGTATAACACAATTAAATATTTACTTTGTGACTCTTTTTGCTAGCAAAATCACAGACAGTCATTTTTCTCCAAAGCTCCCTCTTAACTGAAAGTAGTGCAAGGGAAGATAGTCATTTCTGTCCCATGGTAGACTGAACACAGGTCTTTATACATTTTAACTTTGAAAAAGAGGTTTCCCTTTCACAGTTTGTTCCCAAAATGGCGAGATACATCCTGAAAATGAATACTGACATTTGGAAAACTTGTCTGCTATACATGCTGCCACAGATTTCTTCTCAGCATACATATGTGAGAATTATAGAAATTCATCTCTAAATGCATGTTCGAGATCTGATGGGTATATACCTACTAATGCTCTTGCTCTAGAGGCAACATCAGCATCACTGGACATTGATCTAGCCACAAGAAAATGGAACAGTTCATTCAGTGTGGCATATGCGCTCGTCGTCTGACCATCTCAACACAGTAAGTTTATCCATGATTGCATAGAAGCACTGTGTGTGAAATTTGTCCCTGGTACTCAAATCCAAGACCGTGTTATCCATACAAACTTCATCAAAAAATTTGCTGTCTCAGCCGTTTGGGTTGTGTGGTCTCATTGCATGCATATATTTTCTTTTTACTGAACTGCCTACCTTGCAATGAGAAACCGAAATCCAAATTCTGGGAATGAGTATTTTATTCAAAATATTTTATGAAATACGGAGTGATTTCCCACTCAGCTGTATCAGAACTATATTTTAATGTTGTGACAAAACTGATGTTTTCTTCCGTGTCTGTTTCTGTTTCCATCACATCTTGTGCCGGAGTTGTCATGGTCACTTCTGAAGTAGCCCGACTGACCATTGCTTGTTCCTCACTTGATCTTGAAGGTTCAACACCACTTTCAGTGGCGTCTACTTCAACATGTTCTGCAGCTTTGTTTTCCAAATCTGATCTTGATGGATTAATGGGAGAGCTTGCACTGTCACTCCTCATATCTTTTCTCATGAAATTCAGCAGAGAACCACTCATTTTTTTTAAAAGCTTGTTCTTTTTTTCTTTTGCTTTACAGCTCTAGAATCATGCTTCCTCTTGCATTGCGATGTGGATTTTACAGTCTCAGTGGTGGCAACATCACCTTACTTTTCTCCTTATCAGCTGATTAACTGTCTGGTGAATCTTAAGTATAATTGCAGTATACAACAAAATGGCTGTTATTTTAGAATGAAGTACCATGAATTTCTTACATGGTGCGCCACTTTCAAGAATGAAAATAAAAGTGAGTGCTATTAGGTGTAGAAGGTGATAGGGCATTTCTCCCTTATATATTTCTATAGAGTCTAATTTAAGGGCCTACAATTATGAGAGTGCCTAAGGCCTATGAAAAGCTTAATCTAGCCCTGGATTGCAAGGGCTTCTCTATAAGCTGTGGGGAGCCTGTGTCCCTCATCACACTATACACAGCCCCATTGCTCAGGCTGTGTGTCAATTATATAACTTCATCCTGAAGTTGTGGCTTTAAAAAACTATGCCAAATAGTCATTGCCTCCCGAATTCACTTACCTCTAGCAAGTTGCTGAACATGATGTATCCTTGTTTGGCTGCAACCATTTTAAGGCTTTCCTAGAAAGATATAAGTGTTAAATGGGCTTATGTGTCTTGTCTGGGAAATAGATTAGCTACAGATTTAGTAATAAGGTATGAGACATGTTTGATCTTGTAGTTCAGTTGTGACTGTGAAATCAACGTCAGCTTGAAGATCTTATTTTAGATGTTCTCTTTACAAAGCAGAAGATCTTTAATATAAATATAAATTATGAATGATGCTAATGAATTTTAAATATGAAAGGTTAATGTACACAACATTGTAAAATTATGCTAATGATTCAGTGTTGGGGCTTTGTAATGCCAAAGCTTTTGTTGTAACTACTGTCAAATGGTAATTGGTAAGAAATATTCCAGTTTAGACAGAAGGTACGTACCCGCTCTGTGCCCGATTCTCCTTTAGGGAATTCTTGCATGTGCTGTGGAAGTAGGATTTTATCTATGATGTGTACCACACCATTTGCACTGATAATATCGCTGGATATAATCTTAGCCTTGGTATTCAGATATACTGAATTCTGAAAAAGATTAACAAAAAAAATAGCGGTTTCAATGGAAACATGCAGTAGGGAAATGCTGAAATAAACACTCTTTAATATGAGAGGCCGACTCACTGCATGCAATACAATTGCAATGAATAGGGCTCCTGTTTTAGCAATTTAGGGCTTGATCCTGCAATCCTCAGACAAAAAAAGCAGTTCTATGAAAATCAGCAGTGCTACCATGTGAGTCAAGATTATCCACATGAACTGCACTCTTAGCATGGCAAACAGAGAGAATGATAGACAAGTCTTATTTTAAATACTACTTATTTTTTTTAATCCAAAAGGAGGAAAGGGAGCATTCTAATTTTTTTTTTAAAAAAAAGAGAAGTGAAAATGGTCAGTTTATTATTGTTACCTTAGCCATCTTGTTACCTGTGAGAAAGAGGTCTGGATGGGGTCGCCCTGGAGCGAGGTGACATTTGTAATTGTTTTCAGGTCATTATAGAAAAGTCCAGCACAGCCCACCATATGGTACCGAAGGATCTGGGGCATCACTCCATTGACAATCCAGTCTTTAATCTAGGGTGGAATTGGAGCGTTCAAAGGCAAGGGCGAAATAACACACAAGTCCAAAAGCTCTTCACGGACTCACTCAAAGTTTGTTGCTTTTTTCTTACTTACTTTTGGTTCGCCGTTCAATGCTTCTGTGCTGGGTACAAACACAGTGAAAGGACCAGAACCTGCAATATCTTTGAGAGCAAGGGCCTGGAAAGTTTACAAAGATAAAGAAAAATCATTCATTTATACACATAGTTTCATATACTTGGTAGAGTGTGACCAGATCCCTTACAGGGAACCAGGCCCCATACTGCAGGCAGGAAGGAGCAAGACCTCTAGAATGTCCTCTGTGACTGCCCACAGCCTTGTTTGATCTGCCTCATGCTGCATTCCCCCATTCATCCCACCACATGGGACTGTAACAGTAAGAGAAACACTCTCCTGCCACAGAAAAGATCCTCTCCCAACTCCTTCAGGCTTACAGGATTTAAAGAGTTCTCTCTACAAAGTTTGCCTCATCATACTCTTCCCCCAGCTTCCTCTGCTGCTACTTAAGGGCACAGAGCTCTCCTTCTCCCTCTCATGTGCCACCTTCCTTTAAAACGATGACCGAATAGTGCTTGAAAGTTAAAGAGAAAGCTGTGCTCAGCAGCCATTAATAGGGAAGCAGAAAGATAACAGGCTGTGAGGGAAAAGGGGTTAAATCCTTTCATTCTGAAGGAACCCAAAGTACTTTCATATTCCCATATTCATATGTTTTTGTTATAACCTTAGGTTTTGGTTAGAAACCTATGGTTAGAGACCTACAGTTCCTTGCTCTAGGTGTTGTGCAAACACATTGCAAGAGAGAGTCCGTGTACTGAAACACTTACAATGTAAAGAGTTGAGTGAAAACAGAGAGAAAGAGACTTTTCCAAGGACACAGAGCAGAGCTGGGACTAGAACTCAGGTCTCTTGCCCTGTCCATTGTGTCACACTGCCATTCTACACGTGTCTATGCAAAGGAATCACTGGCTCCTGAAATGTAATCAGAACTGCAGGAGGCACATGGCAGCTGTTTAGATGCACATAGCAACATCCTGCAACATTTTAGAGAGGCAGTGAAAAACAGCATGTAAAAATGCAATGGGAACTAGATCAACAGAATAGCTGCCCTTATCAGAATCTGGGTGTGAAAAAGTGCCATGGGATCTGTCTTGTGAAAGGGGAGGCCTTCAGTTTTGGGTCTGATCAGGAGATCAGCACACAAGTCCTCCAGTCCCAAAGCCCATATGGGGGAGTTGTAGCAGTACTGAGTCCGAGGGAAGAGCATCACTTAGGCTATGTCTACACAGCAACATTATTTAAAAATAACTAGCATTATTTCAAAATAACTGCCAACTGTGTGGACGCGGACTACATAATGTCGAAATACTGTCAAGCTGGAGGACTTCTTACTCCAACTCCTGTAATCTTCATTGTATGAGGAGTAAGGGAAGTCGGAGGAAGAGTGTTCTATTTTGAAATAAGTGCTGTGTAGACAGCACTAAAACTCAAAATAAGCTATTTTGAAATAAGCTACACAATTGACATAGCTCAATTTGCATAGCTTATTCCGAGTTAAGCCCTGCTGTGTAGACGCGCTCTTACTAAATAACTAGCACTATTCATTACATGCAGCACTACATTTTCTGTGATGGTCTCCACCATAAATAGTAATGGACCGCCTCCAGTCCTGGTTACCTTGTGAGACCAGGGCCAGAGATGCTGTAGCACAAAAAACATTCAAGAATTTCCTTACCTTAAGATGGGAATAAAAACGAGTAGTATTGGAATCCTTGAGCAATTCCTGCAATCAAAATAACAGCACCTTTTTACTGAATTGCATCTGAAGAATATAAATGAATGCCATCCTCTGGGAAGGCACATGTCTGGTGTTAGAAAGGGAACTTTTTGGTCTAGATGATTCAGCTACTGCAGGACATACACTAATCTTTTTTTTTTTTTTTTTTAAATCTTGCCCAGAGGTAGCATTTATGGGACTAGGGAGACAAATTTCCATATGAGATTGCAGCATCCCCATGGAAAGTTTTGCATGTGGTTCTGGGCTTTATGCAACAAAATTTGTTCAATTGGAAGAAACCCAAAGGGCAATGAAAACTCCAAAAAGGGTTCAGAAGTATGATGTATGAAGGAGAGGTGAAAAGAAATGAATACAGCCTAGAGGACGATAATGAAGAGGAGACATAAACGTTCCTCCATGTCTTTGAAGAAGTAATACAAAATAAGGGAGGGAATTATTCAGATGTGACCTTCAGGACAATCCTTATTTAAAGGGTAATAACCAGGTCTTGGGTTAGGGGCTGAAACGATTACAAGATATGAACTCTGAGGTCCTTCTGGCTGTAGGAGGAAACCTTTTCCTCTCTTTCAGTTCTGGACCTCCCATCGTCTGTGCAAGAAAGGAAAGAGCCAGCTGTGCACTCTCCTGGGTGCGGGCTCTGCCATTCTGCCTTGCCTTCATATATAGACTGTATGAAGGAGCAGAAGGCTTCTTGCACCTCCTTCCCCTTCCGCTGCTCATCCATGAAGGGACGAGTGGAATCTGGCCCTTTCAGAAGCACCAATCACCTGAAGATCCTGTTCCCTTCTGCTGGAGTATGGGGTGCTCAGCACCTCTGAAAACAAAGCCATCCTAAGTGTCTCAGGTTTACCCAACGACTGAGTGCTCAAAATTACTGGGCACTTTGGAAAAAATTGTCCTATATGATTTACACTGAACTTCATTGGCAAAAGAGAGAGAATAGAATTCACAAATTCCTCACCACATGCCCTGATTCTTAACAAACTGCCTGGTGTGTGAACTGATCTGCTGTTGCTTTAACAGGTGCCACTTCTACCTTAGATAAATAGAGAAATTAACTTCAGTATTTGCAGTATTCCCTACAGCTACTGCAGGACATACCTAAGAAATACTGGCATGGCTATAGCTATTTATCTATGCAAAACTGGCATATTTTTAAGAGTGGCCACTTGTTTCACATAACTCCTTGAAAAACATTCAATACCAGTGAACACACAATGTTTTACCTGGTAGATGTTGCCTCGGCATTTAAATCCATCCCCAACAAAATCAGGTTTGCAGGTGCAGGTCCTCTCCGTCAGCTCGGTGTCATTACAGGTTGCAAATTCACTGCAGCCACCATTATTCTTGCAACATCAGATAAAATTGAATGAGTTGGTGCGTTTGTGTTTTCAAAATAATTCCACTTCATTTGGTCAAACATTCAACAGAGGGAAATATTCTCTTTTTTATGACTAGTAAAAAGCATTCAAGATTAATATAAAGATAGTTACTGACACTTAAAGCAAAGCACACTGTCAGTTTCTTTGGGTGAGCGTACACTGCACCCTTAGCTCGAAATAAGCTACCAATTTGAGCTATGCAAATTGCATAGATTATTTCGAGTTAATTTTGAAATAGCTTATTTCGTAATTTGGCGCTATCTACACAGCACCAAATTTTGAAATAAACCACTATTCTGAAATGTCCCTTAATCCTCATGGAACAAGGTTTAAAGGGACATTGGAATAGCGTGCCCATTATATTTCAAAATAATGGGCTTGTTTCAAAGACACAAAATAGCTCTTTCGGGATACTGGAAGTATCCCGAAATAGCGCCGCAGTGTAGACGTACTCCTTAAGACCTACTCTCTAATTCCGCAGCCCAGAGTGATATAACTGGTCATGGTATACTGCTACCCAAAAGATTTCCATGCAGGTTTCATCATGGACTCCTGGGCCAGGATTCTGAGCTGCACTTCAGATGTATCACAAAAATGTATACCCTAAATAATTTTTTTCATCTTTAAAGTGCCAACAAGACTCCTTGTTTTTGCTGCAATGGACTAACATGGCTACCCCTCTGCTGAAACTTCTAGGAGGTGCATCTTGAGAGGTGAGGGGCTATGGGATCCTGGGGGTTTGGTTGCAGAGGCTGTTCTAGTTTACTCCATGGCTACGTCTAGACTACATCCCTTTTTTGTAAAAGGGAAGTAAATTAGACGTATCGCAATTGCTAATGAAGCGGGGATTTAAATCTCCCCCGCTTCATTAGCATAATAATATGTGTCTGATAGCCTAGAATAGCTGGAACACAGAAGTGCCGCATGTCCCTCCCCAACACATCTCCTTCACCCCCTTCTCCACCTCCAGCTGGGAGAGAATAGGCTTAGGTCTGTTTATCCAGACTTTTCATCTCCTGGGCACTACCTTTGTCAGGGGAATTCCCCAGAGGGGAGATCTGGCTGCTGCCAGCCCAGAATCGGTGCTCAGGTGACAATCAGCTCTTCAGCTTGCAAACCAGTTTACTTGTAGACAAGGGGAACAGTCTCTTCATGACAAAGCAGGGAAGGCTGCTGTATGAGAAATTTAGCTCATTTTCTCTGCACAGGCTCTTTTCTAGAACTCAGATAACAGCCACATGAGAGCCCACTTTCACTTAATCTGACCTCCCATTCTAAGTGGTGGTGGGAGATCTTCCTTGAGCTACCATCAGGGATGGGCCCTAGCATAGCTCTCACTCTATACAGTGAGGTTTGGATTGGTGTGTAGATCAGGGTTGGTGGACTGCTGAACAGGGAAATGAGTTTAGTCAGAGCTCCGTGTGTAGCGTTGCCAGGGAATGTTTAGCTACCTTACAGTCAGATTAGCATGCTGTACAACACTGACAAAAAGCCGCCTTCTGTAAAAAACATTCTTTTAATAGCATCACAGCTAGTGAAGTGGAAGAGAAGCTGTCAAAATGAAGCTGACACAAAACCATATGCATGAAGCCCATAAATCTGAAGAACAGCCCTTCCCGCAACTTTTAATTTCCATCTCTTCACCATTCCATCTGGGCTGCCTTTGAAGCTTTGAAAAATAATAGGTCAAGGCGGGATGATAATTAATGTGTCACTGTTCTCTGGAGACAAACGATCAATGAGTACAGAACAGTGAAAGGCATCACCCAGCCTTAGCTTGTGATTGTGGGGAGGCAGCTTTTGAATGCTGAGGAGTTTTCATCTGACACCAATGATCACGTACTTGTATGTATCAAAGGGCTAAACATGAATGAGTCAGAAGTATGGGACTGGGACTGTTGAATAAAAATCAACCTCATGCACAGGGCCAGTACCAACCAACACTAGGCATCACATGGTATCCAAATGGCATCTAGAGCTCGTGCCAACTCATTGCACATAATGGCTACGTCTAGACTGGCATGATTTTCCGGAAATGCTTTTAAAAGTTTTCTGTTAAAAGCATTTTCGGAAAAGCGCGTCTAAATTGGCAGGACGCTTTTCCGCAAAAGCACTTTTTGCGGAAAAGCCTCTGTGGCCGATCTAGCTGCGCTTTTCCGCAAAAAAGCCCCGATTGCCATTTTTGCGATCGAGGCTTTTTTGCGGAAAACAAATCTCTGCTGTCTACACTGGCCCTTTTGCGCAAAAGTTTTTCGGAAAAAGACTTTTGCCCGAACGGGAGCAGCATAGTATTTCCGCAACAACACTGACAATCTTACATGAGATCGTCAGTGCTTTTGCGGAAATTCAAGTGGCCAGTGTAGACAGCTGGCAAGTTTTTCCGGAAAAGCGGCTGATTTTCCGGAAAAACTGGCCAGTCTAGACACAGCCACCAAGTAGTTCCAAAGAGAGAAGGTTTGGTTCTCCAAGGCATTTGAGCATAGGGTTGCAGTTCCCCGATTCCACATGCACAAGGACAGCCCTAAATCACCCGAGGAAATGTACACCACTTGAGGATCAAGTATTGAAGCATTCTGCTCTACTATGGCTCCCCTTGTCTCCCTGCTCCCAGAACACTCTCAACATGCCCTCTTCTGCCCCTTGTGCTGAGGGATGCACTAGACTTAACATCAATGCAGAGTTTCACTGCATAGGCGGAATTCTCTACCTGCCATATCGCCACTTTAAGGTAACTTTTTGCCATTTTCAGGCCCCTTAGCAGGCTGGAGAATCTGGCCCATCGTGCCTTATCCAGCAGATGAGCTGACAGGAGTGGATTTGATTTTTTTTATCTTGGAATTATCAGAGAGATTGGCATCAGAGAAAAATTTTCACATGTTATCATTGGAATCTAACTACAGGCAGTCCCCGGGTTACGTACAAGATAGGGACTGTAGGTTTGTTCTTAAGTTGAATTTGTATGTAAGTCGGAACTGGCGTCCAGATTCAGCCGCTGCTGAAACTGACCAGCGGTTGACTACAGGAAGCCCGAGGCAGAGTTGCTCTGCCCCGGGCTTCCTGGAATCAGCCGCTGATCAGTTTCAACAGCGGCTGAATTTGGACACCTGGGACAGAGCAGCTGGGGCGCTGCCGGGTAGGTCCCCGCAGCGCCGTACCTCAGCAATGCGGGGACCAACCCGGCAGCACCCCAGCTATTCTACCCCAGGTGTCCCCAAGTCAGCCGCTGCTGAAACTGATCAGTGGCTGATTCCAGGAAGCCCAGGGCAGAGCAACTCTGCCTCGGGCTTCCTGTAGTCAGCCGCTGGTCAGTTTCAGCAGCGGCTGACTTGGGGACACCTGGGGCACAGCAGCTGGGGTACTGCCGGGTTGGTCCAGTAGCGCCGAGGAGTGGCGCTGAGGGACCAACCGGCAGCGCCACAGCTGCTCTACCCCAGGCGTCGTTGGCGAGAAAAGCCTGGTCTGCTGGGGGGGGGCGCACTAGCTGTGCGCCCCTCCCCCAGCAGACCAGGGAGACGCGGGTGGCGGGACCGCCAAGACGCACCGTGGTCTCGCCCGCATCCTCCGCGGCTTTGCTCCGTGTCTCCCTGGTCTGCTGGGGGGGGGGTTCCCCCAGCAGACCAGGGAGATGCGGAGCAAAGCTGTGGAGCACGCGGGCAGCAGGACAGCCCAGATGCGCCGCTGCCCACTTGCTACACGGCACCCCCCCCAGCAGACCAGGGAGACACGGAGCAGCTTTTCTCGCCCCGGAGGACGCGGGCGGCGGGACCACGGTGCATCTGGGCGTCCCGCCGCTCGTGTCCTCCGGGGCGAGAAAAGCCCCGTTCATAACTGCGGATCCGACATAAGTCAGATCCGCGTAACTCGGGGACTGCCTGTATTTTATTTGGAATTTCTTAGAAACTGCATTCACTTCTAAAGCCTTAGATTCTAGAAGTTGGTTCAGAAACTGTAAGTAATTTATAGAATGGATTTTAAAACTAATTAATTTCATCAACAATGAAAATTTCTCTCTGCATTTAACCACAAAGAACCAGTATCTTCCCTAGGATTTGATTGAAGTTTTTTTTTTTAAATCGTGTGCACAGTATAAAAACTAGATTGTTTCATGTTTGGGCCCCAATTCAATAAAACATCTAAGCATACGGTTAAAGTTTAGTACATATTTGAGAGTTGTCAGGTATACTTTAAGCATAGGCTTACATGCTTTCCTGAATCAGGACTCAGGTGGGTTAACACATATTTCTAAGCTAACCTTGCACGCATACAAAACCAAACCAAAAGCACGCTGGTGTTCTATAAAAAAAATGGAATGATGAGAATATACTTTCCTGTAGGATGACACTTACTGATAAACACAGATTGATGTATGTGCATGTTTTACCATCTCCAGAATATCCTTTCAAACAATTACACACTGCCTATCAGGAGAAGAAAGGATCCGTATTAACACAGAAACATATGGAACTTGGTTGCAGTACCTTCTGATTTTATTTGAAGGCTTCAATATCTGAGATATAGGTGAGAGGATTATTCTAGGAGGGGTGGGTGAGATTCTGTGGCCTGCACTGTGCAGGGGGTCAGATTAGATGATCATAATGGTCCCTTCTGATCTTAAAGTCTATGAGTCTATTTACTTGTATTGGCTATACTGATCTTCAAGGTAAAATGAGTAGCAAAAAGAACTCAGAATCACATTTTAATCTTAATATCCATTTTGTACAAGCCCATTGTCACTTAGGGCACATCCTCAGCTGATGCATGGGTATCATAGCTCCATTAGCATATGTCACTTCTACTCTGTAAGGGTATGTCTACACTACCCCGCTAGTTCGAACTAGCGGGGTAATGTATGCATACCGCACTTGCTAATGAAGCCCGGGATTTGAATTTCCCGGGCTTCATTAGCATAAGCGGGGAGCCGCCATTTTTAAATCCCCGCTGCTTCGAACCCCGTGTAGCGCGGCTACACGGGGCTCGAACTAGGTAGTTCGGACTAGGGTCCTATTCCGAACTACCGGTACACCTCGTGAAACGAGGTGTACCGGTAGTTCGGAATAGGCACCCTAGTCCGAACTACCTAGTTCGAGCCCCGTGTAGCCGCGCTACACGGGGTTCGAAGCAGCGGGGATTTAAAAATGGCGGCTCCCCGCTTATGCTAATGAAGCCCGGGAAATTCAAATCCCGGGCTTCATTAGCAAGTGCGGTATGCATACATTACCCCGCTAGTTCGAACTAGCGGGGTAGTGTAGACATACCCTAACTGAGGGCACTGGATATGGCCTCTTTTTATCTCACCATGGACAGAGTAGCTCATTTCAGGTATCAGCTGAAAAACAACTCCTCTCCCCCTTCTTCTACCTGTATTATTTACATCATTAAAGAAGTTGGCCATGTTTTCAGAATAAAGAACAAGGACACTTTTGAGGTGGTGAAATATTCCCACAAAAGCACACTTTGGCAAATGTTCCTGAATATCACTATTGCCACCTTCTTACTCAGCAGTGTCACATGCGTGTTTCAGGGTTGTTAAGGTCAGGTTATGCTTTCTGATACCTGCAATTACCACATAGCTGGAAGATTAACATGATTAAAGGAAATCAATTATTCTGTCTTCAAAGGTCAGACTTCATTCATGACAAGGTGGTGGAGATGAGATCTTCTAGTGGACCAGCTTGTGTTGGAGAAAGAGGCAAACTTTTGATTTACATAGAGTTCTGCTTCAGGGTGTCTTCAGGTCTGGAGGAAGAGCTTTGGGTAGTTTGAAAGCATGTCTCTAGCACCAACAGGAGCTGGACCAAGAAAAGAGGTTACCTCTGCTATCTTATCTCTCTGACATCCTGTGACTGACATGACTACAACAACACTGCACGCCTGAGGTACATCATTGTAGAATGTAGGGCCCTTTAACTACTTTATGCTGATGCTGTCATTACCATGCAGTTGTTCTTTCTGAGGTCCTGGAGTGTCAGAAAGTAAAACTGTTGAGCCTTCACATTGTAATGACAGGGTATTTAATATAACTGCATTCTAAAATACATTGATAAATTGCCAGACTCTTGGAGGAAGGACAAGCAACTCAGGCACACAGTCCTCTGGTTACAGGATTTTGCAGAAATTATATGAATATAATTAATACTTCATAGGGGTCAGTTGTGAGTCTTAAGAACATAAAAACGCCATACTGGGTCAGACCAAAGGTCCATGTAGCTCAGTATCCTGTCTGCTGACAGTGGCCAATACCAGATGCCCCAGAGGGAGGAATCACAAAAGGTAATCCTCATGTGATCCCTCCATTGTCACCCACCTCCAGAGAAACAGAGGCTAGGGATACCATACCTACTCATCCTGTCTAATAGCTATTGGTGGACCTAACTTCCATGAATCTATCTACCTCTTTTTTAACCCTGTTAAAGTTCTAGCCTTCACCAAATCCTCTGGCAAGGAGTTCCACAGGTTGGCTGTGCACTGAGTGAAGAAAAATATTCCTGCGCACATTGATGGGGGAGAAAGGCAGTGTAAGGATGCCCGTTGGAGAGGCTACCTGCATTGCCAGTAATTGTGAAAGGTAGAGGGCAGCAAATGCTGGGCTGTTACACTCCCATCTGTACAGGTGGGCAGAGGTTGGCACCATGCTTTCCCCCACCAATGTGCCACACCATACAGAAGAGCTGGGGCTGGGCCTGTCCATGTGGCTCCTGAACAGAGCTGGAAATTTGGTCCAGCTACTATCCCTCTGTCCTGGGGAAGTGGTGGCCAGGCCAAAATTGAATGGTGCTGCAACCCCATGTGCCTGTTCCCCCCCCCCCCCCTCAGTCTTTGCATTCCTCCTGGCACTGCTGGGCAATGAGCATCCCCAAGCCCCGGGGAGAAGTGGAGCAGTGGTCACTGGGGCCTACTAGGCCCCAGGAGGGTGGGGATGTTGGATTCAGTTTTTTTGTGCTTCTTAGGGAAGTGGAGACACAGAAGGGAATGGAGGGACGGGGGTGTCACTTCCAGAACTGTCTGGCCCCAGTGCATGGTGCTCTCCAACCTTGCTGGCTCTCTGGGGAAGAGCTCAGGTTAGGTGCACGGTGACGAGACCACTGGCCTGGGTGCAGGGATTTTTTGGGGGGGGGGGGGCAGAGCGTGGGGCAGCAGGCAAGGAGTGTGTATAGAGCTGGAGGCAGTGAGGAGAACTCAGAGCTGGGGTGGGGCAATGAGAGGGAAAGACCATTGGTCTGGGAATGGGGTGGCAGAGGACAACGTGTGTAGAGCTTGGTGCGGGGGAGGGGGGAAAGGAAGGCAAGAGAGCTCTGGCAGGGGTGCAGAGCAGGGGAGGGAGAGCTGTGGGCTCCCTCCTTAGGACAATTCTGGTTGTACCCCTGGCTGAAGCATAGGGAGAAGTAATCGGTGTTAGCAAAGGGCTTGGAGCTTAGTGAGAATAGGAACCAAATTCTTATTCCCTGTCACTGTCTGTTTCCTGCCCTGTTCCTGGGAAAGTGAAGCCATGCTAGCTGGATTGTAGGCTACTGTTTAGCCCATAGCAATTCCAGTAAAGTAGGAAAGTAGAGGGACAGTAAAAAGCACCTCAATCCTATAGCTAAACTTTTAGTCACATGAATGCAGTGGTAATTACAAATATACAAAGCAAAACGGCAGTGTTATGGCACATTGATTGCAAAGTTAGATATCACTTGTTTTATCTGCTTATGCATGAATCTGTTAGATACCGGGAGCAGAGCTAGTTGGAAAGTGGGGATTTTCCTAGAGAAAATGTTGACAAAAATGAAGAGAATGTCATTGTCATCCAAGTTTTCAGAAAAAAAAAGTCAGCTGAAAATTTAAAAAAATATAAAAAAACCCCGAGGGCCAGAAAACAAATAAAATGGTTTTGGCTGACATGTTTAGGGTTTTGGTCAACATTTTTCAGGTTTTTGGTTTTCAAGGAAAAACTGAAAAATGTTGAGGGAAGTAAACACTTTCCACAAACAACAGGGAGTTCTGTGGCATCTGCAAAAATAACAGATTTATTTGGGCATAAAATTTTGTGGGCAAAGACCCACTTCATTAGATGCACGTGACGAACTGACTCTTTGCCCATGAAAGCTTATACCCCAATAAATCTGTTAAGGCATGTCTACACAGCATGCCTAGACTGAGGTTATTCTGTAATAACGGCGAGCAGGAGGACTTCTTACTCTGACTCCTGTAACTTTAACTGTGATGATTCATTACTTACCTGATTGGGTCCAGTTTGAGTGCATTCTGCATTTCTATCACATCCACCGTTGTTCTCTAAGCAAGGGTTGATTTCTTTATAACCAAAACAATTGGAGAAAGCTCAGTGATTGCCAGATTCTCACTTCATTGATTACCTAAAGTAACCCATGCTAGGAATGCAGGTTTATGGCAAATGTAATTCATTTAGACTGATTCTCATTGCTACCCAATGCTCTCCTTGTAAGTATCTTTCACCTTTCTTGGCAAGAGCTGGAAACATGCAGATTGCTTTTAGAATGGTTCACAGTGAAGTTCAGTACAGTAATGTCTTGCCTACACTTAAAAAGCTGCACTGGCACATCTGCCCATTATATTGTCATTGCTCTAGCGCTTCAGTATAGACACTCGTATGTGGCTAGGAGGGGTCTCCCATTGGTGTAAGATCTCCAGACCTCGGAGAGCTAGCAGATATGTTGACTGCACAATTCTCTGATTGACATAGCACTGTTTGCAGTGCATGTTAGGTGAGTTGAACTACTTTGCTCAGGGGTGTGGATTTTTCATACTCTTGAGTGATGTAGTTATACTGACTTTATTTCCCTCTGTAGACTACACCTAAGTCTTTTATTCTTTTCCTGAATGAGTACAGTGCCTAAGGCCTGATCCAAAGCATCCAGTGAAATGGGTGAGAGTCTTTGACTTCATTAGGCTTTGCATTAGTCCTCTCCAGCAGTGACTTGAAGGTTAGGTCTCTTAGGCTATGTCTACACTACAAGGTTTTTGCGCAAAAACCAATAGAGTGTCCAACCTCAAGCACATTTTTGCACAAGAAAATCGACACAACAGAGGGCTTTTGCTGGTAGAGTTATTCCTCTCCCCATGAGGAATAACTCCTTTTTGCGCTACAGCTCTTGTGCAAAAAGGCAGGTGTGGACGCTCTGGAGGGGTTTTTGTGCAAGAAACCCCTATCGGAAAAAGCACAGGTGCACTGATGGCCACTCACAGAATGGCCATCAGAGCACCTGTGCTTTTTCCGATAGGGGTTTCTGTGAATGGCCATCAGAGCTTTCTTGCACAAGAGCATCCATGCAGTGTGGACGCTCTCTTGCACAAAAGCACATCATTTCTGTGATGCGCTTTGAGGTGTTTTGCGCAAGAATTCTTCTGTAAAAGGCTTCTTGTGCAAAAATCCTGCCATGTAGACAAAGCCTTAGATTTAAGGTGCAATTCACTGTTATGATTTCAGTGGAGTCATTTAATGCTTTGGAGATACTTACATTTTGCATTTCCTTTTAAACTTTCTTATAATTTTCTCTAAGGGAAGGGTATGTATATTTATCTGGAGAGTAATGTGTCTTTGGGGATCCATCCCATACACAGTGGACAGCATGAACTATTAATATACACGGAACATATATTGTGCAGATATCACTATAGCACTTCCCTGTCTTTCAACAAATGCCCGGATATAGCAATCCTTACCAAGACAGACTATTCCATCTCCAGTGTACCCAGCTGCACAAACACACACTCTGTTTCCCGGAGTAGTTCTTTTACACTCTGCTTTGATAGAACAGCCACCATTGCTGGTCTCACATGCGTCAATAACTATATAATGGGAAACAAAAAATGAAATCAATGTGCTGAGTTTGCTTTATAGGCAGACTAATCTCTGTCATGTCTCCAAAGGCAAAGGAATTTAGTGATATTTCCCCGACAAATAAACCTTTCTGATTTAAGAGTCCTTAGATATAATTAGAATCTTATACATACTACTTATAAACTGCAATAGGAAAAGGGGAGAAAGTGGCTTTCTATTGTGGAAAATAAGAAATAATCTGTCATGGGTTCTCCCATAAGTTCCTATTCTACAATGTTGCCTCGTCTAACTGCAAAAAATAAAGAGGGGGTTCTCCACAGTTTTCATGGGGTTCATAGAGATCCTTCCTACTTGTCCTTAGTTTGCAAACATTTACGCCTCCTATGATGGGATGTAATCCCTGTACTGGCACTGGAAAGGAAAGGCATCCTAAGAATAGTGATCCATGTCACTTGGATGTATTAAAGGGCATTGGCCTTGGGGGTTATCAGACTCTGAAATGTGTCTTGGCTGGAGGTTGAGGACATTACAGGGGCTGGAATTGGCTGAAGAATAAAAGCAGGAAATTGAGGCACAGCTGCTAGAATGCCACATGAACTACTAAGGGGGCCTGTTAGTGGGGCAACTCTGCTACACCTCTTCATTGGGAGTCAAATATCCTGCTGTTAAAGGAGGTTGGGGTGACTCTGCCAATCCTAGGATTACTCATTGGTGGGTATATTGCTTCTCCAATGCATAGGTTTCCTTGTCACTACCATCCTAATGAGACAGAGTCGGGCCATAGGAATCAAGCCCCCCAGGTTCTTGTTTGCTAGAGCTGAGCATATTCTACATGGCTAACAGGGTTTTCTGATAAAAACAACACTTCTCCAGTATTCTGTTAATGGTCATAAACACTGTACTCACACTAGTACAAGATGTAACATTTTCAACTATTGAAACAGCATAGTGTTTTCAATATGGATAGGGATGTAAAAAGTTTAACCAGTTAACTCCTAAGCTGATGTTTATTGGTTCTGGTTAACATTTAGTCCAGAGGGGGCTGGGAGACTGAAGCCAGCAGCTCGTGGGGGCCAAAGCTGGCTGTTGCCATTGGCAGCCCGTGAAGCTGGTAGCCCATAGGGCCCTCCTAGAGGCTTGTTACATGGTTAATATTTTTTAAAGTTTTTTTTGCATCCCTAATGTGGACAGCCCTACCAGATCACTAAGCCTGATTGTGATGGAAAGTCCCCATCAGGGGAGAAATGAAGACCGATATAGCATAAACATAAGGGTCTTAAAACATCTAGGTTCTGCAGCACTTTGGCTATTCAGACAGAAATTCTTGCCATTTCCTCAATCCTCCCAGACTTTCAGTTGTGCTGCACGATGTGAAGGTGGGAAGGGAGGGACTGGAGCCATCTGGTCCACTGTGTAAATTTAAAGCAGTGTAACAGCTGCTTTTATTGACCCCCTGCTGCTCACAATGCCAACAAGCTGTTCCAATAGCCAAAATAGCCAGACCACAGTGGACTGGCAACTTGTCCCATAACCTTTTTTTCACAGGACAGGGGCCAAGAGTAGATGAAATAGAGTCTTAGGTTGGTTCTATGCCACCACAGATGCTCCCTACCTATGGGGAATTTCTCAGTAGCAGATTAAACTGGCTTTCTAGCTGATTTGTGCCGCCAGGGTGTTGCAAAGCAGGGGCTAATGTCTGGCGTCAGGACACTGCTACCCAGCGTGGTTAGACAAATGCTCCATTGTTCCAAAGGGCATTATTTTAATCAGATAAAGTTTAGGGAATTAATTACACAGATTGCAGCAGAAAACAGTCTGTTTCATAAAGCTGGATTTTCCACTCTTTCAAAAGAACACCTGGGATTAATTGCAATTGACCCTTTTTTTTAAGGCTAGCCATAGAACAATTTTAATTACTCACCACAAATCAATTCAGATAAAACCAGAGGACTAGCCAGAAGTGCTACTGTATCTCCAATCAGCCTATGTTCATTAAACTGGGCCAGAAATAAAGAACAGACATAATCCAGGTTTCCCTACTCCAGAACTAACACATCTCCAGTTGTGCACAATATGTTCCCTTTCCCCCATTCTTTCCCTTCCACACAATATATGGACTCTTGGGGATTTCCAGTCCTTTGTTGTTGTGAAGCAGCACCTGTTGCAGTCTATTCATTCTGAATCAACTGGCAGCAAGTCCTCTTTTCACTCCTTATGTGGAAACGTGCATCTCTCAACACTCTTCTGCTTCACAGTGAACGCCAAGTGCTTCAAGCACATTCTTGGAAAGGGTCAAAAACAAAGTCCACTTGCCTGTACAGTGTGTTCCATTCCCTTGAAAGCCGGCTGCACACTTGCAATATGCAGTGCCGTTAGACATGAGGAGGCAGCTAGAGAGGAGAAAGGTGGAGCATTAGAAACCACTGGCTCTGGACTGTCATCATTGCTTTACTGCATCTTCATTTTTTATTGTTTGTATTACTGTGGCACCTCAGATCAGGTCATTGACCAGACACCCGTGGTGCTAGGTGCTGTGCAAACACTGAACAAGAAAACGTCCTTGCTCCAAGGAGCTTGCAATCTAACTACTGCGCAAGAATCAACAGATGGATACAGGGGAGTACAAAGAAGCTGAGAGACAATATTGGTCAGCATGACAGGCAGTGGTCTCAGCACACCAGTGGAGTAGCCATTGTTTTTTTGCAGGCAGAACAAACAAGGAGAGATTTAAGGAGGGTTTTGAAGGAAGAGAGTGTGGAATTTGCCTATATTTATGGGGAGCTCCTCCTATGTGTGAGGGGCAGCACAAAGGTTGTTCACAGGGGAGTGACGGAGGCTTGCACAGTTGGCCAGTGGAAGGTGGGAGTTAACAACACAATTGTATGACAGGGCTGCTTGTGATGCTAGAAACAGTCTCAAGAACTCTGGGGGCTCACTTCTGGTTGATATTTTATGTCCCGAAGGGCTACGGGACCGTTAAACTGTAGCTATTCCAACTCATGCTGGCGCATAAGCTCTTGGAGTCCATGATGGGGGAGTGGCCCAGAGCGCAGAATGGCTACACCTGAATGTCTACACTGCAGTTTTACAGTCCTGCAACTTGAGATCCATGACCCCAAGCCAGCTGGCAAGGTCAGCTGTGGGGGTTTCACTGCTGTGTGGACAGACTCGATAGCTCAAGCTTCAGCGTTTTAGTGAGACAGACAGAAGGGGAATCTCCTTGCAGTGCATTTTGGGAGGTTTTTTTTGGTTGGGGGGGGGGGGGTTTGTCTCCTTCCTCTGAAGCATCAAGGGGCCATGGCTGGAGATGGGACTCTGGGCAGGGAGGATCTAGGGTTGCCAGCTTCAGCGGAGAGGAGGTAAGCAGCATTTTCTTAGCCAGCCTGCCCTGGCTCCAGCTCTCTCCAGCCCCTCCCCTAGGGACCACCTCTCTGCCCTGCTGTGCCCTGATTACCTCCATCCCCTCTCTCTTGGATTGGCTCCCCTCTACCCAACTATCCCCCGATTGACCCAAGGCCCTTGCTCCAGACACTGGCTGGGTAGGCAGGCAGGCTCTGCATCATTTCCTCTCAACCCTGTATGGACCAGGGCTATGAGGTGGATGGAGTATTGTTTCTCTTAGGTACAAACAAAGGGAAGTTTTTCCTTCACTCAGCGCACCATCAACCTGTGGAACTCCTTGCCAGAGGTTGTGGTGAAGACTAGGACTTTAACAGGGTTCAAAAAAGAGCTAGATAGATTCATAGAGGTTAGGTCCCTCAATGGCTATTAGCCAGGATGGGTAGGAATGGCGTCCCTAGCCTGTTTGTCTGGAAATGGGTGACAGGAAAGGGATCACGTGAGGATTACCTGTTGTGTTCCCTCCCTCTGGGGCATCTGGTTTTGGCCACTGTCGGCAGACAAGATACTGGGCTGGATGGACCTTTGGTCTGACCCAGTATGGCCATTCTTATGTACTTGATTGTTGGTGCTTGCTCACATGCTGAGGGTTTAAGTGATTGCATATGTGATTGGGAAGGATTTTTCTCCCAGGTTAGACTGACAGTGACCTTTGGTTTTTTTTTGCTTTCCACTGCAGCATGTGGGGACAGGTCAGCAGCTAGGATTATCTGGGCATATCTTGATAATTTCTCTGCCATTGCTGGGGACATTGGCACTGGTGCACCTTGGTCCCTTTTGTTCTTTGCCTGTAGCACACAGTAGTCTGGTCTCTTGTGGGCTGTGACATTTTAGCTTGATTTCAGTTGTTGGATTTAGTGTTCGGGTGGTGCTGGATGCCTGTGATGTACAGGAGGTCAGACTGGATAATCACTTGGTCCCTGCCAGCCTTAATCTCTATGACTGTATCTTGGTAGCAAATGAGAGATGATAGGTAGAGTGGGAATAGACCACGAAGTTCCTTGAAAGAGAAGACATTGTTTGCTGCAATAGAGAAGGGGAAGCTAGGGGATGAATTCAAAGAGAAGGGTGATGTGGTCAAAGCGATGGGGTAGGAAAATGATCTTTGCAGTAGCATTCTGAATGGATATGAGTGAGTCAACATGTTTAATTTGAGCTGATGTGTGTGTGAGTGTGTGAGTGAGAGAGACACTGCACCTGAGGCCCTCTCCAGCATCCACATTCCCTGCCAGAGCCTGCACCCAAACTCCCTCCCAGAGCCTTAGGCAGGAGGAGGGAGGGGAGAGAGCTTAGGTGGGGAAGTGATGCTGGCTGTGTGTTTGGGGTACCACCAGAATGTCTACAAACCTGCCACCCTTGTGTACGTGGAAGGTAAAACAGCGATGAGCTAGCAAGTACAAGCAGGTTCTGAATGAGCTCTCCCCTGACATCTAGTGATGTACTGGGAGAAAGGACGTTAGGAGCAGGCTGTAGTTGTATAGACACATTCACTCTGCCTTGTAATCGCAGGCCAAACCACGACTCTAGTACCGTGCTCCGCTAACATGCATGGGAATTCAGTACCTCAATACAAATTTGGTTCATGGAGGAAGACTAGACTACTATAATCAAACTAGGCTCTCCAGATCTTAGTAGGGATGTTAAATTTAGATTAACTAATCGAATAGTCGGTGGGATTTCCATCGACTATTTGATTAGTCTATAAGGGCACCTTCGCCTTTGAACTGTAGCAAGAGCCCTACCTGGAGCATGGGGCTTCCTTTTGAAATGTACAAGAGCCCCAGTGGGAACCTTGTACATTTCAAAAGGAAGCCCCACAGGAAGCGTGGGATCAGCAGGGGATCCCGCTGTCCCTGCACTCCCTGGGGGGGACCCCGCTGGCCCTGCGCTCCCTGCGGCACCTGAGCCTTTGAAATGTACAAGAGCCCTGCTCTTGTATAACTTTACCTCAAATTCGTATTAAACAGCAGAGGGGTAGCTGTGTTAGTCTGTAACTTTAAAAAAAACAATGAGTAGTCCTCTCGCACCTTAGGGCATGTCTACATTACAGCATTATTTTGAAATTACTCCCCTTATTCCAGAATAACAAGATGAGCATTCACACAGCAAGCCCATTCTTTAGAAATTATTTTAAAATAACAGGCTTCTTATTTCTAAATAATAAACCCTCATTTCATGAAGAATAATGCTTATTTTGAAATAAATAGT
The DNA here is from genome assembly GCF_052426305.1 of Pelodiscus sinensis. Lineage (NCBI taxonomy): Eukaryota > Metazoa > Chordata > Testudines > Trionychidae > Pelodiscus > Pelodiscus sinensis. The sequence continues at coordinate 100,466,281 of NC_143052.1, forward strand.
GATAGTACGGATGCTCCACTGCTGCTATTTTGAAATAACTACTCCCCAGCGCCATTCAAAGTAATTACTCCCCACTGCTTCCTGGAGTTCTAAATTGAGGTAGCGCCTCCACATCAGGGGATCCTAGCTTGAACTAATTTCAAGGCTTCCCTGTAGTTTGGATGTGTTATTTCAAAATAATTATTTCAGGAGTTGTTATTCCAAAAAAACGTATTTTCAAGTACCCTTGTAAAGTAGGCATACCCTTAGACTTGAACAATATATATATATAATATAGTATCATGAACTTTCCTGGGCAAAACCCTCTTCCTCAGATAAGCAGAGCTATAAACTGCAGATAAGATAAATATTTAAATGAAGCTGCCAGCAAAGAAGAAAATCAGATTCTTGTACACGTTTGGGGCTCTCTGTTCCAGTTTTCCTGATTGTCTAATAATAAGCAGTCAGCACATAAAAGGTGAACTTCTAAAGTAACAACATTGCTCTCTGAAATCCTAAGATAACTTAGCCAGCATCTCTCTGGGGCTATGGTGGCAGACTGGATTCCCTACAGCAAAGCCCAGATTTCCAAAGGAATTTAGGTGTAGCTCCACTCACCAATGCAAAGCCTAAGTGATTTAGACAGCCAAGTCCCATTTTCAAAAGTGGCTTATGCACTCAGTAGCCCATGCCCCATTGACTTTCATAAGATTTAGGTCCCCACTGGCTAGATTCAAAAAAGTACTAGCCACTAGGTAGGTGCCTAACTACCACTTTCCAGGCCTCAATCCCAGAATCAGGATCCACCTGGGGTTCACAAAACTCAGGCTCGACTGCCACCTAAGCCTGCAGGCACAGACAGATACGTGCTCAGTGCCTACATTAAAGTAAAGGAAAAGGTCCCTAAGAACATACGTCACTGCAGCCCTATGCTGGATTTTTGGACATCAAAGCCACTGTGCTATTCATGAACTGGGGCAAGCCAGGTGCTCCTCTGCCTAACTCATCTGCAGGGCCCAATCCTATAGGCATGTTTAGCGGTTGCATACCAGAACAGGCCACACAAGTAAGCTCCCAGAACACTGGGGGGTAGGAGAAAGAGTGGGTGGTCTCTTGGAACTTTTAGCCCTGTGGTTAGGGTACTCACCTGGGATGTCAGACACCCCTGACTGAAGTGCCCCTTCCACCTTGTGGAGAGTGGGGGGGAAGAGAAGGGGTCTGAACAGGGATCTGCCTCTGCTCATGTGAGGCCCTAGTCACTGAGCGATGGCCTATTCTGATGTAGGACTCTCTGTTATAATGGGAGGCACTGAGTCAGAGAGCGAGTGAGTAGGGATGAATCTGTAGCCTGTTGGTCAGCTGGGAGTCTCAGGACCCAGCCCCGCTGCTCCAATGACTTTCTAAATGATTTAATCCACAATGGAACAGCCTCAACAAGAGAGACTATAGGACCATTCCCTCCAAATATCCCTTAGCCCAGTGGTTAGGGCACTCTGCTGAGAGGTGACAGAGCTCTCTTCAGATCTCTTTTCCTTATCAAGAGTGGGGGAAGGGATAGATCGTTACTTTCCAGGTGAGTAACCTAATCACTGAGCTAAAAGTTACCCGCAGTGAAGGTACCTAATGCCAAGAGAGGCTTTGCAAACAAGGATCTTAAGCAGAGGGAGATCTATCCCTTCAGCCCAGATTTAGGCACTGAGAGAGACAGGGCTTAGCTCACCCTGCAGTATCTCCTGTTATCTAGCCAAGGGAATCATTTAGGATGTAGACAGCTGTCTCTCCACATTCACTGGATAGGGAACTTAAGCATTGAACTCAGGCTCTGTGAATCCCAGTGATTTTCTAGGTGCTTAAAAATTAGGCAGGGTGACATGCAGCACTAGGTTCACTGGTGAATCTAGCCCTCTGAGTGCCTACATCCCTTCTGAAAACAGCATGTAGCTGTCTAATCACTGAGCTTTGCAACATTGAGGGGACCAATGCCTAAGTATCTCTGAAAATTTGGCCTTACCGGATTTGATTTTGGTGGCGACTTGCCCTTTTGAAAATGTATTTTCTCTATTACTGTGTGAACACTGAACTTTTAAGGTTGGTCCATCACTACTATATTATCCTTGCAAAGTGCGGTGAAACTGCTAAAAATGGGAAGCATAAGAAGTGATAATGGGAGAATATGCATAATCTGTGTAGATAGTGGGGAAATATGAAATATAAAAACAAAGAACATTCACATTATACTATGAGAATGTGCTTCAAAGTGGTCAGATTTCATACATACTTAGCGCTGGTGTGGCATGTGCTGTTGCATGCATCATTTTTGATTTCTGGAAGAGACAAAATGAATGGTTAGTTACTTTAATGCAAATCAACATTCTAAAACTATACGTTCATTTTCCGTGGTTGCGCAAACTTGTCCTTCATTTTTCTTCTGTAAGGTCCTTTTCTGTTATTCTTATGTAGTGCTGACTGGCAGAACCAAACCTATGACTCCTGGAGCATAGTGAATAAACCTCTACCACTTGACCTAAAAGCCAGCTGGCTCTCAGCTAAGGCTGTGTAGAACACACTCATTCTTTCTCTCTGTAAGTGGTCTCAGTGTCACTACATAGAACAGCACACCACACCCAGTAGGTGTGTGGGTTATGCTTACACTAAATAATGCCTTATTGCCCCAGAAGTCCCATTGAAATCCCTGGGAATACTTGGAGTAAGATATGGGCCAATTTGAGTAAGGGTGAAATTCTTCCTTCTGTATAAGTCAACATGATGCATATGCTATGCATTACAGATGTCCTGTTTGGGAAGGTATGTGGGATGAAAGTGATACGCCTGGGTTGCATTTCTTTCCTGCCATTTTACTTATTTTTAAAAAATTAAAGATAAACATATCAGTTAGTACAATTGTTATATAAGCAGGGAAAAGGAGGTTATCAGAAAGATGACTGAAAGGTGCACAAAATTATCAAAGCAGTGTGAATTAGGGATTACAGTACATTTACAAACTGATATTATAAAACTCATCAGTGGCTTATCTTTACACCATTTCTACAACTTGGCCCAACATTCCTCAGGCAGTTCCTCTGCTCCTCTAAAATGGGTTCATACTGGTTCTTTTAATTCTTCTATTCTGTCAAGCCTATTTCGCAAGCATAACGGGGTAGTACAGCTATCCAGCTCATTGTATCTGATTTAATTTCCCTGCTTTCAATCTCATCCTAAAATTCTCTCTTCTTCCCCCTCTACCTGCCTTTGGGTAGGATTCACCTCTGTGCAGAGACAGCATAAGGGCTATTCACTGCACAAGGCCCATTTAAGCCCCCAGAATAAAGCATTAGTGAGACTTGAATGGCGCAGAAACTTTGTGCTGACTGTTGCACAGGGGTATTTTGCCATTACTATATTATTGATGGTCTTCCTTAGCTCAATATTGCAGCTGTATCAGGGAGCTTCTAGACACAGATTTTTGTCTCTTTTGTGCTTATTTTGTTGACTGTGATTATTTACTGTGTTTCCTTTGGAAGTCTTGCCCAGTGCCTTGCTATTGAAGATGCTCTATTTTATCTAACAAGTAAATTTTATGTAGCATCTACCATTGTGGTTTCCATGCAATGATTTGTGTTGCATGTGAGGCCACAATTAAGCATGCTGGTTTGAGGTTTGCAAAGGAGCCCAAGGCAATTAGTTATTCAAATCCAAGTGAAATTCTATGGGAGTTGGGGGTCTAATTATTTTAGGTCCTTTTGAAAATTCTAGCAGAATCAGCTTTCTATTCTAAGTCCTGGTCTTAGTCTCCTACCAACTAATTAAAAAAGAACTGTCCTTTACAATCAAATAAATATTTATAAAGCAACACGTAACATTGCATTGCTGAAACCAATGTATTGAAGGAGTTAATAGTAGAAAATTCTCCTCTACAAATATTGCAAATTTAGTCTACATGAGAATTCTGTCTTGAAAAGATCATGGATGCATTAGCTATAGACACACAAAGGGATATGTATAAGTGTGAAGCTTGTCAATTGGCTTGCATGATTCTCCCTTACCGTTGATGGCTAATTCCCTTCACACAGGCCTGAAAGCTTTTCAAAGACATTTACAGTTAGGCTGAGGGCCTCATTGCCTTTCTGTAGCTTTGGGAGGCTGCTTGTTATCTATTATTGTGGGAGAGAACCTCAAGTAAATTGTGCATTGGGATGTATTCCTTACTGCTGCTCTGCATTCCATAACACATACTGGCCAGGTCTACACTAGGACCTCCGTCCGAAATAACACCCCCAAGTTCAAATTAATAAGTGGTGCATCCACACTTCCAAGCCCATTATTCTGCAATAAGGGGCCGTGGAATTCACACTCTGTACGCCTGCTTTTCATGAGGAATAATGCTAATTCTGAACTTGTAAGTCCGAAATAACGTAGTCCGATGCTCCGGTGCCACTAATTCAAACTTATTGGCCTCTCAGAGGCCTCCTGCAGCTCCTCAGAGTGCTTCCTGGGGCTCATTAACTGAGTCTGCCTCAGACTAATTTCGATGCTTCCCTGTCGTGAGGACAACACAAGTTTGAATTTGTTAAATCGGGCATTCTTAAGTCAAATTTAGTAATTTTGAAATAATTTCCTAGTATAGTCTGGGCCACTAAGAGTTCATCAGAGAAAGAAGGCGGCACACTTACCGCTCTCACAGTTCACGCCTCTCCAGCCAACGTCACACTCACAAGAGCCATCTCCTTCAATCCCACTGCTGCATTTCCCATGGACACAAGCACATTCTAAATGCACAGAAGTAAGTAAACCACTTAAAACATGCATTGTAACATAGAGTGTGCATAGCAGAGCAACAACTAAAACACTAGATGGTTGGCCTACATGCACTTTCCCTACACTCCATTTTCTAAGGTACTTTGCTTAGTTGTACATCTCTATTTTATCAACATTCAGTACAGATACCTATACTATTTTCATACACAGAAGCATATAAATGATTCGCTGCCTAAAGGTTTGGATGTTTTCCTTCATTTATGACCATCTTGACTATGTTTGCATTTGACTGTTTCCCTCCTCCCATGACTGGCAGAATGGACTTAAAATAATGTGCATGGTTTCTACATGTGCAGAATGCACATGCTTTTGTAATACACTTATAAACTCTTCCCTCATAACCCAAAAGGCTCCTTTTTGTCTTTGCTGCCATCAGGTAGACTGCAGCATGAGCAGTGAAGCCACAGCAGTGAAGCCACAGCCACCTGGGTGGCAAATTGTGTTGTACAAGCCTATCTACGACTATTGGCATTTACTTGAGCAGCCAGCCCATGCCTTAACTCCCCTTTTCTTCCTTTGAAATCCCCCCTTCGTAAGTAGTAATCTACATAGAGACAGGTGCGCAGCTTGTCTGTTTGCCAGTTAACAGAGAATAAATTTAAAGGCATAATTGTGTCAAGTTTCTGTTTCCAGTTAGGACTTTTTAACTGTAAATGACAGACATGAGTCATAAAAAGAGCACTAAGGGGGAGATACACGCAGTATCCTGCCTTGTTATTAGTTGCTAGACTAGTGGCTCTCAACTTGTGGCCCACAGGCCACATAAAGCCTAATGAGCACATGGCTGTGGCCCAGCTTAGCTGTGTGCTAAAGTGGGGACTGGCACCATAGGCTATGAGTGGGCTGCGTGAGTGGCCCTCCATCTCAGTGGGCCACAAGGCTGTCGTAACCAAGATGGTCGCCTGGGATAGGGTAGTTTTGCTAATAGCACTTGCATACCTAGAATTCGCGGGGTGGGCCAAGTGCTTTGATTAGATGCAGAGGGAGGGCCTGGCTCTCACAGTCAAACTTGTGTGCAACCAGCACGCACCTCACTTCACATGACCTTGCTTTATGTGCATGTCATTTTAGTAACACCAGTAGGAAAAAAAAGATGTGGATGGAAACCAATGGAATCGGGCATGGGCAATGGTAAACAAAATATCTTACAGGCCACACATAGAATCCCAGTGGGATGCAGGTTGCCCACCACAATGCTCAAGGCTGCAGGCATGTGGGGATCCACCAGATTCCTGGCTACTGCCCAGCATAGCAGGGTCAGGGTTGCTGGCCTGCCCTGAGCAGTGGTAGTCTGGGGTCCAGGTCTCCCAGCCAGCTCCATGGGGTCGGGGGAGGGCTCATGTTAGGGGTCCAGCAGTGGGGCTTCAGGGCTCATGGCGGGGGTCCAGAAGCATTGTCCAGGACATCTGGCTGGCTGTGGAGATCTGGAGTAGATGCCCAGCCCCACAAGCTCTGGGGTCTGGGGCAGCTGTGTGGTGGGTGGTCTGAGGTTCCCAGCTGGCTCTGTGAGCTCCAGTGGCTGGAACAACTGCCTAGTGGGGGCTTGGGCAGCTGGTCTGGGCTGCTATGAGGGGTCTGGGACTGCCAACCAGCCCCAAATGGTCTGGGGCAGCCACCCGTCCGTGTGAATCGCAGGATCCGGGGCAGCGGCACAGCGGGGGTCCAGGGTTAGGATCAGGGCTGCTGCTGCTGCCCTGCCACCCAACTCCTGTGGCCCAGGTAACATATTGTGACACATGTGGCCCACAATGTGTATTAAATGAGAACCACTGTGCTAGACCAAGGCAGTGGCCTGCAGGCTCAGCAGGTGGAGCCAAAGAGTAGAGAAGTGTTGGGAAAATCAGAGGTGAGGGGAAATACAGGAGGCCCCAGAGATCTGACCGCCCGAGTTCCGACCCCCTGCACTTACAACCATTTTTGTAAGTGCGGAAGGGGCCGGAACCCCCGACTTACATCCTCGGCCCGCATTTACAATGGCACACGGCGCCTATCGCAAATGAGGGTTCGAGTTACAACTCCCCCAACTTGTGATGCTTCCTCCAGAACCAGTCGTGTCGCAAGTCGGGGACCTCCTGTGCCATCAGCAGAGTCAGCGAAGGAGCTGTTGTGGTATGAGACTGGCCCACTGTAATGTGCACATGTGGCTTGCTAAGGATGCCACTGGTGGAAATACAATAATGACAAGTGTGCTTTTTGACAGATCACAGGGAAAGAGATTGTCACCTCCTCAGGTGAAAGGCTTAAGGTCAAACTTCTTAATTTTAAACTAAACTATATGGCATACAGTGTCGTAAGCTCTTCACAACTTCATTTCATGCTCATGGTATTTGGTGCTTTCTATAAAGGCCCAGTTCCAGTTAATCATGGAAGCATGATTGAATCTCTGCTTTCATTTAAAAATAATAATAAAAAACCCATCTACATGTTTTGTTAGTCTTTGAAGTTTTTCCTGTTACAGACTAACTCGGCTATTCCTCTGAAGATTAAAAAAAAAAAAAAAAAAAAAAAAAAGGAATTTTCCAACTCTTCTGGCTACAGAGAAAACTAAAAAAATGTCTTGCATGTAACCTAAGCGCTCAAGCATGAACGAACAAAGAAACAAGCAAACAAACACAAATACCTCCCTCAATTTTTTAGAGACAGTCATTTTTTTTTTTTACTCAATTTTTGAACATTTGGTGCTAGCTATATTGGGTCTAGTCTTCCCTGGGAACTTGCAAATACCCCCTCTCTTTCTCACTACATTTTATATAACATGTATGCATATAAAGAAAGGCTGATTTGCCTATCTCTTACACCATTTTACACAGGTGTAGCTTGAGTGATTTCAGTGGTGTTATTCCTGATTTACACCAGTATAAGTGGGAAGAAAATTAAGGCTTAGAAGGCTGAGAAGATATCAGAGGCAAGGGGTTGAGAGAGCTGAATCATATAAATTTCAGAGATTTTTGACTTGTCACCTTTCAGACTATCAAGCTTTGAGAAGATATCTGCATAATCTGGAGGATTAAGTACCTTGATCACAGTTGCGACCATATTTGCCTTCAATACATTTCTCACAGGCTGTTCCATTAAACCCCTCTTCACATTCACACATGCCTGTGCCATTAACACCATCCAAGCAGATGCCATTTCCAAAGCAGGCATTTCCACTTTTCCCTGGACAGGGCTGGCACTGTTGACCAAAGAAACCTGCGCAGCATTCTCGAGTCTGAAATGGAGAAACAACATAACAAAGACTAGAATTGGGACTTTAAAGCCACTTCCCAGTATAGGAAATGGTGAAGTGCCAGAGATTTCAGTAGAGAAACACAGTCTCTCCTGGGGCTGGTTCTTATGTATTGGCATGTGAGCAAAACTTTCCCCTGCATGGCATCACTCCTGCTCTATGGGCTGATAGAGAGAGGCTATGGCCCACCTCTGCTTCCTTTTCAGACTCCTGCTCCCTAGTGGGGAGTGTGCCCAACTAGTTCCCCACAGTGCACTGGGTGTAGTGGTTGCTGGGTGGAGAAGGTTTGAAGAGGTACCTGTACTGTAACCTCTGCTCCCCTTCCCTATTCCTGCACAGTACCACAGTGCTGAACTCTTGAAACTGTCGGCCCCCTCTTAAACTTGGAGTTGGCCATGAAAATGGATTTGCTAACTTGAAATATATTTCACAGGACATCTGAGGAAAAGAATAGCCCCGAATTGGGAAGAAAAGGCAAAATTTGATTTTTTTTCCCAACAAAAATCCTCAGAAAAAAAAAACATTTTGTCATATAAAATGTTCTGTTTTGATAAATTCAGAATGTTTTACTTCACATTTCATCCTTTGTACATGTAATTTAAAAAATATAAAATAAAGTAAAATATAAAACAAAACATTTTTTCCAAATGAAAAAAAATCAAAGCTTTCGGTTGTGAAAATATCACAATTGGATCACTTGCCATTTCCAAAACTGTTTTTTCAGTTTAAAAAAAAATTAAAATCTCTAATTTTGTGACAGCATTTTCTGACAGAAAACTTTCAATGAAAATTTTTTAACCTGCCCTATTAAACTTCTGATCACTCCCCATAACTGTAAGCTATTTTATTAAGAGGCCTACTTAGAAAGTCATTAATTCCTGGGGCTGGGACTTCCTTTTTGTACTGTGTTTGTACAGTGCCTGGCACAGTGGGGTCTTGGACCATGCCTGGGGCTCCTAGCACTGCCATAAAACACATAGCCCTGGTCTATACTAGGGAGTTATTTTGAAATTATAATAAGTTTATATATAGAATACATTTGAAATAATAAGTGGAACATCTGCACTACCAACCCTGTTATTTTGAAATATGGGGCTGTTTATTTAAAAATCTGTACTCCTGCTTTCCTTGGGAATAATACTTATTTCAGCATAGAATTAGTGTGGATGTTCCACTGCTGCTATTTCAAAATAATTACTCCCCAGTGTTTCCTGGGGCTTTAAGTCGAAGTAGCATGTCCAATTAACAGAGCCTGCCACGGAGTAATTTCTAAGCTCCCCCGTAGTGGAGACATGCTATTTTGATTTTCTTATTTAGGGAGTTATTTTGAATTTAGTTATTTTGAAATAGTTTCCCAGTGTAGACATGCCCATAATAAGTAACAATGATTAATAATACTTACAATGATAGTTTTAATACATTTAGGCTGGCACCCAATATGGATGGATGTCCTTCCAAAAAAGTTTTCAGTATAGATGCAATATTTCTTCTCTCCTAGCTGTGCAAAAGTTTGCAAGATAACCGCTTCAGTGTTTAATATCGCACAACTATTTTTAGACATTTAACAATGGTATCAACTTTGTGTAAACAATATACTCCAGGCATCCACAGTCAGCCCTTAGTGGTAAATAAATTCATATCATATACTAAGAAAATATTCTCTGTGTAAAAATAAAGTAGGCAGATAATTAGCTTAATAATTTATAGTCAATTTAGCCAAGTGCCACCGGGCAAATCATTTCAATTTAAAATTAGTCATCTTTGTCCACAATTTAAACTGAAAGCTATTTGAAAATATCATTTCTTCTGTTCTTTATTTTTTCTTTTCTGGCATTTTTCTGCACTTCCTAGATGTTTCTGGAAAAGGATGTGCCAAAATACTGTGAAAATGGCTGTTCTTTCATTATTCTAAACCTGGACAGAAACAGGAAATGCTACAAATCTTGGGAAAGCTTGTTCTAATAAGACAGACAGCCTGAGTTTGTAGTTCCAAGGAGTTCAGATAAATACGCAGATGACTGGATATTTATTAGAACTGAATTGCCATAATTCTCAAAATTTGTCCATCATTATTTTAGTAGGATTTTGCTAACCAATTCTCTGAATGGAGGAAAGTTAACAGTAATTGTGTAGATTTTGTGATCACGTTATTGGAATAATAAATAAATAAATATATAGGAAAAAATACATATACTTAATCTAGATTCCCTAAATCAACCCAGTTTTAACTTAACCATAAAGAGGAATTTGCCCATAAAAATCCGAGGATGATATGATTCCTAGTGACTATTTGACTTCCTAAGGATATTTTCTTGCCATAGACCTATCCTCACTGGACAGAAAATGAAGTGTCTAGGAAACTGATATCTGGGTGATAGAAGAGATAAGAGTTTCTCATTAAACAGTCAAAACACTGTAACATTATTGCCTCACATGGTGCAGATCATGTGCCTCTTTCCTCCACTCTCATGGCATAAATGGGCCAAAACCAAAAAACCAAGCAAAACAACAACAAAAGTAAACCAACCATGCACAATAGGGCTTTCTCTTGCTTGGAACATTCCCTAGCTGGCACAGAGTCAGTATAGTGGGCTCTGTTCTATTTCCGGTATCCCACACAATGTAGGTGCTGGGAGGGAGTAGAGCAAACACTTTCGAAAAGTCTTGTGGTGGCTCTAAAGTGTACTAGGGTTTGAATGGCTCCCAGCTGCCTCAGGGATTGAAGCAGCATAAAAATATCTTTAAATTACCTTGATTCCCCCATCCTGGAGCCTGAGCCAAGAATGGCTCAGCTGGATTCAAGCATCAGAGCTGTTGAGTCTGATTAAAATAAACTAATAGGGTCAAAATCACTGATGTAATTCCATTGAAATTAATGGGGTTATATTAGGGGTAAACTTGGCCTATTAAAATCTCTCTGTATTTTGTATTGCAAGTGATACAAATGATGTGCATTTAGGATTAATTATAAAATACTTACAAATTCTTTCGTTCCAGGAGGGCAGCGTGATCGATACAAACACAGAGTGCACTTTTCCTGGCAAACACAGACAGGATACAGTTAAAGGTTTACACCACGGCAGATTGTTTCAGTCAGTTTCTATTCCCAGCCCTTGGGTGAGTCAGGAGTTATAACAAGTGAAAGATTCTCACTTTGGAAAACTAAATATCAAAGACTATCACGGCAGCTGGAGTGGGTGCACATCACAGCAGAAATGTAGGGATTTCCAACAGGAAGGTTCCCACCAAGACTTCTCCTTGTGGAGAAGTATAAAGGCTCTGCAGCATTTCCAACAGCCAAAGGAATATCTTGTTCCAAAGGAAACCCATCCCAAAGAGCTCTTCATAGCAATAATATTAGGGGGCAGATTCTGGTCTCTGGCTCTGTCTGCAACATAATAGTAATTAAACCGCACAAGTGGAAGGGCGAGCTGTCTTAGTAAGGCAGTTAGGGATTGATTCCACTCTCACAGGGGAAAACCCTGTGGGTGAAGAGCCAACTATGCACCTAAACCCTGCTTCATCAAAGCACTTAAGTGTGTGTTTAAGTACATGCTTGACATCACTCCTGTTCAGTTATACACATGCTTACATCCCATTGACTTCAAAGGGACATAAGGACATGCTTAAGTGCTTTGCTGAATCAGGGCCCTAGTTGGGGGAAGTTTTCTAGGGAGATTCAAGTGTCTATACTGAGGAATCTAGGCGTAAGGCTGAGCATAGGGAAAAGTAGGAGACTAGAAACATTTGCCTGACAGCAAAATGTGCTAGTTTGTGCAATTGCCTCCCAAGGCAAACAACAGACGCCCCAAAGCAAAATCTGAACAGGACAGAGCACAAAGCTTGCAGAGTAAAATGCCTTTTTCAAGTCTAATTTCTGTGCTGCGCCAGTCTTAAGAACAAACAAAGTGAACAATCTATGGGCAGTCCTATTTGCCTCTCCATCAAGAGAACCATTGACTGCCAGCCCCATGGAAAACCACAGTGTGTTCTCCAGAGCCAGTGCTTAATTTGTGCCAGGGCTTGTCAGTGCTGAGCCCCAGCGCCTCTTCCAACAGCCAAACTTGGCAGTTTATAGCATTAGCATGTCTGGGCTTGCTGCCTCGGTGGTGAGTAAAAAGATTGCTTCAGCCCCAGCCCTTCTGTCTTTACAATTTAAGCACTGGTCATTGCAGTTTGTGGATTGGTCTGATTTATGTGAAGAATGCAAGGGGAAGGCTTCATCAGAGCCATCCTGTCTATAGGACAGCTTTGGGGCAGCCTCCCCAGGCCCTGCACTTTGTGGGGTCCCATGACAGCACTGAACTATGGATGGAGCCTAGCACAGAGTGGCAGAAGGGGTCACCCCTCCCCCCCACACTCACCAAGGTGGCAGAAGGCAGTATCATGGCAGCCTGCTACCCTCCCTGCTTCCTACTTCAAATAAGAGATCCTCCGGATTAGGGCTTTATTCCGGAGGATCGGGCCAGTCTAGACGCTTTTTTCCGGCTTTTCCCCAAGCCGGAAAAAAGTGGCGGCCATCTTTATTTAAATCCCGTGGGGGATATTTAATTCCCCCGAGGATTTTCCTATTCCGAAGTTTAAAATTAGCCTGCCCCTTTCGAAAAAGGGGCCAGTGTAGACGTAGCCGATGTGTGTAGAAAGAATTTGCATCTCAGAATAGAAAGAGCAACTTCTCTCCCGTATAAAGTTTTGTTAGGAAGTTATTTTCACTAAGCAAAAGTGGACAAACCCAATTGGTGTTTATGAAAGCAGTGGGTTAATGTGGACCCTTACTGATGTACTGAAATCTGACCAAGACAGCCAGATTTACTTACTACTGTGATGCTGTTATTGTGTTCAAGCTGTTACTCTACTGACTGCAGAATCAAAGTAATTTTTATATGATATCGAAGCTACTGCAGGAGTTTATTGTGGAAAATTCTAACATTTCTGCCTGGCCAATACAATGCAGCATGTGTCATATGCTTTAGTTATATTTTTGTGCAAACATCTATGACAAATGTCAAAGCACCAATCTCAAACAAGACAACTTACGGTTGTAATCACAGTATCATTGATATCACATCTGTTCTTCTGGATTTCCAGAATTTTTCCCAATCCATGGATAACCCCCTTGTCAGTTGCAATATTTGTGTAATTTATAGGTGCCTCATTTATGTAAAGCTGTAAAGGAAATGCACTCCGTTAAAATGCAATGGACCAGCTGACCTACACAACTGTAGTACTGACTTGACAGATGAAAGAAACTCTGCTGGGGACTACAGCAAAAAATATTGCCCAAGGAAGTCCCAGACTGAAAGAATGCTCAAGTGTGGCCATGGAAAAAGGGACAACATAACATCTTCAATTCTTCACACCATCCCTATTCAACAAACCACATAAGAATGTGGTCAGCTTTATTAATATGCTTATGTCCTACTGATGTACTTGAGTACTCTGCAGAATTAGGGCCACTGCATAAAGGATAGTATGACTAGAGAATAAAGCCATGAGCAAAGAGCACCGTTTTTCTGGTTATGCCACAGATTTGGGCCTGTCCTGTCCCTTAGATTCCTTATGACAAGAAAGGGTATTGTGAGAATAAATTCACTAATACGGGCTGAACCTCTCTAGCCTGACACTCTCACGACCTAACTAGTGCTGAACCAGAGAATTTGCCAGACCATGGGAGGTCAATATTGTCTAGCAGCATTACCAAGATTACTACTACTACTTTCTAGGCAATTAGAAGACATTTAGGGATAAATGAGAGCTAAATAACAGCACAGAAAATGGAGAGCCAGGACGGGTGGCTGTAAATAAACATTATGGGCCCACAGGAAACTTGGTCACATCCATGATAAGTAGACATCCAGCTAGCTAAAGTCATGCAGGCCCAGGGATGTTGCCAGACCAGAGAATGCCGGACTAAAGAGTTTCAACCTGTACTGCAACATGCTCTGAGCTCCTGGTATAAAAGCAGGTATAAAACTACAAATTAATATTAGTACTATTTTTAAAATTAAAAGAGAATCTCCAGAAAAGCTGGTGGAAATAGTATTAACAATTGCTTTGCAATGAAGGTATCTAGCCAACAGCTAGGTGTATGAGACCATCATATAGTCTTGTAAAATACAATGCTAAGTCTGAACAGTGTAATTTAAATCCAGTCAAAGATCCCTTCTCGTTTGACTTTGAATTGAGCAAGCTTTGTCTTGACTGTTGGGAAACTCAATAGCACATTTGAGTGGGAACTTTTGTAATATTAAGGTGTCAGAATATAGGTCTTGCTGCATGCTTTTCAATTTAAGATACAAATTTCTTTTCTATAGTGAAGAAAACAGTTTTCTGCATTTAAACACAGACTGCAGCACCTGGCCATTTTGAAGGAAGAATCCAACTTGATAGGAAAACCCAAGCATGGTTTCCCGGTGCATGCCATTGTGCATGTCATTCTTCAAGAGCTTTTCCTCCAACACAATGTGATATCGGATTTGGTCCTCGTCCTGCAAGACATGGGGGTAAACCAGTGAGTTGGTCATTCTAAGATACTACCTCTTATACCTATAGTGCTACTCCCCCACCTGCATGACTTGTTCTGTCCTTCCAATATATTTTGTATCTTGGTATTACTGTGTCCCATTGATTATCCTCAATCCACCAAGTTTCTGTGATACTTATTATATCAATATCGTCATTTAATGAGCGTCACTCTAGGTCACCCATCTTATTATTTAGATTAGTGTTTGTAGATTAGCACTTTAAAAACTTGTCACTTTTTAGCCGTCTGTCATTACAAAATGCGATTGAATGGGATTCTTTTTCATTTGACTGTTTCAGATCAGATTCTTCCTGTATTTTATCATTTTCCAGCCTCTCAAGCCATCCATCACTTTCGTTGCTCTCTTCTGGACTCCCTCCAAGTGATTTACATCTTTACTAAAGACAATATTCCAGCTGAGGCCTCACCACTGCTGCATACAGTGTGACAATAACCTCCTCTGTCTTACATACAACACTCCTGCTAATACACTCCAGAATGATATTAGCCTTTTTTGCAAGTGAATCACACTGTTGACTCATATTTGTGTTCCACTACAACCCCAGATCTGATGACATTACTATTTCAGCAAAAGTACCACCTACCCAGTTATTCCCCATTTTGTAATTATGCATTTGACTTTTTTTCTTCCCTAAGGCTGTGTCTACACTGGACCCCTTTTCCGGAAAAGGGATGCAGATGAGACAAGTCGGAATTGCAAATGAAGTGGGGGATTTAAATATCCCCCGCTTCATTTGTATAAACATGGCTGCCGCTTTTTTCCGATTCGGGGCTTTGCCGGAGAAAAGCGCCAGTCTAGACGGGGATCTTTTGGAAAATAAAGCCTTTTCCGAAAGGTCCCTTATTCCTGATTTTAAGAGGAATAAGGGACCTTTCGGAAAAGGGTTTATTTTCCAAAAGATCCCGTCTAGACTGGCGCTTTTCTCCGGCAAAGCCCGAGCCGGAAAAAAGCGGCAGCCATGTTTATACAAATGAAGCGGGGGATATTTAAATCCCCCACTTCATTTGCAATTCCGACTTGTCTCATCTGCATCCCTTTTCTGGAAAAGGGGTCCAGTGTAGACACAGCCTAAGTGTAATACTCACTTATCTTTACTGAATTTCATCTTGTTGAATTCAGACCAATTCTCCAAATTTTTCAATGTTGTGAATTCTAGTTCTGTCTACCAAAGTGCTTATAACCCCTCCCAGCTTGGTGTCATTGCAAGTGTTATGTCTCTTCCCCACCCAGCCCAGTTTCCTGCTACAGAAGTGGAGACCAGCAACTTGTTCCTTTTAACCTCAGCAATCTGTTTGCACTAATTTATATCTGCTTACATTTTCAAGGTTACCTCCACCAAGAAAAGGCTCAGATCAATATCTTATGACTGAAAGCTGAGACTTTACCTTCACACAGCTTTCTGCACTTGATTGGTAGATTAAACATTTTTTCACAAAAATGGCCAAGCTGTTTTCTGATTTTAAAATGGTTTTCTTGTATCTTCAAGTCTTTTCCCATTTTGCTGGAGTTACTTTGTAACATACATTTTGTATGGCTGGGAATGCTTTCTTTTAGTTAGTTTTAGTGGCCTATTCTGCTTACAATGGACTAGTGGGATCAGGAGAATAATTTTCAAAAACACATGGGGCAATATCTACACTGAAAAAAAAAAAAAAAAAAAAAAAGGAGCAGCAGCATGTCTCAAAGCCCAGGTCCACCAGCTCTGGCTCATGTTATTGGGGTTAAAAATAGCAGACTAAAGTTCAGACTCTGAAACCCAGTAATGGGAAGGGATCCCAGGCCCTAGGCTCCAGTATGAGCGTGTAAATCTACACTGCTACCAATTCCACTGATCCAGGCACTGAGCTATTTTTTGCAGCATAGATATATCCTAAATCAGTGTTTCTCAACTTTTTTTAAAATAAAGTACCCCTTTTTAAAAAAAATTATAAGTACCCTCCGTACATAGTTTTCAGACACACAATTTTTTTTCTACCATTGCAACACATTTGTTTAAATAATTTAATCGTAGCCAGGCGGGTGATGAAATTTTTGGGTGTAAAAAGTATAAAAATAATAAAGCACTGTAAAACTTAAAACAAAAATTCAGTTTTCTCCAAATTTCAGTTGTGTTGATGTACCCCCCCCCCCCCCGACTTCTGTTGAGTACCCCTAAGGGTACTCGTACCACTGGTTGAGAAACACTGTCCTAAATGACTTATGAACTTAATTCCCATTTGAAACTCTTACTTTAGGTGTTCCACTTTTAGCAAGACTCTTCTTTTTCAGGAAGCCAATTAATTTTTTTCCTGTGTCACCTCTCCAGCAGACTAATGCACGTGAAACATGTTTAGAATGTTTTTCCAATTTACATCTTAAAATCCATACCATGTCACATACACACTCCTTAGGGCTCTCAAAGGTTCACTCCAGTAGAAATAAATTACTCCAAACCATGGCATTTGTAATTTCCACTGTGTCACTTTGGCTTTTTTCATTCTGTAGTGTCAATTTTTAATTCCGACCAGGTAGAAATCCTACTGTTTTGTTTTCAGATATCTGATATTCTTAAACTGGGCATTTGGGAAAGGAACATTACATCTCACTCATTATCATTTAAAATGAAGGGAGATATTTCCTGCTACTTATTACCAACAGGTTGAGAAATACCTCTCCTGACCAATGTTCTGCTTGGACCAAATTTTGTCCCTCTGAAATCAAGGACTGGATTCTATGACTGCTCCAAACTCCTCCTGCTAACAGAGATCTGCTATAAAATGGGAAAAGCTCAGGCAGAGCTAGCCCTGTGATCACTTCCTGCTTCTGAGAGCCACACCTCAAACACAGGCAGTCAGTGACTATGGCCAAGAGGAGACCCAGAAGAAAATTGCAAGTATAATGGCAGAAAAGCAAGAAATGAAACATCCATGTAACCATAACTAATAGGAATGCATAGAAAGCAAAAGCCTGAACTAGTGTGTGCACCTACCAGTCACTGCTTGCTCTTGGTTTAATTACCTTCTAAAGAAGAGCCAAAATTAAAGCCATTTATCCTCTGACTTGTTCTTACTCCAGGGTGTAGTCAAAGTGGCATTTAACTCCTGAAGGCCTCTGTTTCTACAAAAGCCTCGCTGATTGGTTTTAAAAACCAAAATCTTCCATAGCATGGCTCAACTCTGCTTTCTATTCAAGTTAAAAGAAGAAACGACACAGGGCACCCCCCCCCCATTAAACTTTTTAGGCTCTGAAAGCTTGATGATGGAAATAATTGTGTGAGAGTTGGCTTCAGGTGGTGCAGCTCATCTGAGCTTAGTTTCATTCATGAATGTTACAGACACAGGCTTGGCTTATATGCTGTCAACTTATGTCAGTATAACAAGGCCACTCAAGAGGGTGGAAAATCTACACCCCATGCGACATGGTTATGCTGACCTAACTCCTGGCATAGATAGCTTTATTTATGCCATTAGGAGGGCTTCTCTTGTTGACAGTGCTGGCAAGAGATGCTTTGCTGTTGGCATTTGCTGTGGTGTATTCACTAAATGCTAGAGTGGCACAATCACATTAAAGCAGCTGCAGCACTGTAAGTGTGGAGAAACCCTCAGGCCTGAAATCTATGAGGTTTAAGGGCCTTGATGATGATGTTCCTATCTAACTGCACTGTCATGTGGTTAACTGATACTTTTAAAACCAGGGTCAGTTTCTAATGGAAAAGGAAGCTTTCAAGGGACACTCTCTTGAATAAATTGGTCTTGTGTATTTTTCCAGGAAAGTGATCTAGAAACAATAACATTGTTTAATGAGAGAACTAAAATTGTATTGGCATAGGTTTTTCAGCAGCTTTATGTTGAATTTCATGAACAAAACAGGCAGTGTTTCTCGGCAGATAGATCACCAGACTGGGACTCAGGAGACCTTGGCTGGGCTGCTGGGTGACCTCAGGTCACTTTGTGCCTAAACATCTGCATTTGCAAAACAAGCATAATAGCTCCTTTTTAAAGTGCTTTGAGACCTCTTGAGGAAAAGCTTACTAAAAACATGATACCTGTTATTCTCAAGTAGAGATGGACAAAATCTAAGACTGATCATTGAAACCTCCCATTATATGAGGGAAAAATAGTTCATGAACTTATCCTCACCTGCTTCTTTTGGTTTTAATTCAATTTGACTAGACCCTGCTGTTTATTATTTCTATTTTCATCCATTCTGTGGAGCAGTGTTTCTCAACCAGTGGTATGAGTACCCTTAAGGATACTCGAGAGAAGTCTGGGGGGGGTACGTCGACACAACTGAAATTGGGAGAAAACTGAATTTTTGTTTTAAGTTTCACCACGCTTTATTATTTTTGTCGTTTTTTACACCCAAAAATTTCATTGCCCACCTGGCTATGATTAAGTTGTTTAAACAAATGTGTTGCAACGGTAGAAAAAATGTTTGTGTCTGACAACTGTAGATACTGAGGGTACTTAATTTTTTTTTAAAGGGGTACTTTATAAAAAAAAAAAGGTTGAGAAACAGTGCTGTGGAGCTCTAGCAGTTTTGACACTGAAATGGTGTGTTTAATTGACAAGACAATATTTGCAAATAATACTGAAATGGTGTGTTTAATTGACAAGACAATATTTGCAAATAATACATACCAGAGTGACAGACTTTTTATTCCTGAGGTAACTTTCAATTGCATCATTATTTGGGGCAAAAACTGTGTAAGTATTAGCTGCTTCTATTTCATTTGCCAGGCTATATTGCTGTTGAGGAAAGACATAAAAAAACCTTTGTAATGATATTTGGCTACCAATCCAAACACACACAATCCAGAAAACTACTCTACTTATATTCTTAAAATAATATGAATACTTGCAATAACATAACCCCTGAAAATGGAGTAATCAGGCATCTGTTCTAAGCGGGCCAGCAGTTTTGGCAATGTGCCACTCAGACCTCTGAGTGGTGTTAGAACCTGAAATAAAAGCATACAAACAATGTCAATAGATGGACATATATCATGTTTGCTGCTGCTAGGACTAGAAATAGAATTAATTGTTGCACCATTCGATATATTTCCACATCTCTTGGCAGTTTTCCCATACAAGCTGTATTGCCTTGCTCAGGAGGCAAAGGAATCGAGAGCAGTCGGATAACTTTTTAATTATATGGTCAGGTACCTTATCAATAACATGGATGACTCCATTTGTAGCTGCAATATCACCAACTACAATGTTAGCCCCTTCAATAGTGATGTTCTGAAAAGCAAAGGAACAGAGTTTACTTTTACATCACAGTTACACCTGTTTGCTAATTGCGTGTAGCAGACTACTTGTCTTAAGTTTGCATAGAGCTAGATCGTATCCTTGTCTAATGTGAAATGCATGGAAGGCAGTAACCTTTCCTTCTCCCAGCCTAGCCCATGTTAGGGCTCCCCAGATTCAAAGTCCTGGAACACAAAGGCTGTACCCTAGATAATTTGCTTTGCAGAAACTGGGTGGAGAGTGGAGAGTATGTAGCATTGTGGCTCTGTCTCCCTACTAGAGCTGGGTGAATTTTTTTTAGCTGACAAAAATGCAGTTTCAGGCAGGCTGAAACTAGCCACAAACAACTTTGGCCAACCACAAATTGACTGGGGGGAGGGTGCTGGATTGGCTGCTGCAGGCCTCTGGTAGTATTTTAACCCAGTGGTTTGGGTACTTGCCCGCCATGTGAAAGACTTAGGTTTGGATCCCTGCTCTGAAATCAACTTTTATGATTTACCACAAATTCTGAAAAATTTTACATTTGGTTCAGTCTAAAGCACGCTTCTCCCCCCCTGTTTTTTGGTTGTGGAGCTGACGTCGAACTGAAAAATCAGTTATTTGCCCAGCTCCATTTCCTACATGCCGGCCAGCAAAAGTGGCTGGTTGCATCAAGGCAGCAGCACTGTGGCTTCTTTAACTAGGTGAAGTTAATTGCTCCCTTTCCCCAAATGTACTGAAGGAACCTCAGGAGGAATCATGTCTCTGAGGCAGAAGTTCCTAGTTCTTCTTCTGAGGTGATGCACCTAGTTTTAATGGGCTAGTGGAACCCTTCAACATGCTCCCCCAAAGAATACTCCTCCAAGGGACAAAATACTATGGAGTTTGCATATTCCCCGAAACACAATAGTGTCCTACAATAAATCAGCCAGCTACTGAAGGCAAGGCTGAGAGGACCTGCCAGGACACCTGGCTTTCATTATATATCTTTAAAAAACACTTTCAAATGATTTGGGACCATCGAGCTATGTATACAGGCAGCCAAAGTAGTTGCACAATTTCATTACTGTTACGCTAATTTCCTCCATCCCTCCCCGTATTGTTTGTTACACTTGTTTACAATTACACTGTAAACTCTTTTGGGCATGGATTATGCTTTCCTATTTGTATAGAGTCCCTTTCAATAGGGATCTGATCATTTATTGTTTCTGACTGCTACAAAAATACCACTAATAAAAAACATATAAGGAGTGATGAGTCTCAGTCTGATTGTCTAGATAAAGCAGTAGAGAAAATAGTACTTGTCAGAGAACCCAACAGTGGGAGAATGTTACAGGGAAATTCCTATAGTGCAAAAGTTACAGGCATATTTAAATGTAAGAATATGCATTTGTATTTGTAATATTATAGCATTACTTACAGTGATGGAGTGAGAGCAAGATGGAATTTCAAGCTAGCTGAAAAGTGATCTTACCTCATTTTCTTTGGACAGATGCAGGAAATTATTATGCAGAGATGTTGCTAGCATGTCGGTTGATGATAAATTCTGAAGGTCAGCAAGTCTATACGCTCTCATTAATACATGATACCTAAAATGAAATTCAGCTGGATTCTTATGTTTAGATTTTCTTACAGTTTACAGATAAATATGTTTTAGATAAAACTTTCTAGGTCTGATTCTGGTTTGAGCTGGTGCAAAGCGAGAATTGTTTGTTTACTGCATAGATATAGGACAATTGGACCCTGATCTCAATTGGGGCTTCTAACTGTACGTAAAAATGTAATAGCTGCCTCACTGTAATAAGTTCAAATTAAAAGTATATTTGCATTCATCACCTATTAATTTAAAGAAACAGATGTATCAAATATTAAATAAAACAACATACTTTAGTAGGGTTTGAATGTTATTCTTTGACATCCAAAAGGCTTTCTCTTCTTGATCCATGTTGTCAATTGCTTGAAGAGAAGGCACAAGGACGGTTAGATTTGAAGTCCCTGATAGCATCATGTTTATTGAAGCCTCCTGAATCAGAGTAAAAATGTGTTATATTAGATGTCCTAAAAGCTACTCTGTGAATGAAATAGGTATTCTCAGATGAACCTTTTAATAGGGTACTGTACATGAGTTGTGGTACTGGTGTGGGAAGAAGAACCATGAAGTAGTGTAATGATTTGAACCAACTAATACAAAGATAGGTACACCGCCCCCCAAGAGTGGAAAACCATAACAGTGGATTTTTAGTCTGTGTATGAAGAATAGAAACAATCTTAACAGTAAGGAGGAAGAGATAGGATCTGAATACTTCTGACTACCCTTCATGGGTAGTTTAGGTACAGCTATTATTAAGCAGCAGTAGAAACGACTACATTTTAAAATCCAAATACATAAAATAAATGACACAGTAAGAAGTACTGAGATAGGATTTAGGTACTGCTTATTAAAATCTTAACAATCTTAACAAGGATAAAAACCAATTTTCTGTAGATAACCATAAAAATGAGTCAATCTTATTAAAATTCCCTTCGGGTACTGTTGACAATTCCACTTGTAACTAGGGGCTGTGGGTTGCTAGTGTTTGAGTATGCTAACTTGTGTTTCATTTAGCAATGTTGGGTATTAGGCTGTGGAGGAAACTGGGGAAGAGAGATTGAGGAATAATCTCAATGTAGCCCTATTCTCATAAAATTTGCTATTTTCACTCTTGCTAACTTTCATGGAGCATGAGCATCAGGTTTGTCTTGCCCTAGCTGGTGAACTGCCTGGAAACTGATCGTGGTTTCTTGGTTCTCCTTTATTCCTTTTCTTGTCATTTCAGTGTCAAGAAAAAATATGCATAAACTAGCCCCTGATATAGACTCATGGAATCCTAGAATCCTAGAACTGGAAGAGACCTGGAGAGGTCATTGAGTCCAGTCCTCTGTCCCCTGCAGGACCAAGCACCTTCTAGACCGGGGTGGATTAAAGGGTCTCGTGGGTCGGATCTGGCCTGCCAAGCAAGTTGATCCGGCCTGCAGAGGCCCTGCTGTTTCCCCCACCCATAGGCCATGACCTGGGGAAGCACGTGAAGTCTCCTCCCACCTTGCAAGGGGCCTAGTACTTAAAGTCAACCACCAGCTGCTGCTCAGTGGCGGTTGACTGTAAGCACGGCGCTCCCTTGCAGGGTGGGGGCAGGGAGTGAGAGACTTCACGTGCTCCTCCTCCCCAGGCCCTGATTGACCTGGGGGCAGCAGGAGGAGCATGCTAAGTCTCCTCCCACCACCAGTGGCACGGGTACCTAGAGGGAACTGCCAGTTGTTTTGAACAGCTGGTAGTTCTCTTGGGTGGGGGGGGAGGAAGGGGAGGAAAGACTTTGCATGCTCCCTCTCCCAGGCCAGTCAGGGTCTGTGGGTGGGGAAGCATGGAAGTGTCTGGCCCCGCCCCTTCCACCTTAGGCCCTGCCCCATCCAGGGCGGTCCGAGGCCACTTCAAAAATTTCCAAGTGGCCCCCAGTCAAAAATTATTGCCCACCCCTGTTCTAGATCATCCCTGACAGACATAGCTGGTAATTATATCAGTTAGTGTCATCTTTTCTTTCTCATCGCCATTGACACCAGCATCTGAAGACCTCCCAAGTATTTAAAAATAGAACTAACAATAACTTCCTTCCTTCCGACTGATTGACCTACCTACCTAATCTGTAGGAAAAAATGGCATTCAGGTATGAACATGTTTAAACATGAACATTCCTGCTACAATATGAAGTTAATAATATGCACAGGAAAAAAACCCTCCCTGTTTTGCTTTTCTTATCACATATCGTGATCCAGAAAGAAATTTTCTCCTACTCCCAAAGCCTCAGTATCTGAGCATAGCTCAGTCAACCACAGGACCTAATCCAAGGCTCACTGAAGTCATCCGAAAGATTCATACTGACGCTTATGGTCTTTGAAGCAGGCTCATAATCTCTTTCTGGGCTATGTGCACAGCTAGCAATAAATATCTAAGGGCTAAGGATCGATTAGCACAGTGTTTCTCAAACTGTGCTCCGCGGAGCCCCAGGGCTCTGCGAGATATCTCCAGGGGTTCCACGAGGTTGACAAACTGGAAACATTGATAACTACAACACATACAATCAGTGAACCGCTGGGGCTCCACAAAAGTACAACACATACAATCAGTGGACCGCTGGGGCTCCACAAAAGTACAACACATACAATCAGTGGACTGCTGGGGCTCCGCATAATTTTTTATGCATGTAAAGGGCTCTGGAGCCCAAAAAGTTTGAGAACCACTGGATTAGCACAATCTTTGGATATTCACTGTGCTTTGATTGCCTAGTTCCTGCTTTTTATTAAGCTGTTTTGCAACTGGAAAGGATATGAGTGAAGGCTGATGGCAAATGGTGTCTTGTTAACCACTTCTAGATGGCTAGAGAGACTTTCTGTGAGTAAAATGTGGGGACAAACCTGCTTCAAGAGCCCTGTACCTCTTGTCATTTAACAGAGTACTTGGCTTGTGTTTCTAGAAAAAATTAAATGTTAGATTGTGTGTGACCAGGCGTCTGGTGTAAAAGACTGAAGGGAATGACAGAGGGTAGAGATCTTGATAGGAGATAGTTAAGATACTTTTAATCAGTGATATGTAATATTTCTGGTAGGTTATTTGGATAGCAGTGTCTATAACTACAAAAGCACCAGAAACAGCATCTATGTAATGGGAGAAGGGGCATCACACAAGTATGCAGGATAGAACCTGCTACTAACCTTAGATGTTAAAATCATGGAAGTTGCACTGGCTCTTCTAATAGATAAGTGAGGAATGTGATACTCTTGAAGGATATGGTTTTCAGATCATACTACAGCTCTTAAATTAAAGAGGTGGAGTTTCTCTGAAGCAGAGCAAGAATGTCCATATCATTGTTTCAATAGACTTTGTGGTCTGCTCCCTGCATGGTGTGTTCACCCTTCTCTCTTTCCCCTCTACTACCTGAAGAGTTTTGTGGAAGCCAAGCAGCATTTTCCTAATTCCTGATTCCAAATACATGACTACATATACTTATTTCCACTCTTGTTTCATTATTTTCTGTCTGTAGAATTGCCAGTAAAATATGCTTCTGTTCGAAAGACTGAGCCACAAACAGATAGCTATTTTTAAACTAGCCACATTATCCTCCAGCTCCATTCTGCTGCCAGAGCTACACAAAGTGTGACAGTGGTTAGGCAAGTGGTGTGTTGTGACTGCTGCTTATCACGCTGTTCCTAAGGGTCTGTCTGTTACATTGTGCTTGCTTCACCTATTCGTAGTGTCTATTTATTGTCTCTTGTCTTCTATTTAGACTGTAGGTTCTATGGAGTTGGAAGTGTTTCTGTGTATTTGTACTGCATGTGGCATAATGGAAGTGGGACTTCCGGGTTCTACTGAAATACAAGTAATAAGTTACAGGAGCGATCTGACAAATGTGAATCTATTTGCTGTTTGGAACAGATTTTTGTTTTGTTCAAACCGATGTTTCTAATTCTATCAAAGTCAGATATTGTATTCTGATTTATCTGCTCATTCCTTTTCTACAGCTCATTCAAGTCAGCATGGACTGCAGGTTCCTCTTCACTTGCTCTAGCTGTCAGAATGATGACCACTCACAGCTCACATTTTTCATGCCATCCTGCTCGGTGCAAATATGCAGGAGAAAGCATTCTCCTCCAAGCCCCTCTGCTGTGTAGTCTGCTGCAGCCACTGGCTCCACAGCCCTTATGCAGCCTTCTTGTGAAGGAGGAAATAGGAAAATCTGCTCAGCGGTGAGATCTCATGTCATCTGTGTGCCCATAGAGCTGAGCTCTGTGTCACAAGAAGGTTCACATGTCTATGCAGCCTCCCACGCCATTTACTAGAACTGGCATTGGTTCCTTTGCCAGTGGAGCTTCTGCATCTATTGAGATTGGAGCTGGAATTTGGCCTCGATGCAGAAAAAGACTATAATAACGGCCATACTGGGTCAGACCAAAGGTCCATCTAGCCCAGTATCCTGTCTGCCAACAGTGGCCAATGCCAGATGCCCCAGAGGGAGGGATCACAACAGGTAATCCTCACACGACCCCTCCCGTCACCCATTTTTAGACAAACAGAGGCTAGGGACACCTACCCATCCTGGCTAATTAGATGATCAGGTTTTGCCCTGAGGTACATGTATTCACCTGCTCATGTCAGTACAGATCTGGCCTGTCTTATTTGATGGGAACATCACTAGCAATCCACATTGCTAGATAACAAAAATATAGTATTTTCCTCAAATTTTAATATGCAAAGAAAATATACTCACATTAACCCACTGGTTAAATCCAGCTGCTTCTGACAGAGAAGACAACTCCTGCTCCAATAAAGAGAAGAATAAATATAGAGGCTATAGACATCATAACCTACATAAGTGGCTTGGTTTTCAGAGGTAATGAGCATTAACAGCTGATATTACAATCTGTGGTGACACAGAATGTCTGTCCAGGATGTTATTACACGGAGATACAGATTCAGTAGGCATGAATGAGAATGGTGGTAATTCTATCATCAGCAATAAAATAGTAAAATTTTTCTAATACAAGTTGAAACTCTCTAAACCCCTGTGGACCGGTCTGGCACTGAGCTAGAGAATTTGCTGGTCCATGGGAGGTCAATATTTTCAAGCAGAATTACTAATATTTCCACTGCTTACTGGGCATGTAGGGGTAAATTAGAGCTAAATAACAGTACAGAACACTGAAAGCCTGGACTGGTGGCTGAAAACAAACTTTATGGGACCACAGGAAACTAGGCCACACCCATGATGAGTGAACATCCAGTTAACTAAAATCATGCCAGACCACAGATGTTGCCGGACCAGACTGTGCCAGACTAGAGAGGTTCAACCAGTAGCATGGCACTCTTTGGTTTCAGTGGGAGTTATGAAATCTCAGCTCTGTAAATCACGCCACCTAATGCCTAAATATGCATGTAGATGTCTAAGTCTGGGCTAAACATTTTACTTCTAGCACAAATCTTGGTTTAAGTCAATTCCAAATAATTCAAAAGAGAGTTCTGTAACTGTGCAGATTTTACAGCACTAAGAAGAGTCATTCTTTACACAGAAAGGCCTTCTTAATATTAACTGTAGTGAAGCTAGTGCTTAATAAATAATAACAATAATAATAATAATAATAATAATAAAAATAAAAGACCTGTCCATTTTTGAAGTTTTCTTTTTTTGTAGTAAAGGATGGACCTCCCTGGTTTGGCACCCTCAGGACCTGACTGGTTTTGGATGAGGGGTTTTGCTGGACCAGGTGAGGTCATTTCTGGCCCTTGGCACCCTCCTCCCCAGCCCTGGCCCAGCCACCAGCTTCCCAGCTGGCTCCACCACCCTGCCAACCCAGCTGGCAGCTGCTGTTACTGTGGCTTTGGGCCCCACCAGGCAACCATCATTGCTACGGTTCCCAGCCCTGCCAGGCAGTCATGTGCCGGGTCTCCCCCCACATGGCTCCCTGCTGCAGGCCCTCCACCAGGACTCTCATGGATGCTTCTGGACCAGAGAGTCCCAGTTTAGAGAGTTTCAACCTGTATTGATAGTAACTGGAAATCCTTAAGGGTAATTTTCAGAAAATGGGGCTTTTTAGTAGTTGAAGTGTATTGTAGTTCTACCCTCCCCCCTCCAAAACTATTCTGCTGTTCAGTTATGATTCCTCATTCCAATGCAACATGTTCTCTGCAGACCTTCATCTTGGGTGTAATTCAGGGGTGGGGAACCTCAGGCCCAGGGGCCAGATGCGATCTTTGGCTTGCCTGGATCCGGCCCCCAAAGCGCATGCCCCCCCCATTGGGGAGCCTGCATTGGTGTTCCAGACCCCCTACTGGTTCCCCCTGGGGCTGGAGCACACAAAATCTATGCCAAGCTCTGGTGTGTGAGGGGAATGTGGGGAGTGTCTTTCTCCTTCTCAGTAGGTGGCCATAGTGAGGGTTTTTTTTCTGCTTCTCACGTGTGTGCAGCCCCCGGATGATCTTTCTGTGGGTCAGCGGCCCCCGACTCATAAAAGATTCCCCATCCCTGGTGTAATTTCCCTACACAGTCATTTTGTTTTCCACCAACTGCAGAAAAGAATTCTGACAGAATTTTAAGTCTTTTTATATGTTCATTTGTGTTGCCATTTCCAAGCAATGCGAAAGGTTGCAAAATTAATCTGACATTATAAGTTCATTGGCAAACCTGACTTTAGGTTCTGTAGTGGATTTGGTTTCTGTTCATTTCAGGGCTGAGACTGGATGCAGATTAGGTGCTATAAATGGGAATGCCAATATCAGTTACTTACTGCTGCTGTTTCTTTTTAAAAGATAAAATGGAGACACACCTTTTCTCTTTCTATGCAGTTAAATAAGAAGTTAAAAAATTACCTTCTTCAATAAATGGCCTGTTTTATTTTTCTATTTTAATGGTGAGAAATCTCTCTCTAATCAAAACTGACAGGCCAGACCAGGGGTCAGTAACCTTTCCAAAGTGGCGTGCCAAGATTTAACCCTCCTGCCTTGGGCTGTGCTCCTCTCCCAGGAAGAGGGGAGGGGCTCTCTCCACTGCGCACCCCACTTGGTCTCCTGTCCTGGGCTCCGCTCCGGCTTTTCCTGTGGGGAGGGGAGGAGCAGCACACGTACTTCCCCGCAAGTTGGATCCAGCATGGAGCCTCAGGGCTTCCCCCACCACAGGAAGCTGGCACTGGCTCCAATCTTGGCGGGGGAGGGGTGTAATGCTGAATTGCCAGGATGGGCTCCCCGTTGTGGGTGGGGAGAGGAAAGGAGAGCCTGTTCAATGCGCAAGCCACTGAAAATCATCTTGCGTGCCACTTATGGCATGTATGCTGTACGTTGCTGACCCGTGGGCCAGACTTTCACGTAAGCAGGGCATCCACAGAGCTCCGTGACTTCAGTTGGAGTTTATGAAAATGTATGAAAGTTAGACTATCGTGTTGCTATTTTCAGAGGCTTAATGAAATTAGATGCCCAAATTCCTTAGGCCCCTTGGAAAGTCTTAGCCTCATTCTTCAAACACGCTGTCTCATTTCTGGGGTTTGCAAGAACACTGTCTGCAGTCAGCATTGTAGTACATTGCTCATTTCTATGGTTGTTCAGAAGTTACTGCATTGTCTCCCTAGCCAACATCACTGAAAGAATTTGAAGCTGAATTTGCCCCAAGACAAAGGACCACTATTTATACTTACATGTGCTGCACTTCCATAGCATATGATGCCATCTCCTTCAAAGCCCTTTGGACACACACAGTCCCAGACACCAGATGACACAAACTGACACGTAGCCTTTAAAAAAGGAGGGAGAGAAGATTTAATCATTCCAAGAGTGGGGGATACCAGAGATGTTGCTTTAATATGTTTGCGCATAATACAAGGCAATGTTGAGAGACAGCAGAGTTAAAATAACTGAAAATCCCTTCCTCGAGGCCCTGATTCAGGAAAGTATCCCTATTCTGGAAAACAATTAAGCATGTTCTTAAGTCCCACTGGAATCAATAGGACTTAAATGCTTTCCTGAATTTAAGGGGCAAGGTGAGTGAGGTAATATCTTTTACTGAACCACCTTCTGTTGCTGAGAGACTCACTAACTGAAGTTAGTCCAATGAAAGACATTAGCTTTGTTTTCCTCCCCTTAGAAAGTTTTTATTCAGAGAATTAGACAAAAATTATTTACAATTTAGATAACTAGTCTCATACTACAAATGATGAATAGCTGAGAGAACAGTTAAGCCTGGTTTACACTAGACCAGGCAGGTCAACTTAAGGTACGCCATCCAGCTACACAAAATGCATAGGTGGATTCGACTTACCTTAAACTGAGCTGCCACAGTGTCTATGCTGTTGGGAGGCCAATATGAGCACATGCTCCCATCGGCTTCCCTTACTACTCTCAGAAAGAAGAGTATAGGATGCCCATGGGGGCTGCCCTCAGCATTTGATTTGGGGGTCTACACTAGATCTGCTACATCAAATGTTAGAAGATCGACCTCTGGAGGGTTGATCTTCTCCATAGAGTAAACATGCCCTTAATGAAAAACCCATAAGTTGTTAAACAATTGAGAATTACAAAATCATGCACAACAAAGCTGTTCACAGATAATTTGGAAACAGAAACGAAAGGCTAAATTGATCAAATAATGTATTTGTAATAAATAATCCAAACAGTTTTAATTAAAAAAAATCTCTTTATACAGCACAGCATATCACATCTTGAAGACTCCTACAAAGCCTGACTCAGCAGATGTTGCTGATTTGGAGAAAAGAAATTGTAGCTAAACACACTGGGGAAAAAAGGCCATAACAAATTTTAACTCTCTCATATCAAGTTCAATTTGCTTTTCTCAGAGAGATCGTGTAAATTGCATCATATCAAACTTAGCCACCTTAGATGAGCAGACCCTCCTGCCTGGAATTTGAACCTATGGCTCCTGAGAGTCCATGCGGTGTTAGTTCTGATCATGAGACTAAGCCAAGCCCTCTTTCCTCTAGTATCTTTGAATGGGGAATGTGATAACCCTGTGAATCCTGAACTAGCTAATGTATGTAAAGCTATGTTCTATGGGGTATGGATTCAGAGTATCAGAAGCAATTTACAGCAGCAGAGAAAATTTGTTTCTGTTTTTTCATGTTGATTTGCTGATATTAAAAAAACCCCAAACAACCAAAAATAAACCAAACCAACTCTCTATGTATGACAGAGCATGGAACTCAACTTCCCAGTCTTCTTAACAGATTAAATTGTAGGAGTCACACCCAGTTCTCACTCATCCTTCCGTCAGGGAAACTCTAATGAATCTTAGTGGGAAAACTGAATGGATGTCAGGGTTGATCTGAACATAGGTTGAGCCTCTCTCATCTTGGGACCTGACTGGTGCCAAACCAAAGAATTTGCCTAATCAGAGGAGGTTAATATTGCCTAGCAGCATTTCCAACACTTCCACTGCTTACTGGATTGTTAGAAAACATTTAGGAGTAAAATAGGATGTGTCTAAACTACATCCCTTTTTCGATAAAGGGATGTAAATTAGACATATTGAAATTGTAAATGAAGCTGGGATTTGAATTTCCTGTGCTTCATTAGCATAATGGCGACCGTGGCTTTTTTTTTGGAAATGCTGCTTTTCCCCCCCCAAAAAATCAACCCAAACCCACGGTCAAGATGGGGATTTTTCGACAGAAATGCCTCATTTGAAAAGATCCTGTAAACTTCATTTTTTGAGGAAGAGCGGCTTTTCGAAAAAGGGGGGGAGGGTTTGCCGAAAAAACCCACGTTCCGACATGTTTCAAAAGTGAGATCGGAAGAAGATATGCAAATTCCCGCAGAATTTGCATATCCTCTTTCGAAACTTCATTGTAGTCTAGCTGAGTCTTAAGAGCCAGGACTGGTGGCTGTAAACAAACTTTATGGGACCATGAGAAACTTGGCCACATCCATGATAAATGGACATCCTGCTAACTAAAATCATGCTGGACCACGGATGCTGCCAGACCAGAGAGTGCTGGACTAGAGAAGTTCAACTTGTATCAGCAATCACTTCTCCTGACACTAACAGACATTTTGGAGCACTTAATTCAGCTTTAAAAATCCAATCACATGACTCTGACACATTAGTTCTAGTGAGATTCCACTCATTTTAGACATCCATGGTAGAAATATTATTCACTTGATGCATACAGTAAAAGAAATGTAATTTGAATATTTTTTTCAGAGAATAATTAACTCACCAGATAATGGCACTTTCCATTTTGTTCCAAACAAGAGTTTATTGGTTCACATTCAATTCCATTCCCTCGAAATCCTTCCTTACATTCACAGTCATTCTATCATTTCAACAAAAACAAGGCAATAAGTAAAATGATTAAAACACTGCAAGTCTTCTAAATACTATGGATCAGATTTCCAGATGGTATTGTCCACAAAGCTTCATTGACTCGAGAGACATGACACCAATTACCCCAGCTGCAAATCTGTCCTTTTGTATTTTAAACCTATGAATGGGTGTGTGCTGAAATGCTCAACCTGCTGTTGCATGTCCAATGTTAATACCTGTAAGCGGATGCTCAACACATGGTGGAGCAGAGGCACGTGATCTTTTGACAGCATTCATGAGAAGGGAGTGGTTTCAGTGTGTCTCGCTTGGTTGTTTAAAAGAATTAGTGATTGAAAAACTGTACACATGAATGCTCTAGAAATATCTTACCAAGATAATTGGCATTCATGGTTTGTGGACAGATTTTTTTTAAATTCTTGAATAGTTGTAAATAACTAAAGAATAATGTACAGTCCCTTTCAATAGAGGATTAATATGGATGTGGGTTTTTTTCAGAAGACATGATTTAAAACAAAGAGAAGGGGAGTCACGTGGAATATAAGAACACAGGATTCAAAGGGATCTTGTGCATCATCAATTCCTGTCTTCTGCTATGGCAGTCAATCCCCTCATATGACCCCTTCGTAAATTTACCAAGATCCAACCGATAACCACTTAGTTTATTGCCTTTACTCTTATCAGATGTTGGGAGGCTGTTCCAGGTACTTCGAGTTGCATGGACGAGGGCACATAAAGGGAGTGGGAGAAGATGCAGATGGTAACAATTAGGAAGCAAACTTGGGCAGAACAGAATGAGTTACAGATTGTGCAGGAAAATATGAGCAAAACTTACCTGACCTGGCCCTATGTATATGCAGGTAGCATTGTCATGGCACCCTCCAAAATTTGGTAGCAGACAATTGTTGATCTCTGAGCAATCTCTTCCATTCCCACTCCATCCTGGCTGGCACACACAGTTGTGAGTTCCAAGGCCTGTTTTAATACATTCTGCCTGTAGGGGCATGTCAGAGTAAACAAATTTAATTGACACCATCCACCATCATAAAATGGACAGCTTGGAAAAAGACATGCTGGAGAGAGAGAGAGAGTTTTGGCTATGACACTAGAGAACCAAACCCTATTTTTTCGCCTTTAATATTTTAATAGATTTTTTTTTTAGTGCTGGTGAATAGTACTAGGCTTAGAGTCCTTGAGTTTGACAGCCCCTTTATCCACAGGAGGCAGTGGCTGGCAGTGAAATGTTTCCCCCTCAGTGCTGAGTAACTGTGTCTCAATTCTGACTTGGAGGAGAGGAGGGACCATCTTTAGAAGGTGTGAAGGTCTGGATTGACCAAGTCAAATCTTTGATGGTTGCACTAATGCAATCAGAAAAAATGCTAATTAATGCTAGCCAATGGGGGTGTTATTTTGAGGTTACCTGTGCACTACTAACTATAATGCAGCTAGCAACTTATTTCACATAGGCTTCCAAACAGTCATCTGATAATGAACTTGATCTGAGTTTAATCTGACAATTTAAACAATGGATTTTAAAAGAATTTTCACTACTTAATCCCTTGTGCTAGTTATGGGCTTTCTTGTGGTAGATGCTGATTTGCCATCTCTAAAGAGGGAAAAGATCCCTCGGTGCCAAAGGGAAGCTAACTTCATAATGGAATAGGAGGGCATAGAGGTGGAGAGAAATTTCTACTGCTTTGAAGGAATATTTTTTCTTTGTGTTATATTAAGTACGTCACAGAACTCTCTCAAAAAGCTGTGTGCTGTCCCTTTTTGGGCATGACTGCTGAAGTCATTGCAATATTCATAGCAAAGCAATTACGAAGGTAAGAATTTTAACCATGGGAAGGATTTGAATTTAGTTGGGAAATTCAGAATTTATGTATGCAAATGTATCTTCCTGGTATTCCTAGCTTTTCTTTAGATTTCCTCTAAACTAAGCAACCCATGCTGTAAGAAATCATATACTTACATTGGTATCACAACCACTTTGAATTAAACTAGCACAAGGATCTACTTCACTGCAGGTTGTTCCATCTCCCTCATATCCAGGTTTACAAACACAGCTATAAAAAAAGGTTTTTATTAAATCACTTTGCATTATAAGGCACTGGTAAAATTAGAACTGATTTTTGATACTATTTTTCCTATATCATATTGTCTAAATTTCAGGCTGATTAAAATAACAGTGTTGGATTAATTATGCAAGCCACTATAGTGTTAGTTTGTTTCCAGACATAGGATCATGTAATATAATGAAAATATATGGGAGCTAATTTGTATTTGGATATGAAATAGGAAATAAAACATATCCTGATTTTACCCTCTACCTAAATTATAGTCCCAATAAAAGAGTGAACTTAAAAGTTGGAGTAGAGTACAAACAAGAAAAGCCTTTTCCTTCAGTGGCATGGAAGATACACCATTTCTAGTATGTGCATGGTTAAGAGTGAACATCAGAAAAGCATACTGCCCAAACTTTGCAAAAGCACTGAAGTCCCAGTTTTAAAAGTGACTGGTATTTAGCTTGTTTCTTTGCAAATAAATGAATTTAGGACTTTGAGACATTTGGGCACTTTGAAAATGGTACGTAGGGCCTAAATGACTTTGATATTTTTTACTGTTCGCTTCTCCCTTCTGCAATTTTACAAGCTAAAACATATTGATCTTTAGATCTGAAAAATCTATGTATAATGTGTAAAAATGAGCACAGAACTCAGATTCAAACTGCTGAAGTTTAATCTCTGCTCTGCAGTTGACTCACTGTATGACTGTGAATAAGTCATGCTTCTGTTTCTCTCCCTATAAAATGAAAAGAATGTGCACATACCGCCTCCTGGTATTATAAAGGTAATATTTGTACAGTAGCGTGAAGTGTTACCTTGAAAAAGAAAATACCAATCCTATAGTTTGATTTCAAAAATGGCGACTGGCCGGGAAGATGCAAATCAAGCGTGGGACATTTAAATCCCGGGCTTGATTTGCAACTTTTAATGCCAACATTAGCCTCCCTAGTTCGAACTAGGGGGCTAGTGTAGACGTACTTACATCTAATCAATATTAGGGTAACTGACCTACCTCATGGCACCATCAGAAAGCTGACAATTTGCATGTGCATGACAGAATTGTACAAAAGACCCACAGGGAACTATCTGCTTATCACAGAGTTTCCCAGCATATCCACTTTTGCATGATCCAGCAAGGCAGATTCCATCACTGTCTATTCTGTTATCACACTTCCCATAAACACACAAACATTCTGAGGGGGGAAAAATAAAAATGTGAAATGAAACAATTGAAAAACAATTATCCCTATTCAACATTTCTTAAATATTTCATATTAGATCTTTCTAAACTCTAAACACCTGAAAAAAAATCTAAATAAAAAAAATCATTGTGGCATTCATTTATTTTTAAATATCGCCTTTAAGGGTGATGAGGCAGGATAGTCTTCATATTTTTATAGCACACTGAAATTTAAAGTTATCCATAGAAGCTGGTAAAACAGGCCCCAAACATCATGTCTTGGATTGAAAAGATTTAACGGGTTGCATTTAAAACAGATCAAACAAAATTATTAAACGTTCACAAACTGAGACTCTGATCCTGTCAGAATGGTATCCACATGCTTAACTTTATTGCTTTGTTGAACTGCTAGGAATGCAAAAAGATAAGCAAATATGTCTGAATTTTTCAGGATCACAGCTCAAAAAGATCTTTAATACTCTATTTTTTAAGAGGATCTGTGCTTCAACCTCTGCCCTCACATCATCTTATATGGAAGTCCTAGTGGCTTCTTAGGCTATTTCTACACTGGGATAAAAATACAATGGCTGTCCAGGTCAGCTGACTCAGGCTATAGGGCTAGAAATTGATGTGTAGACATTCAGGCTAAGACTGTTGAGCTTCAGCTCTATCCTGAACAGCAACACTGCAAGTGTCAGCCCCACAGGCTGAGCCTGAGTCAGCTGACCTTGGATAGCTGCATAATTGTTATTTCTGTGTGGATATAGCCTGAATCTTTAGGGGAAGGTGCTTTTTGCATATGGTAGTCAAAAAGCCATGGATAACTATATCACTTAGGCTGTGTCTACACTGGCACGATCTTGTGCAAAAGCGGCCACTCTTGTGCAAAAACTTGTTGCCTGTCTATACTGGCCACATGTTCTTGCGCAAGTAAACTGACATTCTAATGTATGAAATCAGGGCTTCTTGCGCCAGAAGTCTCCTGCTTTGGAATAAGCCCTTTTGCGCAACTATTGTTGCGCAAGAGGTCAGTGTAGATGGGCAACATGAATTTCTTGCACAAGAAAGCCCTATGGTTAAAATGGCCATCAGAGCTTTGTTGCGCAAGAGAGTGTCTACACGGGCAAGGATGCTCTTGCGCAAAAGCACATGCCAGTGTAGACGCTCTCTTGCACAACTACTTTAACGTAAGAACTCTTGTGCTAAAGAGTTTTTGCGCAAGATCACGCCAGTGTAGACGTAGCCTTACAGACACAAGATGATGAAAACTGTATGAAATCAGTTCAGCTCAAAGGCCTTCTACAGAGAGTATACCACTATTAGCTCGTATTGTAACACCAGTAACCTTTTAGAAGGCAATAGGTTAGCCGCCCAGTAGAGCAGGGTGCAGCTATACTTACGTCTATCACACCGAGGGCCAAATTTATTAGGGTCTGAACAGAACTGACAATGGGATCCTTGAAATCCATCAGTACAAATACAAGTTCCATTTCCTTTCATTCCATCCATACACTGCAACATAGAAGATACAGGATTTATATTAACACCAGTTGCCCTAGGGATGGAGCAGGCTTCGGCATTAGGCAGGCAGGATAAGGGATGCCCTGAAGGCAGGGTGATGGGATGGCTTCTGGAGTGGCCCAGTGGATAGGGCATTTGCCTGGGGAGCACACAGAGTGGCTGGCTCAAGTCCCATCTCCCGACCTGCCCACAGAGGTAGCCAGTGGGGGCACTAACACCAGCCACCCCAGGGATGGAGCAGGCCTTGGTCCCAGCAAGGCAGCATAGGGATGCCCTGGAGAGGCCCAGTGGATAGGTCACATATATAATGTTAATAAAACTCCCCCCCTTTTTTTACTCCTTAGGGGAAAAGTTGCATACTGACTTGGTCTTGTCTATACCATGTTAGTAACAGCATCCTCTTTAAATGCAAGAAGAACCTCAACATCGTGATAAAATATTTGTTTCTTGTGGAAATTTTCTCCCAGTGCTTGTTTCTTCCCTACTCCCGTAGCCCATAATTCCATTCTCTTTCTCAATTTTAAAGTTAAAATGATTACTTTTATTTGTAGTTTTTGCCTCACACAACCCTGGCCACGAGAGTGGGTCACTTAAAATCCAAACAAACCCAATGCAGTGTATTAAAACCACAGAATTGTATGTTTTAGAAAGCTGAGGGATTCCACCGTCTTTCCCCTTCTACATCAGGGCCTTTGACTCCCATACTGCCAACGAAAACTGTGTGCCTCTTGCAATACTATTCACATTTGTTAGTGCTAAGGAATGAAGAGACTCTAAACATTTCTCAACTCAGCCTGCCCCTACCCCCAAATGGAAGTGTAATATGCTGCTGGTTTCTCCATGTACCTGTCCATTTCCTGAGCAGGGTTTGGAAAAACCTCCTGGACACTGATTGCAGTCTGGCCCAGAGAAGCCATTGCAACACTTAGGCTCCTGTGAAGTAAAACACATACTACTGTATGGCATGCAAAATAACACTTTAGTTTTCCCAGCTGCAGGCTTGAGGGACAGACCAATCATTCAGGGCTAGACAGGTTTAGACAGTGCTATTTCAGCACAACTCAGCACTGTGGTTGAGCTAGAGCAACACTGTCCTAGCATCAATGTTCCTTCTAATTTTTTCTATCTGTGTGCAGAATACATTTTATGTGCACTGAGACATGTGCAGATTTGCAACCAGTCATAGAAATACATGCTGCTGGCTGTGGGCAGCTGTGGGCACTCTGCTAATCAGCTGGGTAGCACTTGAATCTCTCCTGTGTAGCCACCCAAGCACTCAGCTTACAAGGAACACTGCCTAGCATCAGCTGCAACCTGTCTCCCAAAGCTTCTTAGTGCATATAATGGGGCAAACCAGGCCCTGTGGCTAGAAAGGGCCATAGAGAAGTCCTCCAGGCCTTCTAGAGAGGCTGGGGAGGGGCAAGACCAGCCAATTGGGGGCCAGGAAAGACTACATGTGAGGCTACCGCACCCGAGTCAGTGCAGTTGCAGCCCAGACCTGGAAAGGAAGAGGTTGGGGTGGCTAGCTGGCTGGAAGAACCAGGGACAGCTCCTAGGGGAGAGCTGTTGAGAGACTGATGGACTTGAAGGAAACCCCTGAGCCAAGGGCAAAAGAGTTGACTCCTTCAGAGTGAGGCAACAAATAGTAGAAATGGCATAGAACTGAGAGCCACTCTACAGAGGGGACAAGAGTGGGCCACTGAGAGGTGTATCCCGGAATGGATTGTGATTTCACACTGGAGGGCTGAGTAGCCAAAAGGGCTGAAGACTGAGGCAGTGCAGGTACACGCACTCAGCCAAATGGGGCTGCTCGCAGGAGGCGAGTGCCACCACATTACAGTTCATGATGCAATGAACAAACTGTTACACACATGTAAGCTTGATGGCCATATGGAGAAGGGGCTCTGAAACAGACAACAGTCTGAGGTGCTGTACACCCAAACGGGGAGTGCTTGTACTCTGAAATCAGGGACTGCAATTCTGCTTGGCCCAGATACTGAGGTGTACATGTCTTATTTCCTCTTCACCTGCTTCACCACCAATGGGCACCCACATCAGGCCTAGCTATAACCTAGCTAAATAATTATTTTCTGTATAAAATTTTTTATTCAGGAAGGGGGTTGTTACGCTGATTCATGAATATAAAGGCATGGAATATGTGGTGGAGAGAGCTTATAGGTTTGGCTAATTCATTGGGAACCATGGGGCCAAAGGCCTCTCTTGGCTTAGAGATTTGCAGGCACCTAATATATATGATTAAATCCAGAAACCTAAATAGAAAGGAAAAAAAAAAAAAAAGAAACGTGGAAAATTAACATTACTGAATTGTGATTGACAATTTTGTAAGGACTAGACCTATGCACAGGAGGCAAAATGGAGTAAAATCCTTGCAAGTGTTTGGCGATTCACTGCCACTGAACAGCACATAAAGTCTTGGAAGAATAACATATACAGCTAGTGTTGCTAATTGTCAAACTGTGCAGTCATTTATAGAAGCGGCCATACAAATCAATGAAAAGTGTTTGGGTGGTGTTGAGTTTAACAAGAACGAAAACCTGAGTTATATAAGAAAGTTCTGAACAGAAACGTGTGGCAACTACAAAGCATAATCAGAAAAGCAGAGGGAAGAATCAGTAGCGGAGCTATGTGTCTGGTCGGTCCTTTAGCTCAAGAGCTATGATAAGGGAGACCTCTAGATGCTGCACACATTCAAAAGTAAAATTAGCAAAGGCCAACAGCAATATCTGGGCTGATTTCTATATGAAACTTGTGTAATTTCTTACCTTTATTGTTACATTGCAGTACCTGGCGCAGCCGGCTGTTGGATAGGACAGGGCTTCATAAACACATCGACGTCTTGAAAAAGCCTAGCACATGAACATATTTCTATGTAGATATTCAAGACTGCAATACAGGTTGAACCTCTCTGGTCTGACACCCTTGGGACCTGACTGGTGCCAAACTAGAGAATATGCCGAACCACAGGAAGTTAATATTGTCTAGCAGCATTACCAACACTTCTACTGATTACTGGGCTCTTCGAAGACATTTAGGGATAAATTAGAGCTAAATAACAGCACAAAACATTGAAAGCCAGGACTGGTGGCTGAAAACAAACTTTATGGGACCACAGGAAACTTGGCCACACCCATGATGAGACAACCTGGCTAACTAAAATCATGCCAAACCACGGATGTTGCAAGACCAGAAAGTGTCAGACTAGAGAGAGTCAACTGTATGACCAAAATGTTAGGGAATAATGTAATTGAAGAATAGAAAATTGTTTATTTTTTCTACTGATACTTAAAAGAATATTTTGAGTTTTATTATAACATGTATTTTCCTGATTTTTTAAAAAATCTGTGTTTGCATCTCTACTATATTGTGCATGGTCTAGAGTAGTGAATATAAGCAAATTCCGATCTATGCACGACACAATTTCTTGACAGCAGTATTTGAGTTTTGTACACAGAGAAAAAACACCACCAGAAATGATTAGTGCTTTTAAAGACAAAACAGATGAAGGTTTTCAACTGATTCCAAAGAATGTGTATGTTAATTATTATTACTATTATTGAGAATAGTAATGATCATATTTATTGTGGCAGTGTCTAAGGGACCAATCAATAGAGGGATCTCATTGTGCACACAGTAATAGAAGATCCCTGCCTCAAAAAGTTTCCAGTCTAATTTGACAAGACAGACGTAAAGTGGGGAAAGGGGAAGAATGCAGGGTGAACAACATGTTGACAGAAAATATCATGTTAGTTCCCTGATATTTTGAGGGGAATGGGTTTACTTTGGAAGGAATCAGCTAAGTGGGTGGGAAAGGAGGGATGAGAGGGACAGGGCTGGTGAGCAGAAAGCAATGGGAGCAGGAATGGATTGAAGCTGAATTTGAGAGACTGATGAAGAAAGAGGGTTAGAGCAAACAGCCAATCACCATAGGACAGAGAACAGCCAGTCAAAACTAAAGAGGTCACTGCTATGACTCCTGGCCCTACCAACCAGAGTCGCTGATAAGAAGGGAGATACCACATTGGTACTAGTGCTCTCAGGGTATGTGCACATGTCTACTGTGTGCAGTTTTTGGTCCATTCAATTGCTGTGCCTCATTTTATCCCTTTCCCCCTTATAGGGTGCCCACACTGCCATTGTGGCAATTCTTGTGTCCACACTGCCACTGAGTTCTTTCAACAGAAAGTCAAAAAAACTGAGGGGGTTTTCCAACGGTGGTAAACCTCTTCCTATAAGGAAGAAGACTTTTTCCGAAAAAGCTTTTTCAGAAAAAGGCGTGTGTGGATGCAGAAGATAGAGTTCTTTCAAAAGAAGAGGCCTCCAGGAAATAATACAGGTGCCTTGTTGGCCACTCTGTCCAGAGTAATCACAACTTAAATGCGAGAGAGCGCCCAGTCAATGTGGACACTATCTTTCGAAAAAGCAGACTGCTTTTTCATTGCGCTTTTGCTATGTGGACGTTCTCTTTCGAAATAAGCTTTTCCGGAAGATCTCTTTTAGAAAAGCTTCTTTCGAAATAAGCCTGCAGTCTAGATGTAGCCATAGCTATAGTTCCTGCTTGGGGAATTTCTGCTCCTAGTACCGGCTGCGTTCCTTGGTGCACCTTTCCCACCCAATCCCAAACTTTTCAACTCCTGTTGTGACATGGACAAGTGAAGGGTAAGTGTCAGCATATGTACTGCATGTGGCATTGGCTCTTTGGAGAGAAGCAAAGCATTATGTTTGTGGCCGAGTTGCTCAAGTACAGCAGTGATGGCTACTTGTACAAAACTTTGAGGCTGCTAACTCCCAGTAAGATGAATATTACTGTTTTCCCAAAATGCCCAGTAGAAGAACTTAGTTATTGTTTGTATAAAATAAATTCTTTAAACAATATTATAAACTTTTTGGCAATATCTATATAGGAAGTTTACTTACTATAGGCTTTGAGTTCCCTGGGCAAGCGCTTCTGTAGAAAATGGAACATTTTACACAGGTTCCCTGAATGGAGACAGTACAAAAATCACATTTTAGGAAGGCTACAGTGATCTCTGATAAACTTAATTCAGTTATGCCAAGAATCACAGAACTAAGCAATAGCACCAGAACTGGGAATTCTGCCTCATCAAATCTCTAATAAACATTAATTTTATCTTTTTATGCTTCCACCTGCCTCCTTTTCCCATCTTCTTGACCTTTTCCAATTCCTTCCCTTCCTGAATGCTTTTGCTTTATCACCCTTTTCTTATCACCTTTTAGCTCACTATCACACATGGTCAATTTAGGGCTGCGTGACAATGACAGAGACAAAAAAGCTACAGCAGTAATGAGATGATTTAGAATTAACTGCCAGGTTTAAAGATGAGCAGTCATAAAAACTCAACATCTAATAGTTAAGGAAGCTGTGTGAATATCTGAGTTTTTGCTTCGCTGACCAAACCCATACAAGTATTTAATAATAAACACATTTTGGGTTGACCTAAAACAATGGTTTAAACATTGTCGAGGAACCAGAAAAATCTAAAATATTTTGTTCTTGAGGTTTTCTGACTTTTCGAAAATTAAAAATGAAGTGAAATTCAAAACTAAAGGTCATTTCAAATTGAAGAACAAACTTTTTTTGAAAAATGTAGAAATGTTTATAGCCCTTTAAAATGTTTTTAAATCAAAATAGCTTAGCAAATTGTTATACAAATTCATCAAATGTTTCAGTGGATACTGAATCTTCACTTTTTATTGAAAATTTCATCCAAAAATGTTCAACCAGCTTTAATTGGTCTTGTTGAGGATATAGAGTTTGTCAAAGTTTGAAAATGGTTCTCCAGTTCCTGCTTGGATTAGACTTCTCACCACTGATGATGTTTCCTCCCCATCCCCAGTCTCAGAAGGAAATTGGAATAATCTGAGTGATTGACAAAGATGTTTCATGATTTCCATAATGTTTAAGAGCCTGATCTGCAGTATTTATGTCCACAGATTTTTCATGGGAGACTGTGGGAATTTTATTTGTGAAAGAACTGAGAATCAAGCCTTAGACTGTTCCATGTTTTGGATTTCCACATCTCCGATGTTCTACAATGTACACAGGATCAGATATATAAAGGTATTCAGGCACTTCAAGATGCAGATAGGTGTCTAGTAGGAACTTTTGAAAACAATCACATGTGATTTAGATCCCCAATACACTGAGAATCAATGGGATTTAGGCACCCTATCTGTTTAGGAGTTTCTGAAAATCTCATTAATCCCTTATCTTTGTAAATCTGGCCCACAGTTATTTGGAATATACAATTCTTTCTAATGGTTCCAATATTTCCACTATTCATTGTCACACAAGTCACTTAATTACTCACTTTCCTGGATAGGGATTTGTCTTTGTTACAGGCCCAGACTTGGCTAACATGTCCTCCCTTGATGCTGACAATGCTGTTGATTTGCACAACCTACATGCTTTCTGAAATGCATGAAGTAACACTTCCATGGTTCATTTTGGCTCTTATATTAAAGTATTCCAGTTAGTGACTAGAATAGCACTGGAAGGTCACTGTGGGTTATTTGAATACTTTGAAGCCTGGAATACTTACTAGAAGCGTGACTCATGATATTGTTCTAGAACTGGACGATTTGTTTTTTGTAAATACAGATTTGGGTTGAACAAAACATTTCAGGAATTA
The DNA here is from genome assembly GCF_052426305.1 of Pelodiscus sinensis. NCBI lineage: Eukaryota > Metazoa > Chordata > Testudines > Trionychidae > Pelodiscus > Pelodiscus sinensis. Next base: position 100,509,343 of record NC_143052.1, read on the forward strand.
ACGTTAGCTTTGGCAAATTATTTCAGGCAGGAAACAAACAAATAGAAATGCTGAAAGTGTAAATTTTTCATGTAAACATTTTTTAAATGAAGAGTTTCTCTTTTCACTTTGAATTTTACCAGATTTTCTTTTAGAAAAAGGTTAAACGACTTCATTTTGGCGTGAACAAAACATGTTGCTTGACCCCAAACAACTTTTATATGTATTTTTCTGTTTGACTTCTGGATAGAAACATTTCAACAGGTCTAATGTTACTATTATGCATGTGTTTTGTTGCTATGGTTTTGAGTTCTTATACATCTAATAATACATCTACATTATAGTGCTTTTCATCCATATATTTCATAGCACCGTATAAAGCATTATTCTTGTTTGTCAGATAGAGAAGCTAAGGTACAGAGAGATTAAGTTACGCAAGTCAATGGTAGACCAGAGTACAGAACCCAGGTATTCTGGTACCCAGTCCAAAATGCAAATATCTGCTGTGACAAAAGGTCAGCAGCTTTACATTGGGTTACTTATTTGTAACACAGAAAACATAGTCATTCAGATCTCCATCTTTAAAATGCCTATCATTTTTGCAAGCTATGTTAATCAATGCAGGAAATGAGTCCTACTCAATTGAAAAGGTTTCTTTTAAAGAACTTGAAATACTAATGTATTTTAGGTATTGCTCAATTTCCTTGCCAGGAACTGTTGTGTGGCATTGCACCTGGTTTATGATTCTGCTATACACAGGCCACTTAGTTATCATCATCTCTTGTTTTATTTAATTAAAAATGGATGTTGTTGAATTCAGCTGAGGTTTGGTTTCAGATTATGTTCTTAGATTTTCATTGTTTTGCAATATTCTTCTGTTACTATATTGTATCACTGAGTCAGAAATGTCTTTGGCCCAGATATGTACTTGAGTGTGATCCAAGAATAGATGATCGGACCAACGCTTTCATCAGACAAACAGCTTTACCTGTCAATCATTCTTCTATTGCCAAAGCCCTATAATATGCTACTCAAATGGAGTTTGTTGTGGGAAACTCAATTATTCAAAATACGTACGTTTGGTGTTTCCTAAGCTGAAGAAATAAGGTGCAAAATGGAGCACAGTCAAGTCCATCTTTTGTATTTACTTAACTGTGTTTTCTTCATGCTTCATAAAAAGAAAATGATTGATCTTAAATAGTTACCATGGGAACTGGAAGTGGCCACATACTGGTATAAGCACAAGTGGAACTCTGAGAGGGAGATGGTTTGGCTGGAAAGATAACTCATTTTAAAGGATCACTATAGAAACTGAATGAGAATACAAGGTGAGATGGGATGCGCTCATGCGAGGTTCTATCTAGCAACTGTGCAGTTTGCATGCTATATTCTCTTCAAGGCTTTGTATAGTGTCCAAAATATTACCATACATTTTTCTGATTTCTCTGATATTGCATTAAAGAGAACATTAAAATACCATGCACACAGGGCATAGTGGCTACTGTCATAAGCCTTGTTGTACTGGCTTTCCTTACCATTTTAATTTCATTCCTTTCCCCATCACATCTGTGTGGTAGAATAGGAACAATGGAGGGAGGAACAAGAACACCTGCAAGAGTGTATATTCGACCATTTTTGGCAGCAATATCTGTTTCTTCTGTTTCTTCACCATTCACCAAGATTTGTCCCTGCAGAATAAAAAAATTGAAATTATCCTTGAAAACTGCTTCCCCACTGTCTCAGAATGTTCTTGTATTGTTATTTTTAGTCACAAAATGGTTTAGCTCCTGATGCAGTTAATTGGCATCCCCTATCTTTCACATCCCAAAGGCAAATGTGTACAGGCATTTCACCTCTTCCTTTATATCTGGTCCACAAACGTAATAGCAACATCTGAGCATAAATAATTAATACTCTCCACTCTCTTGAAGTAAGAGTCTAATCAATTTCCACTGAAATCAGTGGGAGTCTTCCCATTGACTTCAGTAGGTATTGGGCTGGGTCCATAGTGTCATCGCAGTTTTACAGGTGGGAGGAAAATGAAAGAGAGAGATTGTGATATGGTCATAGGGATTCAGTGAAAGAACCAAAGCTGGAAGTAATTCTGTCCATGCTCCTTGGCACCTGAACAGCTCTCTGTTATTCTGCTTTAGTAAATTAATTATATAGATCTAATTTTCATTGATAACACACAATTTTGCCTAATTCACGTGAACAATGCAAGAAAATATGATATATTAATTAGCTTGATTTAATAAATGTCCCCACAGTATTGTTAAAAAAAATTGCACACCAAAAGCATTTTCAAGAGACTAATTTATAGTTTGCTGACTAAAAGTCTGTATCCTGAGCTAAGAATATGAAACAGCACTATTTTTTTAAAGCAAGTTAGAGATTAGACATTTATGTAAGTTTTATTTTTATTTTGTTTCCACTTATGTTCATGAGTAAACATGAGTAAACACCAGTTGAAATTGATGAGAATTTGCCTGGTGAATACCAAGTAAAAACTAAGGGCACGTCTACACAGTAGGGCTAAAGGTAAAATAAGCTATGCAACTTGAGCTATGTCAATTGTGTAGTTTAACTTGAAATAGCTTATTTCAGCTTTTGGTGCTGTCTACACAGCAGAAAGTCCAAGGTAGAGCACTCTTCCTCTGACTTCCCTTACTCCTCTCTGGGAGCAGCATAACAATCTTGCGCAAAATGGTTTTTTTGCGCAAAATGGAAGCAGCCACACTGCTTCTTTTTGTGCAGAAACCCTTTGTGCAAAAAGAAACAGCAGAAAATATGCTAATGATATTGCAATTTATGCTAACAAGGAACTCATTAGCATATTTTCTGACGCAAAAACCCGCAGTGTAGACAAAGCCTAGGAGGTTCTGCTGGGATAGCTATACTGGTATATCTGTATTGGCAAAGCCTTTCCAGTGTAGACAAGCCTGAGACTCAACAATTTGTCACTTGCTCCTAAAGTAAATGGATAAGTGTATCAGAGAGAAAAGATCACAAGTAAAAAGTTAACTTCTCTTCAACTTACATTGCTGGTTGTGTTAAAATAGATGAACTGTCTGGCCATGGTCTTGACATGCTCTATGGAGATGAGGCTAGCAACCTCCAACTGCAGTGAGTAAAAGTGATGAAAATGAACAAAGGAATGTGTGGTAAGGCTTTTGAGCCTACTGTCATACATTCGATCAGAAACAGATTATTAACAAAATTACAAGACATTATGAAAGTGCATCATGAAAAAAGGGGATGTAATCCTGCTGGGGGCTGCTCTGGTGCAGTCCAGTATCAAGGGACTCCAATCTGGGACACTATGGCTATGTCTACACTGGTGGGTTATTGCGCAAGAATGGCTGTTCTTGTGCAAGAACCCACAGAGCATCCACACTGCCTGCCCGCTCTTGTGCAAGAAGATTTACAGTACGGCGTTGGAAGACAGGGCTTCTTGCGCAAGAGCTATGCTCTTTTCTAACAAGTGTAAGCCCTCTTGCGCAAAAGGGCAGTGTGGACGCGGGGCAGGGGTTTCTTGTGCAAGAAAGCCCTATACCTAAAATGGCCATCATCAGAGCTTTCTCGCATAAGAGAGTGTCCACACTGCCATGGATGCTCTTCTGCAAAAGCACATGGCAGTGTGGATATGTTCTTGTGCAAGAGTTCTTGCACAAGAACCCTTGTGCAAGATGTTCTTGCGCAAGAACCTGCCAGTGTAGACATAGCCTCTATGTGGCCTTTATCAGGCTTATTAAGACTCTCCTCTCTAGGTTGGTACAGAGGCAGCATGGGACTCTGTTCTTCTGTTTCGATTCTGGTAGGAAAAAAACGAAAAACCAGGGAACTTGTTTAGATACAGTAAACCCTTGCCATTCACAGTGGCTGTGTTCCTGGCACCATTGTGAATGGAAAAATTCGCAAATACTGGGAGCCATGGCTCTTGGCCCCTGCGGTGAGCTCTGTGTAGCTTGTGAACTCACCACAGGGGCTGGGAGCAGCAGTAAGTTCCTCACAACTCCTGGCCCTTGTGGGGCTTCTGAACTCACCTGAGCTCCCAGCCTGGGAAGGGATGGGAGACACCCTTGAATCTACAAATCATGAGAGTCTCCAATATTGACAAACCCTCTTCTCCCAGTTTAAACCAGCAGGTGTCAATCTTAATAGCATGAGTTCAGAGTCAGATGTGCTTGTTTGAGTGACATAGATATGTTTAAGAACCTGATCTGCATTATCATCTCATATATCAGTAGTTTAGCAAGTTCCAGTTGCAAGGCGTGATCCTGTATTCACTTGGATTATATCTTAATAGCAAAAAAGATGTATTTAGATAAAAATGTATTTTGATTTAAAATCCTGGCATAGACAAGGCACAATTTTTACCTTGATGTAGCTAGTTGAGGTTAATGTTGTGCACACTCTCTGGGGTTGATAATAACTAGCTACATCTAATTAAAAACTATAGTACCATATCTCCATTAGGAGTTTACACTGGGGCTACGTCTAGACTACATACCTCTGTCAGTAGAGGGATGTAAATGAAGCACTTTGAAAGTGCAAATGAAGCTTGGATTTAAATATCCCATGCTTAATTTGCATAATCACATAATGGCGCTCTTTTGAAAAAGCCCTATTTCGAAATTGAAACCGCAGTCTAGAAACGGGGCATTTTTTCGAAAGATCCTGTAAGCCTTCTAAAGAGCCACGTCTAGACTGCGGTTTCAATTTCGAAATAGGGCTTTTTCAAAAGAGCGCCATTATGTGATTATGCAAATTAAGCATGGGATATTTAAATCCAAGCTTCATTTGCACTTTCAAAGTGCTTCATTTACATTCCTCTGCCAACAGAGGGATGTAGTCCAGACACACCCTGAGTGGGGAGTTTCTATGTTTAAAAAAAAAAAAAAAAAAAAAAAAGGGCCTGTTTTGCAGTGAAAACAGTCCTACCCCTGTGCTACCCTGTTGAATAACAACAAATGGAAACTGTGTTTTAAAAAAAGCCTTTGCTTTCAACAATGCAGAATGTTTGAAATCACACTGCATGGGCAGAATGCAGGTTCCCTGGAATAACTCAAACAGCCACAGGACAGACAATAGACTAGCAGTTTCACTAACCTGTGCATAAGAAACAATGTGGTATCGAATGAGCTCCAGACGTTTCCAGGCACCCTGCACAAATTTCCAAAGGACTTTTTTTAATCCAATGCAGATAGAACAAAACTCATGTGCTTTAAGACAACACGAATATGTATTTATAAGAATCAGTATTTACATTATCTGAAGAGTTATACCTCTGTAGAAAGCAGATAATCCAGTGCTCCATCTTTCATGTTATCCAAAGCATTGTTGTTTGGAACAAAGATTGTGTAGGGTCCACCATCCTGTTCCAAGACCAGTCCCAGGATAGTTTTCTGTTTTTATTAAAAAAAAAAAAAAAAAAAATTACATACTAGCTGTGCTGTGCATTTAAAATTAGCTTTATATAATTCCCCTTCTGTGGTCTTACCTCTAACATGGATCTAAATCGGCTGTATTTTCTATTGTCTTGAATCACTTTCATTATGGTCTCCTAAAAATGTATATGTAATTGTTATGTTACAATATTGTTACATTAGAAAGGAAATAACTAATGCATTTAAGTATCAGAGGGGTAGCCGTGTTAGTCTGAATCTGCAAAAGTGGTGAGGAGTCCTGTGGCACCTTCTAGACTTACCGAAGTGTTGGAGCATAAGCTTTAGTGGGCAAAGACCCACTTCATCTGACGCATCTGACGAAGTGGGTCTTTTCCCATGAAAGCTTATGCTCCAACACTTCGGTTAGTCTAGAAGGTGCCACAGGACTCCTCACCGCTAATGCATTTAAGATTTATTTGTTACAGGATCTTAACTGTTCTATCAATAGTAAAATATACTGTCATGCTCATAAATCCTTGTTTACTTGAATTATTGAATGAATCTCGATCATTAAAGACCTGGTTATATTGATTATTTTTGTTTATTATGTGTACTGCTGTCAGACTTAGACCCACTGACTGAGATCAGAGCCCCATTATAATAGGCACTGTATTTTCCCATAGTAAGAGATGGCCCTACCCAGAAAAATTTACATTCCAAGTTCACAAGACACACAGATGATGGTAGTATTGAAGGATTATTATCTGTATTTCCCAGTGAGACAGTGAAGTACAGAAAAATTATGGTCTTGCCCATGGTCACACTGCAACAGGTGTCTCGAGAAGGTATCTGAGGTTGGGCACTGAAAAATTAAGACATCTAAAATTAGTGGTCATTTTTCAAAGTCGTGGCCTTCAGTATTTTGGTTGCTGGTTGAATGTAACGCACATCAGGAGCTATGTCAAAGTCACTACCATCTAATGCAGGGCTACTCAACACGTGGCCCATGGGCCGCATGTAGCTCACGGTCTATTTGTTTGCGGCCTGTGGTGCGGCTAGGGTTTACACGGGGCTCAACACAAGGCCTGAGGGTGGGAGTCAAAACAAAAAAGTAGTCAATATAATGGACTTCTGTTGATATGCGTTTTAGTAGTTAAATTCCTGAACTGTCATTGCTCATTAAAAGTGGGTGGAAATCCAGTAAATATTACATTATATTAATATCAGCAGAGCTGTCTTAAATGGGGCCTGTGTGTTGTGTAGTCTTGCCATAATCTTTGTATTCAAACCCATCGGTGTGAAAGATGTTGTTTACTTATATTTGCATATGTAATTGCATGTATATGCAACCACACTTGAGTTGTGGTGCTGTATCATTGTGGCCCCCAGGGTTTCCAAAGTTGAGTAGCCCGGATCTAATGACTGTTCTGTAACATGAGTGGATTGATGGGTTTAGTCCAGTTCCAGTGAACAGATGGTCATTGCAACTGACCCCTTTCATTGACTCTCTCAACAGAGAAGTAAATATCTGAATGGAATGAAAACTACATCGCTACCTTCTTTTGGATGGTGTCCCTGCAAGTTAGGATTAAGGCATTTTGGCAGGTCGAATGAGGAAACTTGTACGGCTGCTCTCCATCGGGCATTTTTCATGAGCACAAATATATTTAAAAGTAATATTAAAAGTCTCATTGACACTTGCATATGAGCATGAGACCTCACCTCTTTACTGCTCCCAAATGTTGGTGCCACATTGTCCATAGCTTTGTCAATAATGTGCAAAATTCCGTTGGAAGCAATTATATCCCCCTGTAACAGTTTTCCTTTCTTCTTACTTCCCTGAATCCTAATTTTTATTTGATTGTCCTAAAACAAGAGAGAGAATAGGTTCTAAATCCTTTTTGTTGGAGCTGTTGCATTTCTGTGAGGAGTCTGATTTGCAAACAGCATATATCTTTCAGGGCCATCACCTGAAATTTAATCTATTGGGTGTTAGGCCCTGCCTCACAGCTCATGAAAGGAAATGGAAAGATTCCCAGAGACTTCAGAGGACTTTGGAGATGGACCATATTGCTTGGTTACAGGACGGCAAAGTTCAGAAGAGAAGCAAGGATGGTAAAGAGCATTAGCTTAATGGTGAGGAGAAGGATTTAGGTTTGAACTAATACAACTCTGACAGACACTAATGAAAATCTGTCAGGAAACCATTTAAAATGTGATTGCAGCTAATGGATAAATTCCAACAGTCTTGAGGGAATACAAACCATTTCCTTATATTATATATATTTAAAACAACAAAATGTTGCTGATCATGCTTTGTACTGACATCTGCCGGAAACCTCATAGCTTCAGACTGCATTTATGCTTTCCTGGTTTAAATGGAATAATTGTTGAAAATAAAAAACAAGTCAGATCTCTTTTCTTAGGTCTGGTTTGCACTAGAAAATTAGATCAGCATAACTGTATCATTTAGGGCAGCACAAAAATCCATCTCCCATCCTGACCAGTGTATTTAAGATGACTTAAGTGTCCCTGTGTTGAACAGAACTAGACTGACAAAATAATTTTTCCATTACCCTAGCTATTACTTCTCAGGGAGATGACTTACCTATGCTGACAAGAGAAACCCTTGTGTCAGCACAGGTAGGGGCTACAGTGATGCGCTACAGCTGTGCAGTGCAGTTGTGCAGCTGTAGCAGGTCAAGTATAGAAATACCCTTAGATGCTGCTGATCTGCTAAAAGAAATAAGGAGAGCTGGATTTCAATCATTATAAAGGCTTAAGAGATCAAGAGAAATTTGTTTGGCTAAGAACATTACCTGCTGTTAAAGAGCATTTTAAAATGTAGTACACATACATACAGAAATCATTCATAATGAAACTCCAAATGTGCATCACTGAAGTTACACCAGACTGCACTTTATCCCACCTTTTCACAATCTGCTTGCCATATTGATTGTGTTTATCTTGATGACTTATTTGGAATATGTCTTTCAAAAGGGTGACCAAACTGTGGTTCAATGGACCACAAGTCTCTGTAATTCTGCTGTGATTGCTCTTCTCCATACAGAGGTACCAGGCCCTTTCTACAGTCTTGTGTCTCCATCTGAGTGGCCTCCACTCTATTTTCCTTACTACAGGCAGTCCCCGGGTTACGTACAAGATAGGGACTGTAGGTTTGTTCTTAAGTTGAATCTGTATGTAAGTCGGAACTGGTACATATTGTAGGGGAAACTCTAGCCAAACATTTCTCCAGACCTCAGTTTTATTCTCCCACACCTCACTTCCCTCAGTCCTTTATTCTCAAGCTGAGGTGTCTGCTGAGAAAAGCCGCTCCACGTCTCCCTGGTCTGCTGGGGGCGGCTCTTGCTTCGCGTCTCCCTGGTCTGCTGGGGGGAAGCAGCTAGTGCGGGGTTGCCTCACCCTGTTTGTAAGTAGGGATCCGATGTAAGTCGGATCCATGTTACCCAGGGACTGCCTGTATTTATTTAGATTCCAGGATTGTGCCCATCACTGTGGTGAAGGGGAGCATGCTGGCCACATCTCTGTTTACAAGGATTTTATTTTAGAGAACATCTTTTCTTTGTTATGCTAGAACTCTAAGGGTGAATTTCCTGCCTTTGCCAACATCAGTGGGAGCATTGCTATTGACTTTAGTGGGGCTAGGACTTTACCTTAGCCCTCTGCAATGTTTGGAATCTGGCTGTTGTACTGGACTGCATTTCCTAGACAGAAATCTAAATGTACCCTGCCATCTCAGATTGAATGGGACTATCATTCTCCTTGTTAAAGTAAAAGACATATGAAGTCTCCTGCTGGTACTACTGCCATAGCAAAATCCAGACATGCTCTTACCTTATCACCTCTTAATATCTCCCCGGGCTTTCCAGTCAAGGTATAAATTGTGTCTGTGTTATTCAAGCTATTGGTATTCAGCTGACCAGCAATTATATGGAGTTTTACAAAGTACTGGGCATTCTCCTTATTGCTTAGGAGGTCCTTTATCTAGAAGAGCAGAGAGACAGTGATTTCTGGTTTTATATATTACAGACTTCATTTAAAAAAAAACAAAAAAAAAACCTCTGAGTTCTTGCTCTGTGCATTTATTTTTACAATTGATATGTCTGAATCCTATGTGGTTAATTCAGTACACAACTTCCCAAAATGAAGAGCCTTCAGGCCTTCATCCAAGGCTCACTGAAATCAATAAGAGTCTCTCTGACCCATGCACTTTATACACTCATGCTTAATCTTAAACATATGATTAGTCCCACTGACTTCAAAGCAATGGCTGGATGGTCAACACTTTGAAAATCAGGTTACTTTTTTAGGCACAGGAATATAGATGGTGAAACAGAGCTGACTGAAAATAATTGTAAATAACTATATACCTATAGGTGCAAATGAAAGTAACAAAACTTAAAGATTTAAAGTAAGACTGCGTTATAGCCAGATTCAATAAATAGAGAAGAAAGACTGAAAGAGAAGTTCTGTATAAGTTCAAAAGCTTCTCTCTCACCAACAAAAACTGGTCTAATAAAAGATGCTACCTTACCCACCTTGTCTCAAAACAACAAAGACTTTTTTTGTTGTTTCAACTGTGGAGAGATTTGTTTTACAGTTTGAAATCATACTAGCTTGAAAAGGTTCTATGGAATCCAAAATATCAACACACATCTGACTTTTTTAATTTGTCAAAAATCTCTCCCACACTTACATTAATTCCTTTGAATCCTTTGTTTGTTGGCAGCAAAATAGTAAATGGTCCCAGACTACTCAGAGGCCATTCGTAGACGTTTTCTTACAAGAAACAACAAATGACAAAGTGAATACCATGAGGGATTGTGGAGTCTGTTCTATACAATGTAAGGTGTACTGTCAATGCCAAAAAAGCAGAATAACAATACCTGTGAGTTAAAATTTAACAGCTAAATAACTGTATGATTGGCTTGGAATATGAGCAGTAAATTATGGGTGGAATCCAATCATCATTGCACCTACTATATAAGGTGAGGCAAACACATTTAGAATGGTTTTTAGTAGTGGAACAGAAACCAGTGCAGGCAAACACATTTAGAACAGTTTTTGGTAGTAGAATAGAAACCAGTGCAAGTGTTGAAAACTGATTTTCATCAGCCTTGCATTAGTTTCTCTCCAGGAAAACAGGTTTGCTATTAAAAAAAAATGCTGTCCTTCAGGGACTTTCCAATTAATTGCTGGCAGTGCAAATATCAAAGAACATTTAGCTAGGTAATAAAAGTTAATTTGCTATTCAGGGTGACATACCATTTGCAAAACAGCACTAATAACACTCATAGCACTAATGTTATAGTGAAGCCCAGTATTAAACCCTGTTTTCAGAGGTTTAAAATTATAGCTGGGCTGAGTGAAAACTGCATTTTGTTCAAACCAAAACAATTTGTGAGTTTGTCATGAATTTGCCAAATGCTTTTGGCCAACACTTTTTTGTGCTAGATTCACAAGAGGACTTAGTCAACAATGGAGGAAGAGCACCTATAACGTTTAGCGTAGTGATTGGGGCTCTCATCTTGGATATGGGAGGCCCAGATGTGAATTTGAGATGGGATTCAATTTTTCCTGTTAAAGTTGCTTCATTGTGTATACAATATTTGAGAAGATATTGAGCCACAATGTAAGGAGGGTTCTATAGCCTGGTGATTAGGATATTCACCTGGGTTAAGTCCCTGTTTCAGAGCAGGAATTCAAATCTGGGTCTCAGAGCTAGAAATTTATTTTTAAACAAATATAAAGAGTCTTCTTTTCTTTTCTAAGTCCCTGAAATTACAGAGGCCCTGCAGCCCATGTGCTCTGAAAACCCACCAAAGTGAGGGCTAAATGTAGAATGTATCCAAATAAATAAGTCCAAGAGTTATCTATCGGAGCCCTCTGTGATTAGAAGAATACTCCAGGGAGACCAGTGGAGGAGGAGCCTCTTCCTCTTGGCAGAAATTGAGTTCTCATTCTTAATTTCAAAAACTGGGCCGAAACTTATCTTAACTCACATGGCATTTTGCCAGATGGCTTGAGAGCCTTTGCAGTCATCTGTCATTCAGTCTGACTAAACTAACGCAACACTAGATACTTCAAGGGATACTTTACCAGGGGCAGAGTGAGAGACCCTCAGACTTTTGGTGGTCCTGGGAGTTTCTAGGCTTCAGGCTTGACGTTGTTTCTTTGCTGACTGCTCGTCAGACTAAATCTACATTATTTTCCTTAGTTACCTACCAATGAGGGTTATGGCAGATGTCAGTTTTCCTTGCCACTGTCCTCCTGGTTCAGTGTTCAGGTCTCGGATGCGTTCCATTATATTTCCATAGCATACAAACCCATCACCTACATAGCCTTTCTGGCAGGTACACCTGTGAAAAGAACACAACTAACTTTTAGCATCAGTTTGGATGCAGATACTGTTGTATCATTAAAATGTTAATGAGAGTGTAGCAGGGCAGCTGCCCTGTACTGGCCCTTTAAGAGCCAAACCCCAGCCTGGAGCAGGCCCGGGGAGTTCAGCCCAGCTGGGCGGCGCTGGCCAATTAAGGCCCAGCTGGGAGCTATAAAAGGGAAGGGCTGCTTCAGCAAAGGCAGTGTGAGCCTGGCTGCCGAGGGAGCAGGACGCTCCCTGGAGCTAGGGCAGGGCTAGAGAGCCAGGCTGGGCCAGGGCGCTCGGACAGCCAGCCAACCGGCCGGCCTGCGGCAAGGCCTGCTGGAGAGACACCAACCCCCGGAAGGGGGGCTCAGAGCGAGTGACTTGGGCACTGCCGGAGGGCAGTGTGGCGAAGAGAGCAACGCGACCGGAAGGTTCCAGAGGAGAAACGCCACGTGAGCGGAGGCCTGTGCGGGTGGAATGGACTGATCCCGGGGACAGATGACGGACCCCCGCTACGGTGGTGAGTGACCCCCCTCACAGAGAGCTAACTGAATTGTTCTGAATTGCTAATTTGAGTTTGATGATTTGCAAATCTAGTCCATTTCACATTTTGACCAGTTCTACAGTCTAAGTAGCACTTGATGAATAAATGGTTCCTCAGTTTTCTGTCACTTATAAGGTAACTTTAATACATGTATCATTAGTTGAGCAGCAGTATTTTTACTTTACTACAGTAACATTTGTGTCCCACCTTAGCACAAGATCACATGAGGTGATGAAAATGACATTGCAGCAAAGAGAGAGTTCCAAAATTAAAGTCTATTTGCCAGATTTTATAGTTTCTTTAAGATAAACTTCCTTGATCTTGTCTGCATTAATTACATTCTAGAAGACTTACGCAGTGTTGCCCTGGTCCGGGGATGGGGACGGAGGCTGTGCACTCTGCCCTGTAGCCCATCCCTAGGGACGGCCTGAGGGTGGTGGGGGACCACACAAGTTACCTGTTGGCTTCTCCCTGGGGCCAGTCCAAGCATGGGGGCAGGCGGCCATGCAGGCCACCTGCCAGCACTCCCCAAGGGCGGAGGTGGGGCAGCCTCATAGGCTGCCTATGGTGCTCCTTGGGGTCAGGCCAAGAGGCTGGGGGGGAGGGGGTGTCTCATGGTGGCTGGGGGCAGGCTCAAGTACTGAGGGCTGTGCTGCCAGCCAGGGACTGCTCCCTTGGGGCTTTTGCTGGCCCCATGTGGTCATTCGTGAGTATAACTGTCCCCCGAGCTTGCTGCCTCCCTGTAACCATGCATGAGTATAACTGTCCCTGCGATCACACCCTTTCCTTTTCATTGGATACAAAACAGTCACATTTCAGGCACATCCCGATATCCTGGCACAACCAAATCCTGACCTGGCTTTAAGTTATAAGAGGAAGCTGCATACCAAATTTGGCGGTCCTAGTGCTTTCTGTTTAGGAGGAGTGAACAAACGGACTCACAGACGGACAGCTAGACAGACAGATGCACGTTTCTAAAATACATAGTCAGAGAAAGAGGGTTGATATGAACTCACATGATCACAAAGCTGCAGCCACACACATCTGAAGCCATGTTTGTATCTCCCACAATATACATTGTATCTACTACCTATTGAAAATTATTTGTCCCTTTTCAACAATGCAAAGGGGGTGATGGTTGAAATATTGATCTCAGTCTAACAGTATTTTTGTCAATATTACTGATGGCTTAGCATAATTCCTCTGCAGACATCATGATATGAAATCACATACTTCCATAGTGTGTATCTGTTTTTCCTCAATGTGTGCGCAACTGACCTCTACTGGATGAAATGTATCAGCTGTTCAAATACCCAATCACACTGCCCGCTAGAGTAGTGATGGGCAATGTAGGATAGTGAGTGGCTGCATGAACGGCCCTCCTTCATTTCAGCAGGATACAAGATTGTTGTACCCAAGAGGCTCTCCCGGGATAGGGTAGTTTTGCTAATTCCTCTTGCATGCCTAGAATTTACAAGGTGTGCTGACTGAACAACAGCAGCACTGTGATTGGATGCAGAGGGAGTGCACAGGTCTCAGTCAATGTTGTGTGCAGTCAGCACGCATATCACCTCATGTGTCATTGCTTTATACACATTACTTTAGTAATACCAGTAGGAAAAACGCTACACAGATGGAAACCAGTGGAACTATGTGCTTGGGCAATGGTAAACAAAATGTTTCACAAGCCACCCATAGAACCACAATGGGCCATAAGCTGATTGCCACTGAGCTAGACTCTCCGGAGGATGTTAGACCTTACACTGTTGAAATAGCACAACCACAAATGTTTCTGGAGTAGCTGCTAGAGCACATAAAAGGTCCTGATTTTTCAAAAGCAAATAGCAATTTTGGATGCCTGCCTTTGAAAAACCTGGAAGTGGCTGGATTATGAGGAGATGAGGTGCCTAGTTCTTTCTGAAAATCAGAGCCCGTTACAGTGTCTCAAGATGGGCATTCAGAATCATTAGCTGACTTTAAAAATGTTCCTGCCCTCTTCTTCACCAAGGCTGACACTGTTATTTTGTACTTGCTTGTTTGCGTACAGGCCCCACTGTGTGATTTTAAGCAGTGACTGCAGCTGAAATGAAAAAAGCACCCTTCCCAGTTAAATCAACAGCAAGTTACATTATCAGATGAGCCTTATACTTAATAGTTCATCTGACTGAGTTTTCTACAAGCTTCATTAAAGAAGGAATATTATTACCACACAATTGAAAGAAACTTCTTTCTATAACCAAACTATCTCCAGGTGTTCACCTCCTGCTTATATTTATTATGCATGCACATCTTCTGCCAATCTCACACGCACATCACATGTTCTTCCCTAAAGTCCACAGAGTCCCCCCCGAGGGTATATCTACACTACAAAGATTTTTTTGAAAAACGGACGTTTTTCTGAAAAAAAACTTCACTTACGTCCACACTGCACCCACATGGCAATCACGTTCTTTTGAAAGTAAATTGAAAGAGCAAAGGGGTTTTCCTGGCATTGGTAATCCTCTTTCTATGAGGAAGAAGCCTTTTTCTGAAAGAACTCTTTTGGAATAAGGCGTGTGTGGACAGGGAAGAGGGAGTTCTTTTGCAAGAAGAGGAAAGAGGAAAAAGCACAGGTGCTCTGGTGGCCACTCTGTCCATAGTTCTCACAGTTTAAATGCGAGATAGCATCCACACTGAATGGATGCTATCTTTAAAAAAAGCAGATTGCTTTTTTGATGTGCTGTGGCAGTGTGGACGCGTTGTTTCGGAAGATGTTTTCCCAGAAGATCTCTTCTGGAAAAGCTGCTTCTGAAAGAAGCCTACAATCTAGATGTAGCCTGAGTATGGAGAACTAGAGGTTTAGAAGGAGATCTAGGATTGTGGTCAAGAGGCCCATGTAGTGCCCGCTATCAACACAGTGGAAAAAGAGCAGGAATGTTAATACAGACTAAAAGCTGTATTACTTTCCCTGGCAAGCCCTCTATACTGGTGAATCTTTCCCCTCTTTAAGGGGATCCCTAGCACATCTGTACTGCCATAGAGCCTGAGTTAGGGTCCAGGGACTCCAGATCTGCTGCAGAGGCGCTTAGCCTTCTTTGCCTTGAAATATTTTTCGGCTGAACCCTTCTTTCTGTGGGGGAAGGGCAGTGGTCAGGCAAGTCTCATGCTGTGAGTATAAGAATGTAGAGTGTCCTAGTATCTGTCCTTAAACAGAGAAACAACTTGGCAGGGGAAGCAGTGCTTGAAATAATACAGAAATCAGATGAAGGCTTGTAAATTAATGCCGCCTTCTTTTACAGCAAGGCCTTGTCCAGGAAAAGATTGCAAAACACATTCTTTTGTGCTCATTTCTAGAGCCATAAACATTTTGTAATTCTAGCTTTTGCTTGGGAGCAAAGCTTTCAATTTGAACTTCTCTTGCCTTTTAAATGACTTTATTAGCTCTCTTTGTTGAGGCAGGGAGCAGCCAGGCAATTGTCTGTATTGGGCAACTTTTGTCTCTTTTGTTTGGCCTGGTACTAGCTGTAAAGTAAGTGTGTGTGTGTGTGTGTGTGTGTGTGTGTGTGTGTGTGTGTGTGTGTGTGTGTGTGTGGTTTTGAACGGGGTTCCTTCAATCCACTGTTTTTCATAAGGAAGGACATCATCTGGGGAGGAGCAGGCCTAATACAAAGCAGGCTAGGTTATTTCAAAATCTTTGTGGGACTGAAACAGGATGGGGAAGACTCACTACACCAGTTAAGTAGGGATGGGACTTGTGGGGGAGCGCTGCTTACCCAAGCAAAGGAATGGGGAAGCAGCCCCCTCTCTCTTTTTAGAAGAAGAGAGAGCTAGTTCCCTGCTTCTCCTCCATAGTTACCTTGTGTGCAGGAAAGAGGCTTAGCTACATAACTAGTATTTTTCATTTTAGGAACAGAGTCAAAATAAAGAAAAGTAAAAAAGAGGAGAAACGTCAGGGGAAAGGTTTATGCTCCAGCTACAGGGCAAGGATTAGGGGCTTTGTTTTGCTTGGCACTGCCCCAAAGAGGTTATAGTTGAATGTGCTCCCCAATAATCTGCCCTATTAACCAGCCGAGCTGCCATATTTTGCACCACTGAAGTTTCTTAGGGTACGTCTACACAGCACGCTTATTTTGAAATAAGCTATTTTGGAATCCCCCCCCCCCCCCCCCCAGGGCCAGCTTTAGGAAGTGCAGGGCCCAATTTGAACCATTTCGACAGGGCCCCGGCAGCTAGGATTTTTTGTTGACCAAAAAAAAAAAAAAACCAAACAAACAAACCACACACAAATTTTGGTTGAGCAAAAAAACCAGCACACACACACCAAAAAAAAGTCACAGCCCCTTTAAATGCCCAGCTACAGCGCAGAATCCCGCCTTCCCACCAAACCCAGGGGCTGACTCACCCCTCCTGCGGCACACACAAGCCGCTGTGCTCCTCCAGGGCCAACGCCCCCTCCCGCAGCGCATCCGGCACACCAGCACACTTCTGGATTTAGGGCTTGGGGCCCTTTTAGGCGCAGGGACTAATTCAGGGGAATCAGGCAAATCGGCCCAAAGCCAGCCCTGTTCCCCCTCCGCCCCTGAAAGGGCTTATTTCGAAATAGCAGGTCTACACTCCAGGGAAGCCTCAAAATTAGTCTGAGGCAGGCTCCCCTAATGTGGACATGCTAGCTCAATTTAGAGTGCCAGGAGGCACTGGAGAGTAATTACTTTGAATGGAGCTGGGGAGGAACTATTTCGAAATAGCAGCCATGGAGTGCCCATGCTACTGCTATTCCGAAATATTTCGGAATAAGCGTTATTCCTCATGGAATCAGGTTTACAGATTTTGAAATAAGCCATCTGTTATGAAATTATTTCGAAATAATGGAAATGCTGTGTAGACGCCCGCATTGTTATTTCAAAATAACGTCAGTTATTTCGAAATAACTGCTGTGTACAAGCACCCTTAGTGGTCTTCAAGGACATAGCTATATATAACTTCTATCTTGAAGAAATGTTATTTAAAATCTTGTAGTGCAGAAAAGGCTTACACGGGAAAAGAAAAAAAACAGTAACAGTTTTAATTTTCCAGGCTACTGCTATTTTATAACCCCAAACTAGCAGGTGCAGTGTCTTCCTCTAAACAAAGAGCTTCCAAAGGAAGCTGAAGTATCAGAGGCAGCAGGCCAGCGGTACAACTGTGCATTGAAATAAACCAAACAAACTGTGAAGGGAGTGACCCAACAGCAGCATACAATTTCCAGATCTGAGGGAGCAGAAAAACATTCTGGGTCTAGCTCAGGTCCAACAAAATCACTTATTTTCAAGTGTAACAAAGGAAGAAGAACTAGAAGTTGGAGACAGAGCCACAATCAAACACAGCAATGCCATCACTTCCATCTAGACATGCGATACAACAGCAGCATAAGTTACTCTTAATTATGCCTGTGCCCACATCTAACTATTACAATTCTCATTCAGATTTTTTTTTCATTTTACTATAAATGGCTTTCCCTACAAACTGGAAGTTCCTGTTTTTCAAAAAAAGTCCAACTTTTTGGGGACATCAAGAATTCCTTCCCTTCTCCTTTTTGTCACAGATTGCAAACAAATGATTTTTAGAAGTGTTTGCTTTTTTTCTGAGTTAGAAATGTAAAATAAAATAAAATAAAACTTCCTCAATTCTTGAAAAGTTAAGGTGGTGAAATGAAAAATTATGAAGTGGGAAAGTAAACCCTTGAATGCCATTCGTTTTACTTTTGATTGTTTTCTGCTTGTGTTAATTTCATTTTTACTAGTTTAGACTGTAGTGGCAGAGTTGCACTGCTGGTTCCAGAGTTAACCCAGATATTAAATCTTCTAAAAGTTTCTTGTTTCAAATCCCACCTAAAGGATAATCTTGATTGACTTGATTTGAAAACTTTTTTTCAGATTTTTTTTTTGTGAAATTTTTTTAGAATTGATTTTTGTTTTAAACCTCAAAGTCTGACAAGATAGAAAACTGTTTACCACCCAGTGCTACGTCAGTTGTCATTATCACAAAGTAGACGGTGAAGCACAGAGATGGGGCTATGTAACCTGCTCCAAGATAGGCAAAAGAACATTCTGTAGAAACTTTCACTAAATATACCGTAATTTATAATAGAAAAAGTTCCATTAGCGTTGTAAGCACAACCAGCATAGCCTTCTTAAACCAAGAAAATTCTTTTATGCTAAGTATGAACACCTTTTATGGAAAGTATTTTTGACACCAGATAGGAATTATTACCAAATATTATCAGCCATATTCTGGTCCTGAAAAGTAGCATTACAAATATACACTTATAAACTAAGCATTTGTCATATTACAACGTTGTTTGAGAATGAAAATGATTCATAGTTTAGCTCGTTGGCTTTAGTACTGCGTTCTAAGGTTAAGAATTAAACTACAATACATATTCTCTGTAGAATTATGCTGTATAATTTTTTGCTAATTTATTGTTGCACCAACTACAATATCACCATACTTGTTTGTTTTGAAGCCTATTGAAATCAGTGAAGACCCATTTACAGCCAGTCCCCAAGTTACAAATGTATCGATTTACGACCATTCGTAGTTACGACCAACTCCCATTAAGCGCATTACAAGCCAGTCCCTGAGTTATGAACGCAATCCACACTTACGAACATCACGGCCGCGTTTAAATGAATGGGGTCCAACTTACAAACAAATCAAGTTACGAGCAAGTGTTTGGTACGTAACTCGTTCATAAGTCGGGGACCAGTTGTACTTCAGTGGACACTGGATCAGGCTATAAGTGAGCAATATACATTCAATGTCATACATGATTTTCTCACAATGCTGAACCATTTTGCTGCACCCAACACTGTACCAAGCATTATTCCTGCACTAGCAGGATCTAATATGCTCCAAAATTGTATAAAGTGACTTTGTAAGAAATTGTCAGTGATACACTACTGAGAGAGGCTACTAAAGGCGATGGCAGAGCCAATTTAATTAATAGAAAATATAATCAGTGAAAGATTTAAGGAGGAAAAAGACTTACGCAATTTGTCCTGGTGCATCCATAGTACATTTAGCATTTTTATGGCAGGTGTTGTTAGTCTCACAGATATTTGTCATACTGCATCCTTTCCCAGGTACTAAGTTTCTGTAATGTTCTTTGCATTCACAGTGGGACTAAATCGGAAGAGAAAGACAAAGGTTAGATTGTATTTCACATTTCATTAGTGACTTGCTATTTTTCAGCATTTTTCTGTCACAAAATCCATGTCAAGGATTTAAAGACAACTTCAAAAAGCTCAGGTAAGTACCCAGAAATTCAGCTGCATCTATGCAACTGTGATAGTGTGGACTAGGCCCAAAGGCCCCCTGATGGAGGCCTCAGAGTTCTGCCACACTTATCCCAGGATAGGAGTAGAGAGGTCCTCCATTCAGGCTAGAATGGCTGCATGTAAAGCAGCCAATCAGAGGCCAGGAGAGCCTTTAAAAGGAGCTGTGGAAGAGCGCACAGGGGCTGTTGCTTGAAGTCAGAGAAGAAAGGAGTGCAGGCCTGGGTGCCTGGAAGAGCATAGGGCCATGAACAGCTCAGTGTGGGCAAGGACCAGGGGAGCACTGAGGGAGCTCCTGGCTGGCTACTAGGAGTGAGGCAAATAAAGTCTGCTAGCAGGGACTGGGAAGCAAGATGCTTCTGGCTGGTGGCTAGGACTGAGTAGAGCTTGAGCCTGGGGAGGGCTTCAGAATACTAATGTCTCTAGGAAGGAAGCCCTAAGGATACAGCCTCATACTGGGGCAGGCTACTTAAAAATCAAAGCCCAGGGAGGGCTAGAGAGAGACAGTCCCCAGTGGACTGTATACCATAGAAGAAGTCTGGTTTGGTTAACATGCAGATAGTGTGTGACTTTGCTGGAGCACTGTGTCACTGAAAATACCACTGACAGGGGTCCCAAGAACTAAAGAACACAGACACGCCCAACCAGAGGGATGCCCACGAGATGTGGGAGCCGACTTCATTACAGCAGCTTATCCAGATTTATTCAACTCTTTTCTAAATTTTATCCCATCAAAAGGCTAGTGAAGTCTGGCTTCCAATGATATCCTTAAAAAAGGAATACAATTCTTTATGTGCCATTGCCTTACAAGGAAGCATTTATTAAAATGAGTGTGGCTAGGTCAAATTTATAATCAATATTCACACAGACCTTTCCTTCCTTGGAAAGATCACAAAACATTGAATAAACTACAGTGTATTCATATAGCATCCATGAAATGCAGCCACCTCTGGAATGGCAAAGGCCAACAAACCAGCACACAGTAGACTGCAAAATAGTTGGGAGGAGGCAACATTTATGGGCAAGGACTCCCAGGCAAGCCCTACCTCTTACAAAAGGTGCCAGGGGAACATTAATGTCCATTCAGAAGAGATGCGGAGGAGGGCAGAGAAAGAGAAAATGACTTGCCTAAGGTCACTCAGCAGCCCATGGCAGAGCTAGGAACAGAACTCATGTTTCGAAGTTTTAACCATTAGGCAAGACTGTCTCCCCCCAGGAAAAACTCCTAGTCAGTGGATTTTGGAAATTCCATGGGCTCCAGTCTGACACTTACCTTTCCAGGACCATCATATTTGCAAATGGTAGATTCTGTAGGGCAATTTCCAGATATCCCTTGGCAAGGGTCTATTGGTAAGCAAACTTGGCCATCCCCTTTGTAACCTTCTTGGCAAACACATTTATGATGATTAGGTCCAA
Source organism: Pelodiscus sinensis (assembly GCF_052426305.1). NCBI lineage: Eukaryota > Metazoa > Chordata > Testudines > Trionychidae > Pelodiscus > Pelodiscus sinensis. Next base: position 100,530,352 of record NC_143052.1, read on the forward strand.
GGTAGGTGCAATAAGCATTTGGATCACAGACTGTTTTTGAGCAGGGGTTGATAGCTTGAAAAAACAATAGTCAAACAAATTAATAATTATCCAGAAGTTGCAAAAACTGAGCAAAAGGCTAGTGAAGCCTATTAATATCAAGCAGAGCCAATAGAATAAGTTGCCTAGAATAGCTAAGTCCAAAGTATTGTATCAATATGAAGGTCTGAGATAGGAACAACTATGTGTGGTTTTTGTATGGAAGGGTACGTATACAAAGCAGCGTTACTTCAGAATAACTGACATTATTCTACACCACAAGCCTTCATTTCAAAATAATGTTGAGCTGGAGGACTTCTTACTCTGACTCCTGTAACCCTCATTTCACGAGGCACAAGAGAAGTTGGGGAAAGAGTGTTCTTCCTTTGTCTTCCTGCTGTGGAGACAGCGCCAAAAGCCGACTTAAACTAAGCAATTGGAGTAGCTGAAGTTGTGTAGCTTAATTCAACTTTAGCCCTGCTGTGTAGACGTACCCTAAGTGACCTTTAAACTTGGCATGTTGGGTTATTACCCAATTAAACCTGCAATAATGCACTCATTTAAAAAGGAACTTAAACTACTGCCTGCTTCTTTGTTGCATAGTGATCATAGAGGATCAGGGAAATGACACAACATAAAATAACTGCTCTAAGGCAGGTTAGATTAGCAGGAAAATGTCACTCAACAGAATGGGTCTTCCTTTAGGGTACATCTAGACTACATTTGTTTGTCGGAAAAAGCTACGCAAAAAGTGATCCGCATTTTGCGTAGCTTTTTTCGATACTGTTGTCGGAAGAGGCTTTTCTATCATTTGGCCCATCTAGACTGGCCCAAATGTCGGAAAAAACCCCTCTTTCGAAAGCCCCCTTCTTCCTCATAGAACAAGGAAAACAGGGGCTTCCGAAAGAGTGCGTTTGCTCTTCCGCAAAAAAAAAACAAAAAAAAACCAGAAAAGCAAATGCGTTCCCTGGATGTGGTGGAATTTTTTTGGGATACCTCCGGTATCCTGAACCCACCCCACAGTCTAGCCATACTCTTATACAGCAGAGATGGAGTCCTAGTTCTCATCAGTTCCAGATTATTGTACCCCTTTCAGGAGCTCAAGCACAAGCTTTCCCCCTTCTCCCTCACCGAACTGAAGCATGTAACTTAGCTTTGTAAGGCACCAGTGGCATGATGCCACAGGTAGTTGTCCTGTTTGCCATCCCCTATTGTGACATGCGTAAACCCCTCTGGGGCTCACCCACCCAGGTTGAGAAACACTGATCTAGATGAGTTGATGTCCTCCTTGGAAGACCTTCGTATTTCCCTGATTGAGAACCACTGCCATAGAGAAAGCGGCGAGGAGTCCTGTGGCACCTCATAGACTAACAGAGTATTGGAGCATAAGCTTTCGTGGGCAAAGACTCGCTTCATCAGTTGTATCTGATGCAGTGGGTGTTTGCCCACGAAAGCTTATGCTCCAACACTTCTGTTAGTCTGAATCTGCAAAAGCAGCGAGGAGTCCTGTGGCACCTTATAGACTAACATGGCTACCCCTCTGATACTTGACACCATGCCATAGAGAAATGGCCCATGAGTGCTTTAGTCCATTTCCTCCATATTGCTGTTGGAATAGCCCCTGCCTGAGATGGGGGGGCTGCTCCAGATTGGATTCAGAAGTGGAGGACTGCTCCACCTGCGGCCCCTTTAACCAGTTAAACTGGTTAAACTAAGGCTACATCTACCCTTCAGGCTTTTTGTGCCAGTACAGCCATTTTTGCACAAAAACCTGCGGAGCATCTACACTGCACGCACATTCTTGCGCAAGTAAATTTACAGTAAGGCGTTGGAACAGAGGGCTTCTTGCGCAAGAGTTATTCTTTTCCCCACGATGAATGTCATGGCTCCTTCCCCACTCTGGCATGATAAATGCAGAAGTGGGGGCCAGCACGTGTACTCCAAAGCCTTACCTACCAGGCTTTGGTATAAAACTTCCCCAAAATCTTAAAAACCTAGATCTTGGGAATAAAACTTCTGTTGCCACCACACAAATGTTGATAAAGAAATTAGGGGAAAGATCATTTGGGAAATCTCACCCCTAAAATAACAATCAGGGCACACAATTAATCACTGCCAGGTTAATAAAAAGAAAAGAAAGAACTTTTGTTATTACAACAATATTCCTGTTGCAAGTACTGTATAATGACTAGATAGGAAGGTAACAAAATATACTCATGGAGAAACTCCATGGGCCTAGAACTTAGTTACAAAGAAAAGCCAAAACATCTTTTAACCAGTGCCAGATCTCAGATCCCATACCCAACTCTTAAAACAATAAAGCCTAATGAAACTATCTAAACTTTACCCTATTTACAGAAAATGAAGAATGGTGTCTCGGCGAGAGAGAGACATGCTTGTCCCTCTCTGTAGCTGTAGAGAACACACCAAGGGTGTGTCTAGACTACATGCCTCCTTCGACGGAGGCATGTAGATTAGCGAGATCGGAAGAGGGAAATGAAGCCGCGATTAAAATAATCGCGGCTTCATTTAAATTTAAATGGCTGCCCCGATCTGCCGATCAGCTGTTTGTCGGCAGATCGGGGGAGTCTGGACGCGATGCCCCGACAAAGAAGCCTTTCTTCATCGACACAGGTAAGCCTGGTTTCACGAGGCTTACCTGTGTCGATGAAGAAAGGCTTCTTTGTCGGGGCATCGCGTCCAGACTCCCCCGATCTGCCGACAAACAGCTGATCGGCAGATCGGGGCAGCCATTTAAATTTAAATGAAGCCGCGATTATTTTAATCGCGGCTTCATTTCCCTCTTCCGATCTCGCTAATCTACATGCCTCCGTCGAAGGAGGCATGTAGTCTAGACACACCCCCAGAGACAAAGAGAAAGGAAAAAACCCAAATTCCTTTATCCCAGTTTGAAAGTCCCACCTACATTCCTACTGGTCACTCCACTTGGCTAGGTGTAGTTAACCCCTTAATCCCTAGGCTGCTGGTTCACCCTCATAATCATGACAAGGAATAAGCCCTCTTGCGCAAGAAAGCAGTGTGAACGGGCAACAGGGGTTTCTTGCACAAGAAACCCCTATGGCTAAAATGGCCATCACAGCTTTGTTGCGCAAGAGAGCATCCACACTGCCATGGACGCTCTTGCGCAAAAGCACATCCCTTGCACAAAAGCACATGGCAGTGTGGACAGTTCTTGCGCAAGAAGCCTGCAGAGTACACGTAGCCATAATGTTTAACTGCTTAACCATTTAAATGGGATTTTACATCCCTTTTTGGAACCCAATAGTTCCATGAGTAGTTTTACTGAAGTCAGTGGCATTAGTGATGTGTTTAATTGCCCACCACTGGGAGTAAAAAGCTGTTGAGGATCTGGCCCTGAATCGTAACACTGATAGTAGCCAATGGGGAGATTGAAGCACAAGTTGTTGCCCATGATTCCAAAGTGAGTATCTTATTTGAACTAATTAATCCATCCTTGAACCAACTCACTGTGTAGTTTAAAAAACTGAACTTACTGGCAAATTTTGCCATTAGTACCCTAGATAAAATATAATATAGCACCATTGTTTTCAAACTTTTGGTGACCTCTTTCACACACCAAACCTCTGAGTGTGACTCCCACCTTTAAATTAAAAACCTTTTTTTATATAGTTAACACTATTATAATTGCTGGAGGCAAAGTGAGGTGGGGGGAGGGGGATGAAGACTGACAGCTTGTGACCCCCCACATAATCTCATTGCCCCCATGTGAGAACCCCCCATATAGCGGAATATAATTGTGCTTGTTTTAGACTATAGGACAACAGCTCACTGATGGGAGATGGGAAGAAATGTCTCTGATATGGTTTTTTTTTTTTTTCAACTTTCTCCTGAAACATCAGGCACAAAGCAACTGATGGAAGCAAAATACCAGTTGAGAGAGATCTTGGGTCTGATCCAGTACAGACATTTCTGTGTTACTAGGTAAACACGACTGAATCTTCAGCAACACAATTTGGCTAGAATTATTAGAATAATAATGTCATGTCATAATGTAATAATAGAATAAATAAAAACAGTTTGACAGTTCAAGTGGCACAGTGAGTGTGGTAGAGACTACACTGTGAAAAACTTTTTGCCCCAGCAGAGATCATAGGCTTTCATACTTCATCAAATACTGGAAAAATGGCATGTGCTAAATTTGTCTGAAAGGTTTGTGTTTGGGCTCAGTGATGCAGCTGCGTCACCGTGTAGCGGGACCTCTCTCAGCAAATGTAAATTGTTCGCCTATACTGATTTTAAGGCTGCCATCGGGGGATTCATGGCCCGTTGGGCTTGACATGTACTTACGTTCACATTGTTTGCCATCTCTGTAGTAATTTGGAAGACATGTACACTCCAACTTGGTTTCATCTTCACTAGAAATAGAGCATCTGGAGTTTTCAGGGCACTGCAAAGCCTCACACTCAGGTATTGCTGGAGAGAAAGAAGGCAAAAAGCTAGACTATGGCTGAACATCACACTAATGAACATTTCACTCTCCATCCTTCCGCTGTACAAGAACCAATGCAGCATTTAGATGAGCAAGGCACCGTGGAGTGGGGATGTGACCACTGTTAGTGGTGATTGATGATGAAATGATGAGGTAATAATGATCACAGGTCTTTGTTAGGTTTAGATGTGATGGAGTCTGAGTTGGGTGTATATATTTTGCTGTGGTACTCAGGCATACTAAACTAATATATTTAGTCCTCACCAGCAGCCACTATAAAGAAGTAGGTGAATATGTCCTGATGAAAAGCCCCATACTTACGCTGATCACAGTTCAGGCCTTTGTAGCCAGACAAACATGTGCATCCTCCATCCCCTGTAATTCCACTGTTGCACACTCCATGAGCACAGGTGCAAACTATATGTAGAAATGGATTGGTTTGGGTAAATAAGCAGATTTGAAACAAGGTTTTGAGTGTTTTTTTTTCATGCCATTAATGATTTAGTCCCAGTAATTAAACACTACTGTTTTTGACACTCAGGGTACAATTTTCAAAGATGGCTAACTTGACTCAGATTTGATAATGGGACCCCAGACTTTAAACATCAAATGGAACAGTTGCCACCCTAATATTAAGGCACACAGAAGGGAGTACATTAGCCACTTAAAGGGCATAAGCAAATAGGTCAAACTCTACAGCAGGTCTTATTTTGTCCCTCTGCTGTTGTGTACATTGGAAAGACAAAATCAATGTTTCTGGGGACAAGGAGCGTACAGAATTCGGTGGCTGACAGTTTTCACACACGAAGTTGCACGTACACAGTTTCAGACAATGCTGAGGCCCCTTTCAAATTTGTTCCTTTAGCCTCATTCTACTTAAATGGTTCCCCAGTATAATTATTTCACTTAGGGATGTGATTTATTACTGAAAAAGTTGTACTGGTAATGCCCTAGTGTAGACACAGTTATGTCAGCATAAAGATGACTTTTACTAGGACAGCTTATTCCCCTTCATATATTGCATTACGCTATACCAGTATAAAGCACTTCTATAAGGATAGCTATATAGCACCTATTTTAGGGGATTGTGGTGTTTTAGCTATACCAACATAGTTACATTATTACAACTTTCTGGAGTAGACTAACCCTTGGTCTGAATGCACAAGAGTTAAGTGCCCAAGTCCCTATTTCATGCACCTAAGTCCTGGTTTCAATACCACTGTGATGCACCCCTTCTTCTACCACGCCTCGTAGGTGTCTAAGCTTTTTCAGTGAAAATTCTCTAGTTGCCTATGTCTCTGCCTCTGAGAGTGTGCACTTTGTGACACCACGGCCCCTATCTCCCACCTAATCCCCAGAGTAATTCACAAACCAAGGAAAGAGAGGTTTTCAGGCACTTAGGTCATGTGTGGGGCCTGATGCCAGCAGCATGCTCAGAGTCTGCTTATCACATCAGGTCTGTCAGGTGAGTTCATACAAAACAGACCGGCAAGTGGCAGAGACTCTCCCCCATAATTTTTAGCCTGGTGATTAGGGAACACACCTGAAACATGGGAAAGATCTGGTTCAAGACCTGACCTGGGGTGGGGGGAGCAAGGGATTTGAAGTAGGATCTGCCACCTCTCTCCACCAGACTGTGGAATCTTTTCATGCATGTGTGCTTGCTCACTCTCTGGCCCAAACGACTCTTTAAGACACACAGAGAGAGAGAGAGAGAGAGAGAGAGAGCATGAGCCAGAGAAAGAGACACTAAGTATGAGAATGATTCTACAGCCTGGTGGCTCAGAGCACGCTCTCAGAATATGGGAGACCAAGGATCCTCTCTCTCTTAATTTATATACTGAGATAGGCTCACATCAGATGGTCCTGCTCAAAGGTTAGAAAGTGCCCCCAGGAGGTAATTGCTCATGCTTCAAATCTCTTCTCGAGGTGAGGAGACTTGACTTAGGTCTCCTCCCCCCATCCCAGCTGAGTGGTCTAAGCACTGGAAAAAACGGTTATGAGAGAAGTCCTCCTTCCGCCATCATTTATTTGTGTGAACAGATGGTCTCTGAGCATGCCTGCTGGATTGGGTCCTACATGTGACCACCCCCCTCCCATTTCATGCTAAAGCATTATAAGGCACCTACCTCCAAAGAGAGCTCCTAGCTGTGAATTGCAAGCAGAAAGAGGCACCTCATTGCAGCTTGCTGGAACCAAGGTCCTATCACCACGAGAAGTGTGCTTACCACACACCCCTTGGGCGGGCATCTCCTATTGGTTAGCTGAGTGTGGGCCGGTTAGGCCACTACACTGAGGCAATTCCCTGCTTAGTGAGCTGGCTTTTAGGAATCCCGGTTTAAGGTGCTTGTTTCTCACCATTCAATGTGCTAGATGCCTAACACAGCCTATGTGCATTGCAGTGACTTTCCCAGGCACACAGCTCCTTTTTTGCATTCAGCCTTAACATCTAAAGCAGGGGTGAGGAACCCTTTTTGGGCCAGGAGCTGCTGACCCACAGAAAAATCAGCTGGGGGCCACACGCAAGTGAGAAGCAAAAAAGAAAAACCAAACCCTCACTGACATGGCCCCCAACCGAGAAGGAGAAAGACACTCCCCACATTCCCCTCACATATCAGAGCTTAGGGGGGCCCAGTCTAGTAGATTTTGTGTGCTCCAGCCCCAAACTAGGGGCTGCAACAGGCCCCCGGGCCTTAGGTTCCCCACCTCTGATCTACAGCTACATTTGAGGTATTGCTGAAGGCATATTTGTTGCTAGTTGTACCAATGCACAATCTCCATGGGCTCCTAGAGAATTTTGAATATTTCAAACAGCTGAAATATCCAAAAGCTGGAACACTAAAGATACTGAATTGATTCAAGTGTACCACCTGTAGGACAATGTTGTCTCAATAGCATTTATATGAATCAATACTGGCATCCAGTGGACAACTATTGGAAACAATGTGCCTTTGAGGCTGTACAGTTACTGTGATTATTGCAGGAAGCTCACTAACAGAATATTTAAGTAACTGTCCATTCATGACTGTATTTTGGTTGATGGCTTAGTACTGATGTACTCTGATTTTCATACTCTATTGTATTTATTTGGTATTTTTGCTACTGTTTTGGGGTGTAATTATATGCCTTGGTTACCATGCTTTTAGTTAGGAAATTTATTTAAAATACTGCAAGTTACCATTTGATAGGTTACCATACAATGGTAAATACCACAATTATCTCTCTCACACACACTTAGAACGAAATAAGTATGTGACCATGGAAAATATATGGAAGGAAACATTCCAACACTTACTGTGAGATGACCTGGGTAATTTAGCAGGTCCTTCCATATCTAGTTTATTTGATTACTAGCAGACTTACTTGCCATTGCCCGGGTCCTTCAGGACAGAGGGCTGGAGATGGGTGGGTGGGTGGTTAAGACAGGGCCTTAGTTAAGACAGGGCCTTGGGGATGTGAGGGGGTCAGTGTAGGAGTCAGGGCAGGGAGGTGTGTGCAAGAATGAGGACTGGGGGGTGGGGAAGAGCTCAGGACAGAGGTTCCCATCCTGTATGGACCTTTTCTCTCCCCCCAGTTCCTCCACAGCTGCCAGGGGGTGGGGGGAGAGGGCTTGGGGCAGGGGAGCTATTTACCTGGTGTGCTGGCAGGCAAGATGGAAGAGCCTCAGCCCTGCTGGCCAATCCCTTGATGGAACCGCTGCCCCCAGTGGACACTCTGCAGGATAGCTCTCCCCTGCAGGCTCACTGCCCCCAGTGGCCAATCTCAGTATTGTGTCCCTCAGAACAGCTTAGCCCCCGCCCCTTCACTTTCCATGTTATGGAAAACAGTCCCTTTCCCAGGGCTTCTGGTTGTCCTGGCACAAACAAACCCTGACCTTGCTATAAGTTAGGTCCGGAGAAGAGGAACCTCATAACAAATTTGGTGGTCCCAGCTCTTACCATCTTAAACAAACAGACTCGCAGACAGAAACACAGACAAAAACCTCGAAAATATCTATATAGATATGATAAAACAAGGATATTTAAAGGTATTTTTCACTGTGCTGCACAAAGATTATTGCCTGTGCAATTCAGCCTACACTGATACAGCTTTGTTTTATTTTTTCACGTCTACAAAAGGAGATAAGATCAGACATACCTGAACTGCAGTTGGGTCCAAATACATTATCTTCGAAACAAGTTTCACAGGCTGTCCCACCAAACCCTGGCTATAGAACACACAAGGGAGATCATTCTTCTATATCATTAAAATATTTGAATACAAGCAGAGTAGCCATACATAAGAAAATGTTATAATGCGATGTGATGGGGTGCACCAACCCCGCACTGGGCCTGATGCAGTCAACCAGGACTACCTGGCTGAGAGAGCCTCATCGCCACAGACCTGCTGGGCATGCTGCAGTTGGAGGACCGGTATAAAGGCCAGTGGAGCAGCTCAATCAGGGCTGACTACCACCGAGGAAGGAGCTGCTGTAGGAGCTCTGGAACAAGAGCTGCAGATGGACGGTGCCATTGAGGCCAGCCAGCAGAGATGGGCCGGAGAAGCTCTCAGCCCGGACGCGACCAGAGAAGAATCCAACATCAGGGAGGCTGGTAGGAAGTAGCCCAGAGTGGGAAGGTAAATCTCCCCAGAGCTCACTGTGTTACCAGTGGATTCCCTGCTGAGCTAATGGTGGGTCACACCCACCACGGACGACTCCCCTGGCCCGGGACCCAGTGGAGAGGGTGGGCCTGGGTCCCCCTACCTCACCCTCATTAGCCCCCAAGGGGGTGCTATAGTTGTGACTGTTGACTCTGGCTACTAGGCCTTATTACCCTGTGAAAAGGGGGGTTGCTAATGACTCTGGCTGCTAGGCCTTATTGCCCTGCGAACAGAGTGTAATTGATGCGGAATCTGGCCGCTTGGCCCCACTGTCCTACGGGAAAGGAGTGATAATTGACTTAGGACACTAGGCCCCACTGCCCTGAGGGAAGGGTGTGGAAAGGACTCTGGCCACTGAGCCTCACTAACCTGTGAGAAGGGGTATTGCATTGACTGTGGCCGCTAGGCTGGAATGTTGTAAGAGAGAAGGGGCGTAGTGAAAGGACCTTGACCCTAGAGACTGAGACACTCATGGCGTGGAGCAGGTGATGAGAGGCCTGGAAGGCCTAAAGCCCTGCCTCAGAGGGGGCTGGACACACCCACCCTGTGACATGTTGAAAGGACAACAGACAGCAAGCTGGAAAGAAATGTCCCCCAAGATAAGGACTGTTCTTCCTCACATTTATATATTAAAGTTAATTTCTGTCAGTGACTAGCCTGCTCTCATTAGGAACTTAGACCACTTTCACAGAAACTCAGAAGGCTTAAAATATAATCAAGAATGGCAACAGACCTTATCTCATAGCGTTCTAATAATCAATAGTTAATAATTAGGGTTGTCAAGCAATTAAAAAATGTAATCACAATCGCACTGCCCCTTTGAAATGCTGCGGCAGTGTTTCAAAGGGGCAGTGCTGGGGAAGCTTGGGATCAGTGGGAGTCCTGAGCTGACCCCAGGCTCAGTGTAGCTGCCCCTTTAAAACACAGCGGCATAGTTTCTAAGGGGCAGCGCAAGGTGGAGTCCGGGCTCAGCTGGAGTCTCCAGCTGACCCCGGGCTCCATGCAGCACTGCCCCTTTGAAGTGCTGTGGCAGCACTTCAAAGGGGCAGTGCATTAGGAGCCTGTGATCAGCTGGGGACTCCAGCTGATCCCTGGCTCCTCATCTAAAAACCCCTTTGAAGTGCGGCTCTGGAGTGGCACTTCAAAGGGGCAGTGCAGCATTAACACCTGCGATTAACGCGTTAAAAGGATTAATGTGTTAATCCTGTCCCGTGTTAATTGCAGACTTTAATGCAGGTCAATTGACAGTCCTCCCACTAATAACAACAATACATGCCTCAGTTCTAACTTACTCCCCATTCTCCACCACCTACCCACGTGCTCTAGAAAATATGAGCTTTTTCTAGAAGGTCAGCCAATGCAGGATGAGGTGAACAAATTTAATAGGTCTTACATGCACATATCAGGAGGGAGAAGAATTTTTTTTTCTTCTGGGTAGAGTTTATTTAACACCGCATGTATTCTCAGCAAATGGACATTATGGAAACTTTAAGATAAACAGTCATAGGGAGTAATTTGAAGTTTGGTACGAGCAGAAAATTAAAAATAAATAAAACTAAATAAAAACCTTCCCACCCCACCCCCAAACTCTCTCTGCTGGCTATTGCTGAAATACTTTAATTTATGTGTTTTTTCTGGTATAAATGTGCCATATTTCCCAGCTGTCATACACAATATCATTACAAAAAAATGAATGGACTTACTCGGCAAATGCATTTGCCATCCCCATTAATACCCTGAAAACAGCGGCCTCTGTTATTGCATGGTGATACAGCTCCTCCTGGACATTCTACAGAAGAGAAAATAAGAGAAATCAATAAAACTGACTGTGGTGGTTTATGCAAACGAAGTCCTTTATATTAGTGATGGTGGCTCCCAAAGGGTATGGAGAATCAATTCAAATAGGCATTTCAATACATGGATTTTTTCGGAGTCTCCTAAGTATCTTCACTGAGATCTTGGTCTTAATAAACTCCTGTATGGAGTTCAATGGAGTCAGGATAGAATAGAATGGACTGGAAAGACTAAGGTTTTAAAATGTGATTTTAAAACACTTTTCCCTCTAGTTTGACCAGACAGAATTCAGAAGGGCAGAACTCCATGAAAATATAATGAAAAGACTTTGAGTTTAAACTTCTTGTTTTGGTTAAAGGATTGAAAGTCAGCCCAGCAATTGCTATAGTAATTATCTTGTATAGCATCCAAAGGGTCAGTCATTAAAAATTACACTTAGTGATCATATTTGAAGAGAGAAAATCCTTTTCATATAGCATAGTAAAAATACCCTATCTTGGGACATTTGTAGACTGGACAAAGCTCTAGAAAATATACTATTAGGAGCAGTCCTATATCAGCAGAGAGGTAGATAAGAAGAAATAATAGGTTCTTTTCCATCTTGACTCCTTATGATTCTCTAAATCAAAACAATCTCAGATATTCTGTTCTGAAAACACAAGGGCTGTGTCTAGACTCCATCCCTTTTCCGTAAAAGGGATGCAAATTAGACACATCGCAATTGCAAATGAAGCGGGGATTTAAATCCCCGCCGCTTCATTTGCATAAACATGGCTGCCGCTTTTTTCCGGCTCGGAGCTTTGCCGGAAAAAAGCGCCAGTCTAGACGGGGATCTTTCGGAAAATTAAGCCTTTTCCGAAAGATCCCTTATTCCTTTTTTTAAGAGGAACCATGTTTATGCAAATGAAGCGGGGGGGATTTAAATCCCCGCTTCATTTGCAATTGCGATGTGTCTAATATGCATCCCTTTTACGGAAAAGGGATGCAGTCTAGACACAGCCATCGGGTACGTCTAAACTACATGGCTCCGTTGATGCAGCCATGTAGATTTGTTTGTTCGGCAAAGGGAAATGAAGCCGCGATTTAAATAATCGCGGCTTCATTTTAATTTAAATGGCTGCCCCGCTCTGCCGATCAGCTGTTTGTCGGCAGATCGGGGCAGTCTGGACGCTCCCCTGCCGACATGAAAGCCCTTTATTGACTTCCCCGGTAAACCTCATCCTACGAGGCATAACGGGGAGGTCGATAAAGGGCTTTCAGGTCGGCGCGGGAGTGTTCAGACTAGCGTGCTGAGCCGACAAACAGCTGATCAGCTGTTTGTCGGCTCAGCGCGGCAGCCATTTAAAGTTAATGAAGCCGCGATTATTTAAATCGCAGCTTCATTACCCTTTGCCGATCAGCCTAATCTACACGGCTCCATCGATGGAGCCATGTAGTTTAGACACATCCAAGATGAGCATGGAGTTTGTTAAATATTTTGCATGGAGAATTATATAAATGTAGTGGTCTAGATTTTAAAAATAGGACCTTCAAGTTAGATTTCGAAATCTATAGCCATGTCAAAATTGGCCAGATTTTCAAGTTTTGCTAACAAGCTTGTTTATTTAGGAGCTTGAATATGTATGTAGACGATTAATGCTAGTTTTCTATTTTTGAAATTATTGGCCAAAGTTAAACTTCTACTATATCCATATTCCTGTATCTGAATAAAGCTCCAATCTAGGAAGCCCTTACATATGTGCTTAACTTTACCATTGTGAGTAGTTTGGTATTACTCGTTATCGTATAGTAAAGTTAAAGTGTAGGACCCTACCAAGCTCAATGACCATTTTGGTCAATTTCATGGTCATAGGATTTAAAAAAATTTAATCATTTCAAATAATTAAATCTGAAATTTCACAGTGTTGTAACTGTAGGCATCCTGATCCAGAAGCAGATTGTGAAGGGGGGAATGCAAAGTTAGAGTGGCGGGGTCATGGTACTGCCACCCTTGCTTCTGTGCTGATGCTGGTGGCAATGCTGCTGTCAGAACTGGATAGCTAGAGAGCAGAGGCTGCAGGCTGGGAGCCCAGCTCTGAAGGCAGTGCCACTGTCTGCAGCAGCACAGAAGGAAGCATGGTATAGCATGGTATTGCTACCCTTTGGCCAGCAGCTGCCACTCTCCTGCCGCCCAGCTCCGATCAGAGTACAGAAGTAAGGTTGGCATGCATGGGTGGTGGGTGCACCTAGAGCTGGGGGAGGCAAGCCCCCAGCCTTATCCCTTTTGCTGGAGACCTACATAGTTTGCAGGGTTGGGGCTCAGTGGATCTGATTTCACAAGTGCAGAACGGAATGGGAGTTCTTAGATGCTCAGCTCTTCTGAAAACCTGGGCATTTGATAAGTTGTCTAAACTTTGGGCCCCTTGTTTTGAAAGCCTTGGCCATTACTGCTACTGGTGGACGGAGAGGTGAAGAGTGCAAACATTTGAGATGTCCATGGAAAAATTTAGACTTTTCGTTGAAAAACAGAAAGCTTGAAAACTGAAATATTTGAATGTGCTGCCCTGGCAATGCATGAAGGGATTCTGAGGGACCAAGTGCCCCCTCAAATTCTGTGGGTGAGAGGGGCCAGAGCCTCTGGGCATCCCTGGGGACTAGCGGGGAGGCCTGGTTCTGGCAGCAGTGGTCGGCCCCCTTGCACTCACCGGCAGCCATAGGGGGGAAGCAGAGCAATGCAGCTCAACCTCCCTGACTGCAGGCTGCACTGCTCTGCTCCCCTCTGCTGCTGCCGGTGAGTGCAGGGACAGTTTGGCTCCTTGCCCGAGCAATGTGACGGGCAGTTGGGAAAATGGGGTCACATTGCTCCGCTTCTACCCTCAGTCACTGGGGTGGGGGACCCACCCCCTACTGCCAACACCAGGCCTCTTCCACTTGCCCTCTGGCCACACTGCTGGGGAAGGAAGCCTGAGGGGAAAGGCTGGGTGGAGGCAGAAAAGGAGTGGGGAAGAGGCAGCGCAGAGGTGAGGCCTGGGGCAGAGGGAATAGTGTCCCAGCCCTCCCTCAGGTGTCGGCAGGAGGCGTCAAATGGGGAGGTGTCCTCCTTCACCAGTTGCCCTGATAAGCTGTCTCAGTGCCTCATGGGAACTGAAGTTTGGCTGCCTGCTGTCTCTATTTCCTTCTATTGGCCAGGCTTCCCATTTCAACAGCATCACCTACAATACACTGTGGCGACTTCCCTTTGCCATGAGGGTTGTCCATGGTGTGTCATGGAGAATTAGCCTGTCCAAGGAGCCGAGCCCAACCCAGAAGGAATGGAAGAGTAATGCAGCATGGCAGCATTTCCAACTGAAATATTTCAATATTCATATTTTCACCTATAAACATCAACATTTTGCATGAAATAGATTTTTTTATTTTTGTTGAAATTTTCCACAGCACTCTCCCTGATTTTATGACCTGAGCTAAATGCAACCTCTCAGTGGCAGCTCTTCTATCTGCTCTTCTATTAGCTACATAACTGTGTAGCTTGTGGTCTCCCCTCCAATCTACTGCCAAAGATGCCAGCACAGAACATCACTAGAAAAGTTTGTAAAGGAGGCAAGACCCTATTGCTCCATTTATAGCACCGCCCTTCCCCCCGCCCAGCTTTAGCACTGGACTTAAATGGTAGAGAGGACATTGTGCTGGTTCTGTGCAAAACTGGTCAAAAAATTGCCATTTTTTTCATCAAAAAGGTTTTGCAGGCCCAGAATGGAATTGGGGGGAAGGAGAAGAAAGTGGGCAAAACCCACTACAGAATAGCTGGGCAATTTGGGTATTTACCTGCAATTGAGTTGACCTGGGTTCAAATCCCTGTTCTATCTGTTTTGTCTTTCTCTGTCCCAATATTCAATTATTTGTACCACATGGAACAGCTCCAACAGGAGAGATTGAGAGAAAGAGAGACCCAGGTTGTAATTCCTACTCCAAATTCTGAGGTGGCCCAGTCTCAAAAGTGCTCATTTTTGTTCCGGTGCAGAACAAAAACCAAATTTTGAAACTTCAGAGTTTTTCCTGAGATGGAATTGTGTTCCAGCCAGCCCTTGTGCTGTGCAGCAGGAGGTGAAATATTTACCCCATGCAGGGAGCTAGCACAAGATATATGCACCACTTATGTCTAATTTAACCCCAAATTCAAGAGTTTAAAGGATACGGCAGCTTTGTTCAGTCCCTCTGCACCAGGGTGAATTGCAAGTGATCTGAGCAGTGAGCAAATAAGTGGATGTGCAGATGCATACACATTATTTCTGTGAACACTTTGGCTGCATACTAATCTATCCCTTAAAGATGAGGCAGTAATCCAGCCAGTGCTATTGACTTTAAATACACTTCTTCCATGAATCAGTCTCTAAACAGATACAATTTTCAGTCCAGTTTACTTTGAACACATTGAAATCATAATGTTGTATTAAGATCTGAGATGAGATAACTGGGACAAGGTAAAACGATAAATACATATTAGCGCTAATGTCCTCACAGAGCTTTTAAATGTTTTCAAGATGCTAGGTCACAGATAAAAATTACTGTTAGGGCTAATGATGATACCAATCAGCTAATTTTGTGAGATACATGGACAACAGTTGTTTTAACTCACTACCTGCAATACTCCCATTGTTAAATGTGGCAGGATAGCAAATACCATAATGGAGAAAGAACTCAGCATTTATACAAAATTCTGGTAAAACAGATTTAAAATATGGCTGACCAAATAATTATTTTGCTGCTGATTTCAATTCTATTTCCCTTTGACATCACTAATACCCTTCTTGCCTCTTGTTTTGAAACTACCACAGCCAGACCTTTGTCAGCTGTTTAAAATTGTAGAACAATATGATAATTTGCTACTTAGACAGATATTGAACTTTCGCTTGAGCTCTATATTCCAGAAGGCATTGGATTCTCCGATCCCTTACACCAGTTTTGCATTAGAGTAACTCCAATTACTTCATTATAGTTAGGCATGCACAAAACCAATGTAAATGAAGTGGTGAATCAGGCCCTTTCTTTCTGTTCAGTGTATCTTTCAAGAAATGGTACAAAAGATACACTTTCCAGTTTAACCCACAAAAAAGAGCTGTGTGTGGTCTGTCTTATGGTCTGAGCATGAGACTGGAAATGGCTGGGAGCTCGGTCCCTTTTAGAATCAGATTATTTATTTTGATACCAGAACCATAGTTAGGAGCCTAATTTTAGATCCCCATTTTAAATATCTTTGGGGTTTTTTTTACATTAGAACATACAATTTTTGAAGTTTTCCAATTTTGAAATTGAAAAATTCTGTTCTTAAAAAAAAAAATCCCTTGAAAAGTCAGAAAACAAAAACCACCTCAAAACATAACAGAATGGGACATTCTTTTGAATCTGTCAATGTTTCTGTGGATTTCTTCCTCTCCTACCCCAAGTTTTTGGCCAGCAATATTGCTTTGTAGACAGAGGGGGTTTTTTAAAAGAAAAAACACTTAAATATTTACTTTTTTGCCTCATAATTTAATTGATTAAAACTATTATTTACTCTGTTTTCCCACTTACTGTTTGTATTACACAAGCAAGAGAAGAATGGACTTAATGTTGCCAACTCCTTGGAAACCATTTTATGTCTTTCCACTCTAATTTGATTATTAGCTACATAGTATATATTCTAATCTATTTTAATTTTCACTTACATTTGTATGGCAAATACATTTCTTAAGACTCTATATGACAGTATTAATAAATAGCTAATATAATTAAGATCTGGAGAAAAAACTAAATGTTAGGTATCTGTATATGCGCCTATATTTTTCTGGGGCTTGTTACCTCACACATATTCCATGTCCTCTGTTGTTATGTCTCTGATGATTGTGTTAACTAGTTATGCAACAAATCTTAGTTTTCAGTGTTTTCTAAATAATGAGCAGAGTAAGTGGCTTTTGTTTCTGCTGGATATAGATTAAAAATCTAAATGGCTGCAGGAGAAAGCAAGCAAGTAAATGGGGCTAATCTCCAGCAGAGATGGGTGGTGCAAGGGAGCAAGTCAGTGGGAGGGAGGTTTAAAAGAAACACGGTCTAGAGGTGCGGCTCTGTACTAGACCTTGGGAGACGTCGGGCTGAGTGCTGAACTCTGCTGCTGACTTGCGGTGTGACCTTGGCCACATCACTTAAGGCCTAATTTTTAACGGTATTTAGGTGCTCAAAGTTGCAGATGGATGACAGTGGGACTTGCAAAAGTGCCTAATCCAGTTAGGCACCCAACTTCCACTAAAATCAATTCAAAGTCAAATCTGTGTTTTTGGGCACCTAAATACCTTTGTAAATCTGGCTCCTGATTTTTTTGTGCCTCAACTGCACAACTGTGAAAGTAGGATAATACTATAGTATTTCTATGCTATGCAGAAGGCTAGACTAAATGATCATAATGATCCTCCCCCCAAAAAAAATCAGTCAGCAGTTGCACACAAGTGAGAAGCAAAAAATCAACCCCAAAACCAAAAACACACCCCACAAAAACAAAACCAATCAAACAAAACTGACGTGGCCACCGACTGAGAAGCACAAAGACACTCCTCACAATCTCCTTGCACACCAGAGCCTAGGAGGCCCAGGCGAGTAGATTTTGTGTGTTCCTGCCCCATGAGTTGGCTGGAGCACAAGCACTGGCTCCCCAGTGCTGGGGGGAGGAGGAGGGGACGTAAGCCTCAGGGGCCAGATCCAGGCAAGCCAGGGGCTGCATCTGGCCCCCAGGGTTTAGGTTCTCCATCCCTACTGTAGTCCATTTAAAAGGGAATTGGAGTATGGTTCTTTTGCATGGAAGGTTTGCTGTACTGGAATCCTGCAGCACGTGAGGGAAGGACAGAGGAACACCCGTCATGCCAATGTGGCCTATCATTTAAGGAAACAGAAGTACTATTTAAGAGCTTATTTTGTCATCACCATCAAATACAAAAAATGAAGTATGCTCCTAGTCAGGATTTTTCTACTAGCTTGAGGAAGGAACTGCTTTCCTCTAAACTGTAGGATGCACAGTATGTTCTTAAACAGATTAAGATAAGAGAAGAAAATAGCACTTTTCTTCAAGTGACAGCAGAAACAATGCCTAGACCTTGATTCTTATGCAGAGTTCCTTTTTTCTGTCCAGGATGTTTATTAGGAGGAAAAGGGGGGCC
The DNA here is from genome assembly GCF_052426305.1 of Pelodiscus sinensis. NCBI lineage: Eukaryota > Metazoa > Chordata > Testudines > Trionychidae > Pelodiscus > Pelodiscus sinensis. The sequence goes on from NC_143052.1 coordinate 100,548,436, forward strand.
TCTTTACTTGCTCCAGAATCCCTTTAGCAGGAATTCTAACTCTATTCCATTTTGAGCAAACTCTTTCATACCTTAAGACACATGCAGTCCATAACATGGTGTCACAGAATACATTACCATGTATAAACTAATCAAGTATTGTTGTTGTCTTTGTTGTACCACAGGGCAGGATTCTATGCTTCATTAGAGGGAAAAAAAGACAACTTTTTATTGGCTCGTCACTCCATGTTGTAAGGATAGATTTAGCTGTGAATAGGGTTTCTAAAATTGTGGTTCCTGTCAATACGGCCAGTGTTTAACATTTACCTTTGCCTATGTAGAAGATAGGAATCTGTAAATATTCTTTTTGTCTATTTAGCCAGTGGATTACTCCAGGGGTGCTGGATCAGACTCTGAATCACTCTGACTTAAATAGGAAAGGAATATATGCAGCCTCAAACAGACATCACTAGTGTATTTTGGTAAACAGAGAGGAGTGAGAGTATTCCAAAACAACTCTATATGGGATGTCAGCAGATCCAATACTGTAACAGGCATTAGGCGAATAGACTATCAATTGGGTCTATTGGTCCTACCTTATTTAAAGCTTACATATTTGATGTAAAATGTTGAAGCACATTCACTGAACAAGATGCTCTATTGCTCTATGTGCTCCTGACATCATTTGAAGGAAAGTCAGGCTTACCACAGCAATAGTTTGTGAGAAGAGGAAATTAAGTGAATTTACCCATACAATCTGGGCCCCAATATCCATGGCAGCACTCGGGTTGTTGAAATTCCTTCATGCATAAATGCCGACATCCAGGAAGAGACAAAGTGAAAGTCCTGATTTCAAGGTAATACCTAAAGACAAGAAGTTGCAGATATATTAGAGTGTTTAAAATCTCCTTTGGGGATAAATAGCGATGGTAACCTCTGCGTTCTGTAAAGCCAGAGAGCAGAATTTTAAAATGACAGCATTACGACTTGGTTTTTTAATTTTCATGTAAAAATGGGATTTTTCTCCAGAGGTGAAAGTAAGCAGGAGCGTCCTGGTGCTCAGCTTCAGCAAGAGCAGGTTGAGCTGTGCCAAAAGCCAGCAGGGAGCTATTTAAAGAGCAGGCAGGTTACAATAGGATAGCACCTGTAAGAAATGTTAAGTTACTTTCACCACTGTTTTTTCTCCCATAGTTTATTAAAGTCTTAAAGCCTCCTTGCAGCCATTTCTCTTGTACATTTTCTCTTGTATAATATGCCTGCCTTTCTTACTGTCTGTAATTTGGATACACCACAGTTTTCAGTAAGCTAAAGGACTGTGGCAAGATTGCTTCAGAGGGAGATCCCTGAAAAGTTTTGAAAACACACCCTTTGAGTTTTTGACTCAGAGGATTTGGGAGACTAAAACCATAAAATGCAGCATTTAAAAATGGGAAGTTTCATACCCAAGCTGGAACACACAATAAATACTCACAGAATACAAGAAAGAACTACAGTAAAGCTCCAATGGTCCGGCATCTGATGGTCCAGTACTCCTGATGGTCCGGCACCATCAGGAACCCGGAAGAGCTCTGGGCAGCCGGACCATTGGAGCTGCTCTGCCCCCAGGTTCCCTGATTCAGCCGCTGCTAAAACTGACCAGCGGCTGAATCAGGAAGCCTAGGGCAGAGCAGCTGGGGCGCTGCCGGGTTGGTCCCATAGCGCTGCCCCTCGGGGCTGCGGGGCCCAACCTGGCAGCGCCCCAGCTGTCCCCCATTCAGCCGCTGCTGAAACTGACCAGCGGCTGACTCCAGGAAGCCCGGGGCAGAGCAGCTCTGCCTCGGGCTTCCTGGAGTCAGCCGCTGATTATTATCAGCAGCGGCTGACTTGGGGACACAGTAGGAGCTGTAGGAGAAGAAATACCTGCAGTCTCGTAGTCCAGATCCATTGGTAACTTTACTGTAGCCATCAGGGCACTGGATTTCAAGGTTTAGAGAACAAGATCGGCATTTGGTTTTGGTTGTAATGAGCATCTTCTGATCGCACTTATTCTTCACCTGTAAAAAGCCAGAAATAGGTTTAAGTCTTTAGGGTGGCATTTTCAAAAAACACTTTGTTGCCCTTGCTCTGCTCCCACTGGAATCAATGGGAAATCCTGCTTTAATTCTTAAAGTCTTATTATGCGTTGTGCAGTGAAGCAGCTTGGCCTCCCACTAATTCAGAAGGGGAAGAACTCCCCAGGACCCTCTGGGCAGGGCCAAGGCAACCCAGCCCCACTCCCAGGAAGCAGAGGGATGGGCTGGGAAGTCTAAAGGCTGCAGCTAAGAGTTGAGTTGGGCCCCAGCCATGGGGGAAGCCAGACGCCTTGTCTGAGTAGGTGGCTCGGCTGCACCGCCGGGAAGAGGAAAACTGGCCAGGACTGCCAGGATCACTGGCGAGCCCAGAAGCCTGGCCAGGACCACTGATAACCCCAGACCCTGAGCTGATGGAAACCCTGCCGGAGTGTTCATTCCCTGCAGACCCAAAGGAGCGAGCACCTACCCAGGTAGGCCTAAAGGGGAACTGGGAAGTATCCCAGGGGTAGCCAGCCCATGTCCGGCTGAAGATACTGAGGTGAATTGGTCAGTGTGTTGTGGTCAGGATTCCCGCCGACACAATGGCAGCCAGAGATGCCATTGTTAGGGTCCTGGGCTGGGACACAGTGGAGAAAGTGGGCCTGTGCCCCCCCCCCGCTACCTCAGTCCATAGTGGCTGTCTCCCTTGTTTTGAGCTAAATGCCTGCACTTGTTGGCTCTCTGCCAGAGGTAGGAGACCCGATTGCTGCTCAGCCTGAGAACGGGCCTGAGTCCCCTAAGCTGCTTCTGCTTCTTGCCCTGCCCTGAGCCTGGGCTTATATTGACAGTGGCTCAGCATGGACATAGGCCTGAGCCCGTTACTTGTTTTTTCTCCTGCCCTGAACTAGGGCCAGGACATATTGATCCCTGATCAGCCTGCAGTCTCTGTTTGCTGCTCTACCCTGAACAGGGGCCTGGGCCTATTACCAGTAACTCTGCCTGAATGCGGGCTGAGCTGCCTGCACTGCTAGTTACCCTGCCCTGAATAAGAGGCTGGTCTTACTGACATTTGCTCAGCCTGAACACGGGGCTGTTTGTGGCCCTGCCCTGAACTAGGGCCAGGGTGGAGTGTCTGCTGCTCGGTCAGAGCATAGACTGAGCACCAGGGCTATTTGTTGCCCTGCCCTGAGCTAGGGCCTGGGCATCTTAACAGTTGTTGGGCTTGTATTCGAACTCTTGTGGGCCCACCCTGAAACATTGCTGGGCTGGACTACTCAGCCGGTTTGCTTCCTTGTAGTGAGGCATCTTGGCCTCCCTCCCAGAACAATACAGGTACAGTTTCATAACTACCCCGCCCCATCATTCTCCTGTAGCTACAATGCATTTTTTCAGCTTTGCTCTCTTGCCCCAGACCTAAGACAGATTGTCAGGCAAGTCAGTGTGATATAACAGCAGGCTTCTCTATAGAGGAACCCTACAAACTATGGAAACTGACACCTTATATCCACCCCCGCCCTCCATCTCTTATTCCCGTCGGATCATGATAGATCTTTGGCCAAGAGTATTGAATATGACATCCACAAATGCTAGTTCTGGCAAGCTTGACATGGAAACCAAAGACAGCACAGTGAAAGAGCTTTGGTGCATGGGGTGGTAGATTTCCAAATGGGGGAGGAGGTCCATTATTTTCTCAATGTGTATGGAGAAATGTTGTGATTTATTTACCAGTTCTTATAATCCCTGAAATGCCCTGTGCAATTTAGTACAGTTTCAGTCAACTGGATGGAAGTCATCTGTGATGGAGCTGACTCAGAAATGAGAATATAGAGTTGGATCTTTTGCTGAGCAAATGTGTGCTATTGTTTAATCTGACTGCACTATACCCAGTGGTGGTTCAGTCTCTTTACCTTCCCCAGTTGCCTCCCCAAGATGGGCTAACAAAACAATATCTAGACCTGGGTTAGGCAGTGTTTGAGTTCCTGGAAGAATCAGGATGATATTTCGGGTTTAGATTACATGGACCTGGAATCGTGAGAAATGTGGCCAAAATGTTTCTCCACGTCTGAAATGAAAGATGGACACATTCTAGGTTTGGATCTGATATGGAAATCATGAGGGTGAGTTTTGATGTGAACTCTCCAAATATGAAAATTTGAAAAGGTTCAGATTCCAGGTTCTGGTTTGGCTCACTTCTTAAAACACTCCCAGCGAAACCTTAAAACCAGTTGCTAGGTCCAAGCAATTAAACCTGAACATACTTATAACTCCAAGCAAAAAAGATAGATTTATAACATTTCAATAGAAGGCATGACTGTGCACAAGGATTACCCCCTGTGATTTTTTTATATAATGCAAACTGTTTAGTATGATGGTTTATTTATTTTCTAAGGATGAAGCTGCTTATAAAGAATAATATTTCTCCCCTGAATATTTCATTTTTTGAAAATGGAAAGATTTTAATATTAATAGTGATTAATATTAAAAAATTAGGAGCCTATTTTATTTTTAAGAGACTTCATGAGCATTTACCCTCTTTACCCTTGTAGTACTGGTACAAAAGAGATAAGTAAGTAATCTTATTTATTTATTTATTTATTTTATTTTATTTTTTAACATAGGGTGATCACAGAATCATAGGTATCCTATGGCTGGAAGAGACCTCAGGAGGTCATTAAGTTCAGCCCCCTGCCCAAACTGGGACCCACCCCAACTAAATCAACCCAGCCAGGGCTTGACAAAGGGTTGAAGAGTCCACCACCTCCCGAAGTAACCTATTGCAGTGCTTCACCACCCTCCTTCTGAAATAAGCTTCTCATGTGATGTGGAAACAGAGGTCAAGTGACTGTGCTCTAAGCTATGGAGTCAGTCAACTACACAGGCATGATTAGAACTCATGAATCTGTCTCCTTGCCCCTACCTCTAGCCACTATAGCACACCTTTCATATCCTCTTGCTCTTCTTTAAAACACACTGCTTTTCAAACCCATCGATCTGTAACAATGCTCAACCCATCTATCTGTACTCCCATATGTAGTCTCATGGCTACAAATACATGAGTAAATGCTGAATGATCTGGCCAGTTCACTTTAAGTTAAAGATAGCTGCTGAACTGTTTATTTCAACATTGTGTTTTTGATTTAATGTGCAGTTAGGCCCTGATCTGCAAAGTTGCTCAGTGAAAGTCATGGAAAGTTTGACATCTAAAGAATGAGCAAGCAAACCTCTTTCATCAGGTGCTACTACAAAAAGCAACTGGACTAAGAAATCAAAGATATTGGGTTTACTTATTTCACTGCAATGCTGTAAAATAACACCTCCCCATTTCATTTAGTATTATTTGTTTCCAATTTTAAAGATTTTTAAATGAGAAAATTCAAATAAAGTTTTTTCAAAATTTTGGGGTTCTAATTTTTTTGCAATAGTTGGAAAATTCCCATTTTCTCTCAGTTCTCTTCCTTTCTTCTTTTAAAGAGGAAGAAAAGAAAAAAGGAAATTTAGAAACATCGAGGAGGAAAATCCACACTTTCACACTTCAAAGAGATTTTTTTACACATCTAGTTGAAGTAAAAAAGGAGTGGTAGTGAGCGTTATTCTTTTTCTGCACTCTCCCCCTTCACATTTTTCATTTCCCCTAATAGGTTATTCAATCTTTCCCCCACAGATATATTACTGGGGACACATTAATCCAAAACCATATGCTGTAAAGTAGTTTAAGTGAGCACTGCATTTTTGGCCAATTCTCATTTATATTGTTAGATCTATAATACAATAACACTTTTCATTTCCCTACATGTTTCTTACAAAACACATTTTTGTGAAATTCCATACATTCAGGAAATTTGCACCAGGTTGTGTCATGAAGGCATATACATTAATTCCAGAAATGTCTACAAATCTCGTTAAGTTTGCACCTTTTTGCAAATGTTAAAAATTGCTAAGTTCTCCAGGAATGTTTTTTTATCTGGTCAAAATAGCTTTTCACACTGATGGAGAAAAAAGCATTCTGTCTCCTATGGTAAAAAGACTTTTCATCTTCTGATATGGTAGAAAATGTAGTAATTTTCATTTGTTGCTTTTGGAGAATCTTATCTATCAGCAGTTTCACAATGTGGTGATCTATTTGTTTGTTTATTTATTTATTTATTTTAGTAGGTCTATTTATGGACCCGAGTGTTAGCAAGTATAGTTAGCTCAATTAATTTTAATGGGAAGATGCTAATTTACAACAGGTTGGGATATCTATCTAACTAGGAGACAATATCACATAAGCACTGATGGATAGTACAATGGGTTTTTTCCCTCCACAAGACAGAGCATACATGACAAACACACAACCCTTCTGTATTATACCACAAACATAATACATCATTATCTTAAAAAACATATCCAAAAGAAAATAAAAGATTTTTCTTACCTGATCTGTGGGTTTTGGTGGTGAAGAGAAGCTATTTGTAATCAAAGAAGACACCAGAAATAAAACAACCAACTGTTTTTCCATTATGAAAAACTGTTGCTTTTTTGCCTTCAGGACTCTTCAGTCATGGGTAACAATGCTATGGCTGAAAATCATCAGTGATTTGGTAGCTTTATTTCTTTACTACATTACAAGGAAAAGACTGAAGTGACTTCCCTCCTTTTCCTGAAGAAAGCAATGAGCTAAACCACAAAGCACGTGAAACCTGCCCTTAGATAGGAAAATTACCAAAATATATGGCTTTTGCTGAAAGTTTTCATTGCAAAGCTGAATAAACTCTTCCTAACTAAATGACAGGATATCCTGATAGCAGATCCTTCTCTCTGTAGCTGTTGACAATACAATTCCAAGGACACTGAATTGTGGTGAGAAGATATTTTTCTTTTTTTAGATGGACATGTACTGAAGTTGGGAATAGCTGTTGATCTTGTCATCACTTGAATGAGGTCAGGCAGAACAAAAACTTTATGGAGCTGGGCTTATCAGTTCTTGAAACAGAAGGGTGTATCCATCAAATGTAACTCTTAGAGACATTATCTGAGGTGGCCAAAACAGCACCTTCTAGCTTTGGTTAGCTGGATAAAAGAAAGGACTCCCGCCCCTTTTGTTTTTACCCTCTTCGGAGTTTCATTACATCATTATAACTAATCTTTTAGAATGGGTACAAAGAAAATTAAGTCAGTCAATTTAGCTGGGCATATTTGGAAAGAATGAATAGAAGGACATTTTGAAAAGCTAAGGGAAGAAATTCTCTCACTATTTTCAAAGCTTTTCAATTCCTTGTAATTCTTTTAATGTTATGAGGCCCAGTCACTCTCACTCACAAATGCAATGACCTATGTTTTCAAGAGTTGCTTGTGATTTGGGGTGCCTCAACTTTTGGTTGGTTGGCTTTATAAAAGTTTCCAGAAAATCCAAAGCAGCCCTCCATCTCATGGAAGAGAAAGTTTTGGTTTAATGGTAATACTTTTACTGAAGTAAGCAATTTTTTGTAGAAAAAAACCCAGGAGAAACAGGAAGGAAAAAAACAGGCTAGTTGTGACCTGCTTTTTCAGGAGTTGAATAAAGCTCAACTCCGCTTTATTACCAGATAATAAAGCGGAGTTGAGCTTTATTCAACTCCTGAAAAAGCAGGTCACAACTAGCTTGTGTTTTTCCTTCCTGTTTCTCCTGTTTTTCTTCTGCAAAAAATCCCACTAGGGGCCACGAATTTTAAATGCGATACAGAATTGGCCCTGAGCCAAACCCTGAATCTAGGTCTGAATTTCCTCCCAGACAGGCTGCTTATTTCTATTCAGCTCAACCTGAGGGGCCCTAAATAAAGTGGGTAGTCAGGTGAGCTGTACACATCTCCCATTTTGTCCTGGGTACTGATTATTTGTTGGTTGCCTGATTAGTAGTGGGCAGCAATATTGTGTCTGCTGCCTTCCCAGTCTGCTCATATCATGCATTTGATTTGAGATTTAAGACTTTTAGGGAGAGGTAATTTGTCAGGCCAGCAGGAATGGCTCTGAAATATCAGAATTTTGGGCTGTCCAGCTGCTGCCACTAAGAAAATACTTCATTTGGTTCAGAAAGAATAGCTGAGGTGTTCCCCAGCAGGCAGGAAGTGTGACAATTTGCAAGTTCTCAAGTCTTTGTCTTTCAGGGTCTCTGAAATATTATTTTGCAAATCAAACTAAACAAAAATCCTGAAGCCATGTCTTTCCACAATGGCAGAGACAAACTTGGATGTAGAGTACATCAAAGTCATAGGCCTTTCCATTTTTTCTTACAAGCTGCTATGTTTCTGGGCCTGGTTTCTGAGGAGCTAAAGATCCACCTCTGTTTTGCCTCCGCACAGTCATCCATAAATCAGGCGAGAAATGACTCTTATGTAGCTTCCTGTGCTGTTGGCTCCTGCCAGAGCTGAAGCAGTATGAGAATAGACCTTACTGGAGTATTTCTGTACTTTTGCTTCTAGGAAAGCAGGAAACACAGACTTTCAAGAGAAAACAGAAAAGTAATGGAATTGTGTTAAACCTTAACATTTTGGTTCCTGTCCATTCTGGGGCAGATACTGAAATTATCCACACTGGTTCCCTATCTCCAATTATAGGGTAAAGGCAAATATTGCAGAGTAGATTTGACACCATCACAGTTAAAGGTTAGGTTGAATAAGGGTGTGTCAACATTGCACCCTTAGCTCAAAATAAGAGACACAATTTGCACTACCCAAATTACGTATCTTATTTTGATTCTTTTTTGCAATAGGCTATTTTGAAATTTGGCACATCTACACAGCACCAAATTTTGAAATAAAACACTATTTTGAGACATCACTTGTGCAATGAGGTTTATAGGGATGCCGAAATAACACGTCTGCTATATTTCACTATAGTGGATGTCTACATTGCAGTGTAGACGTACCCTAAGACAATAGTTCCTGTAAAAAGAGTATCCCCTGGATTGTGCTGACGGTGCTCAGTTAATCTGTATGGTGTATTATAGGTGGAAACAGTGAGCTCTTCTGTATCGCTCTTGGGTTATCACTTACCTCTGTTGTAACCACATGTTCCTCTTTGCGCTGCTGGGTATTCAAGGTGCTTTGCATATGTTCATAGAATCCTAGGGTTGGAAGAGACCTCAGGAGGTCACTGAGTCCAACCCCTTTCCCAAAGCAGGACCCACCCCAACTAAATCATCCCATCCAGGGCTTTGCCAAGTCAGGACTTAAACACCTCTGGGGAAGTATATTTCACCACCTCCCTAGGTAACCCATTCCAGTACTTCACCTCCCTCTTAGTAAAATAGTTTTTCCTAATATCCAACCTACACCTGCCCACTGTAACTTGAGGCCATTGCTCCTCATTCTGTCATTCTCTCCATTCTCTTTGGAACCTCCCTTAAAATAGTTAAAGGCGTATCCACCTTCACTCTTCTCTTCTGCAGACTAAATAAGCCCAAATCCCTCAGCTGCTCCTCATAGGACATGTGCTCCTGCCCCCTAATCATTTTTGTTGCCCTCCACTAGACCCTCTCTATGCGCTTACATTCTTTCTGTAATGGGGGCCCCAGAATTGATTGCAGTACTCCAAAAGTGGTCTCACCAGTGGCAAATAAAGGGGAATAATCACTTCTCTATATCTGCTGGCAGTGCTCCTCCTAATGCAACCTAATATGCCATTAGCATTCTTGGCTACAAGGGCACACTGTTGACTCATACGCACTATAATCCCTAGGTCCTTTTCTGCTGAATTGCTGCTTAGCCAGTTGGTCCCCAGCTTGTAACAGTGCTTGGGCTTCCTCTGTGCCAAGTGCAGGACTCTGCATTTGTCCTTGTTGAACCTCATCAGATTTCTTTTGGCCCAATCCTCCTATTTGTCTAGGTGACGCTGGATCCCATCCCTGTCCTCCAATGCATCTACCTCTCCCCTTAGTTTAACACCATCCACAAACCTGCTGAGGGTGCAATCCATCTCCATATCCAGGTCATTAATAAAGATGTTGAACAAAACCAGCCCTAGAACCGATCCTTGGGGCACCCTGCTTGAAACCGACATCAAACTGTTGATCACTACCCATTGAACCCAACAATCTAGCCAGCTTTCTATCCACCTTACAGACCATTTATCCAATCTATACTTCTTTAACATGCTGGCAAGAATTATGTGAGACCTTATCAAAAGCTTTGCTAAAGTTAAGGTAGATCACATCCACTGACTTCTCCATATCTACAGAGCCAGTTACCTCATCATAGAAGGCAATCAGGTTGGTCAGGCATGACTTGCCATTGGTGAATCTATGTTGACTGTTCCTGATTAGTTTCCTCTCCTCTAAGTGCTTCAAAATAGATTCCTTGAGGATTCCCTCCATGATTTTTTCAGGGACTGAGGTGAGGCTGACTAGTCTATAATTCCCTGGATTGTCCTTCTTCCCTTTTTTTTAAAGATGGGCACTACATTTGCCTTTTTTCAGTAATCTGAAACCTCCCCCAATCTCCATGCATTTTCAAAGATAAATGCCCAAAGGCTCCACAATGACATCTGCCAATTCCCTCAGCATCCTCAGATGCATTAAATCCAGCCGCATGGATTTGTGTGTCTAACTTTTCTAAATAGTTCTTAAACTGTTCTTTCTCCACCGCCTTCTTCCCATACTGTGTTGCCTAGTGCCGTAGTCTGGGAGTTGACCTTTTCTGTGAAGACAGGCAAAAAAAGCATTGAGTAGTTCAGCTTTTCCCACATTGACTCTGGCTGCACAGTTTTCTTGATCCTTTCAGATACACAGTCCCTGCAGCCCTAAGTTTTATCTAAATTATGGTCTGTGCATGGACTTTATCCTGTTTGAAATAATAAAATAGATATATTGGCCAATAAATCTTTAAGCTGTCACCTGTCAGCTTGGAGTCTATATTGTTTACATGAAGAGTTCAGTTCTTTAAAAACAAAAAAAATGTTGGTGGGGAACTGACAGGGCAAAGAAGTTTCCTGTGCACTCATCAGATCCTGTTCTTTTCCGCTACATGATGAGAAAAGTAAACCATTTCTTGTTTATGTAGACCAGCCAACAGCCAGAGTTCATAATATGTATACTGGGAGCACATATGGCTATGCGACCTTGACAATTATCATTTTTCTATGGTTAGGTCAAGCTCTTCCACACAACTTCACTTTGTTTGCAATATTGATCATATCTGGTCTGAGGCAGAGACATCACAAATCTTGATGAAGGAATTAAGAGCTAGATTTTGCCCAATCCCTATGTGGGTACAGAAGATCAGGAGGGCATCTCAATGACATGCCAGCAAGGGGATGGGTTCCTTCATGACTAACACACTGCAGGTTGAGGAGGCAACACATTTTGAAGAAAAAACTCCAACTATCAGCCAAGAATTTAGCTGGAGACCCATTGGCCATTAGATTCTACCTTCTTGGTAACTGGCAGATGAAGGTATGTCCTTCCTGGCTATCTTCAGCTACCAAAACTCAAAAGGTTGGCCTTTTATTTTTTTTTAAAGGAAGGATCCTCAATCCTTTTGCCCCGTGCACATGCTGGAGCTGTATGAACCGTGGGAATCTTTCTTCTCGCATCACGTTCTAGGATATTGTATTATTGATTGTGGCCAACATGTGACAATGATTTTGAGGGACAATTTTCCAAATAAACTGAAGGTCTGGGAGCAAAAGGCCTATACCTAACTTCAACTAGGATAGCAATCCAGTGCATGAATATGGGAAATGGGGTTGCCAACAGTCCCTTTTTGACCTTATTGAAAAGGGCACCCCTTATTTTTTCATCTCTGTACAAGAAAATTCAGAGTTGCTGAGTACTGCAAAGAGCAGTAAGAAATAAATCTTATGAATGTAGGTGAGTACTGTTTATTAATTATTATTATTTTATTAATGATGGTAATATTGGGAGGACGGATGGAGTGAAGGTGCTGAGAATAGCCCCTTTTTTTGAAATACAATATTAGTCTCTCTTCTCAGGGTTGCCTCTTGGGCAGTAGCAGTGTTACCCAGGCCTGGCCAAAGAGTTTGCGGGGCCCAAGGTGGCAGATTGTGGTTGGCAGCACCGTGTGGCCGGGCAGCTCCTAGCCAGGGCACAAGGCCAAAGCAACCGCCTTGTTCACCTGGTCCTAAGGCTGGGCCTGGTGATACCTGAGCTATGCTCAAATTTGCCCCAGACTGGCTTGAGCATTGCATAGTAATATAGCCCCAAGTGCCAGCTACTGTAGCAATTGGAGGTCAGCATGATTTGTTCACTATTGCCAATTCAGACACTGCAGTGATAAGAGGAAATCAGGCACATCCCTTTCCTGTGCTGCAGATCAAGACAAAAACAACATGAGTTAACTGTCTGTTATCTGCTGTGTAACACCTCTTGTTGCCATTCAGATGGAGTAAAGCCTCCTTCATGTGATGTTCTCTCTCCTTCCAAAATATTTTCACTTACTGCTTCAATTACCTCTCTCCTTTGGATAACTCCACGCCATCTTCTCTTATGAGTTACTGTGTTTCACAGGAGTTACACATGGAATATGATAGACTATGATGGGAAATAATGTGCGACTCATTTCTTTATTTCTGTGTGGCTAAATGATGCCTAAGCTGGTGCAGTGATGCAGAGCATAGATGCATGTCGTCTGACAAATGGGATAGGTTTGCTTTACTTTGATGCTAATCTGAGTATACCTGCCAGCTGGTACGCATGCTGCCGATAGCAGCCTACTCATTAGCCAGGTTTAGGACTTGGCCATGTCTGGTGATGTAGTATGTGCACAAGTGCACTAGATGGGCTCAAGTCCTAGAGTGGCTCTGTGTGCCATGAAAGGATATTGTCATGCTGTTTGTACAGAGAAGAATTTCCACCTGCCACGTTTTACTCACAGACTCATAGATTTTAAAGCCTGTAGTCTGTCATCTAATCTGGGCACCTGCATAACACAGACCATGTCACCTCTTCCGCCATCTCTGCTAATTCCCTCCTCAAGCCCACTTGTACACTGGCATGGCAGAAGGTAGGGCTGAATACACTATAGGGACAGGATACAGAGTGCACTTTTCAAAAGCATCTAAGAGATTTAGGAGCCTAAATCATATTTTCAGAAGTGAAAATTCAAACCTCCTATAATTATCAGTGAGATTTAGGACCACAATCTCAAAGATACTTAGTGCCTATAGATGCTCTTAAGCACCTAGTGGGATTTTCAATGTTTCCTGAACAGGTTAAGTGCCTAATTCTCATTAATTTTCAGCTACCTACTCTTCCCATACTCAGATGGCAATGGGATTCAGGACTCTAATCCTAATCCATTTCAGCCTTTTTGAAAATGTTGCCCACAGTATACATCCTACTCCAAACTGCAGTTGGTACACTTCATTACTTCACACAGTGACACAACTAGAAACTTTATACAAAGCCAAGAGAGAATGAAAAATGGTGGAGATCAGAGACATATATTTCTCTAACTGTACCCACTTACCTGCAGGAAGCTTTGATAAGCAATTTAAATAGAGTGGAATTATTTGGTGTGTGACTGGTTACAAGTCTCACATGTTGTTTGAGCTCACTGAACTTTTTGCAACAGGGACTTTTTAAATCAGAGAGTGATGAATAGTAAATAATGACTGTGCTCATAAATGTCCTAGTCTGCATGCAAGCATACATGTCTATACAAAGAACAGCCATGCCCCAAATAAGTGTCTGAAGAAAAACTCACAATTTAGATTTCCAGAAAGACTTTCACAAAGGCCCTCACCAAAAGCTTTTAAATAAAGTAAGCTGTAATGGCAAAAGAAGGAAGATAATAGAATCATAGAGTTGGAAGAGATCTCAGGAGGTCATCAAGTCCAGCCCCCTATCCAAAGCAGGACCCACCCCAACTAAATCAACAGCGCCAGGGCTTTGGCAAGGCGGGACTTAAACACCTCTAGGGATGGGGATTCTACCACCTCCCCTAGGTAACCCATTCCAGTGCTTCACCACCCTCCTAGGGAAATAGTTTTTCCTAATATCCAACTGAGACCCTCCCTCACTTTAACTTGAGACCATTGTTCCTCATTCTGATATCTGTCACTCCTGAGAACAGCCTCTCTCCATCCTCTTTGGAACTTCCCTTCAGGTAGTTAAAAGCTACTATCAAATCCCCCCTCACTCTTCTCTTCTCCAGACTAAACAAGCCCAAATCCCTCGGACTCTTGTAGGTCATGTGCTCCAGCCCCCTCATCATTTTCATTGCCCTCCAATGGACCCTCTCCAATGCATTCACCTTCTTTATGTAATGGGGCCCCCAGAATTGGATGCAATACTCCAAAAGTGGCCTCACCAGTGGCGAATAAAGGGGAATAATCACTTCTCTCTATCTGCTGGCAGTGCTCTTCCTAATGCAACCTAATATGCCATTAGCATTCTTGGCTACAAGGGCACGCTGTTGACTCATATGCACCGTCTCATCCACTATAATCCCCAGGTCCTTTTCTGCTGAACTGTTACTTAGCCAGTGGTCCCCAGCCTGTAACAATTCTTGGGCTTTTTCTGTCCCAAGTGCAGGACTCTGCATTTGTCCTTGTTGAACCTCATCAGATTTCTTTTAGTCCAATCCTCCTATTTGTCTAGATAATGCTGGACCCTATGCCTACCCTCCAATGTATCTATCTCTCCCCTTAGCTTAGTGTCATCTGCAAACTTGCTGATGGTGCAATCCACCCCCATATCCAAGTAATTAATAAAGATGTTGAACAAAACCAGCTCTAGAACCAGCCCTTGGGGCACTGTGCATGAAACCAACTGCCAAAACTCTCATGGATTGATAATTGGTTAATAGATAGAAAACAAAGGGTAAGAATAAATGGGTCAGTTTTCAGAATGAAGAGAGATAACTGATTGTGTCCCCAAGGGGTCCATACTGGGCAGCAGAAGAAATGTCAGTGCCAATGGAACTAGCTGAAACATGAGTCCACAGAAAAAAAGTCATTGGCAATGCAGAAAAGATTTCATTTTGACGTCTTCAGTATTACTATAGATCCAGGTCTGGGCACTAATTTTTTTGCTGGGAGCCACTTTAGAAATTTTTGAAGTGGCCCCGGGCTGTACTGGAAGGGGCGGGACCTCAAAGTGGAAAGGGCGGGGCCAGTAGTAGATATTTTCCTACTTCCCCTCCACAGACAATGATTGGTTGGGGATCAGGGTGCACGTGAAGTCTTTGCCCCTCCCTGAGGTTTCCCCTAGGTGCCCATGCCCTTGGAGGTGGGAGGAGACTTCACGTGCTCCTCTTTGTGCCCCCAGGCCAATCTGGGCTTGGGGGCAGGGAGCATGGGAAGTCTCCTCCCACCCTGCCAGGAGCTTCTAAGTGCCACATGCTCCTAACAGGGCAGCGGCAGGGTTGAGGAAACTTTGTGCACTACCCTAGTCCTCAGACCAATCAGGGCTTGGGGGTGCAGGAGCGTGCGAAGTCTCCTTTCACCCTGCCAGGTGCATGTGGCACTTCTAAGCACTGTGTGCTCCTGGCAGGCAGAGGGAACTTTGTGAGCTTCCCCCACCTCCAGGCCTTAATTGGCCTGGGGAGTGGGGAAGTGGCAGGGCCTGCAAGGGCCGGATCAACCCGATTGGTGGGCCAAATCCAGCCTGCGGAGGCCCTTTTGCCCACCCCTGCTATAGATGTTGCTCTCATGAAGCTGGAAGAACATTTTGAATTATTGTGAGAGCATATGAATAGAGCCCTGTGTGAATACAAAATTTGTACCCGCAGCCTCAAAAATGAGCTGTGGATATCTGCATTGACATCCATGGATGTGGCTATCCATGTCTATAAAGCAGATATCCATGAATTTGCAGGGTTCTAGATAAAAAACGTGTATCTGCATTGATATGCATAAAAATGAGCTGTGGATATCCGTAGATGTGGCTACCTGTTGATATAAAGCGGATATGCGTGGATTTGCAAGATATCCTCTTTATATCCACAAAAGTGTTTAGATTCTTGTGTGATGTGAAAAACACTTCAAAACCTTTTCTAGCAAGTGAATTGGAAAAATTGCTCAGTAACCAGAAGCAGCTCTGATTGCAATCGGCAAGTACGACCTGGTGCATGTACTCCAGAGTCTTTCTAATGTTTTGCTGAAACCTGCGGATACCTATGAGACACTCTGATTCAGTGTCAGGATCTAACTGCAGAAAGAAGTTTCTCCAAGCTTAAGTTAATAAAAGCTTATTTGAGGTCTACCATGTCTCGGGCATGTTGGTAGAATGGGCTACATTGTCCATAGAGAGTAATATTTGCAAGACACTGGACTTTAAGGACATAATAGAAGAATTTGTCAATGGAACACTCCATTACTCATCATAGACAAAGGTAAGAAAAATGCTCATTATACTTTTATTCCCAGGTAGTTATCTACTGAAAGAGTAAAACACAATAGGCAATGTATTAATTTGTTGGTTTAGCTTCAAAGATATTTGCACTAATTACTGATTGTGGATTTCTACACCTCACTATTGGCATACTTTAATTAAATTGGTAATGGGTTATTATTAATGGAAAGTGACCTCTCTAATTCTCATATAGGGCTCGAAATTTCTTGTTATGGCACTGTGACTGCCATTGTGTTCTCTGGTCCCCATACATTATAGCAGAATTAATTGAATATATCTAGCAGTAAAGATAGGTTAAATCCTTCCAAAGTAATATCTCTCCAAGCTGATGAGCTTATAGAAGGTCTGAGTTTGGAAGACTGAGAATTTCAGGAGGTGTGTAATTTTAATTGTGGGTTTATGTCAGTATCATTTTGAAATTTGTGACGATCAGAACAAATTAATTCTCCAACCCCACAGGATGCATTGCGATACAGCTGCAGCTGGCATGCTGAGCAATGCTGCATGTCTGACAGAAGCCATCACTGTTATCAATGTTAATGAGGGAGAAGGCACAGACAGCTGATCTAAACTAGAATGTGTTCACGATGCATACAGCTGATGGCAATGCAGACAGCCAGTCAAGGGGTGGTTTTAGCCATAGATTAGATCCTCATAGTGGCCTCTCCAGCTTTTTCTTTCTTTCTTTCTTTCTTTCTTTCTTTCTTTCTTTCTTTCTTTCTTTCTTTCTTTCTTTCTTTCTTTCTTTCTTTCTTTCTTTCTTTCTTTCTTTCTTTCTTTCTTTCTTTCTTTCTTTCTTTCTTTCTTTCTTTCTTTCTTTCTTTCTTTCTTTCTTTCTTTCTTTCTTTCTTTCTTTCTTTCTTTCTTTTTGTTCTCAAGAGTCTCAGCTGGTGAAATTATAAACAAAAGACAGTTCTATCATAGACAACAGTAGAGAGGGCTTTACTAGGAGGCATGATAAGAAAGGCTATGCCGGTGAGCATAAGCCACAGTACCATGAATCAATCCAGAGCACAGGATCTTATACTTAGTACTGTCTTATAATATTGGCCTTTCTGGTAATTTAAAGGACTAAAGGGCTGAACCTGCTCCTAACTCAGGCTATTATACCTCACTACAGAAGCAGACAGCAGCTATAAATAGGCTCCGGAGAGGATTTCCCCAGCCTAAGAGCATAAGCAGACTTTGCTGCCCGGTCTGCACTTGCAAGTAGTATTGAGGAATGAATGGTGTTAGGGAAGGAATGGGAACATCTGTAAGTAATGGTGTGACAGGGATTCTGGGCTGCAGTTCAACCCATTGACAGCAGTGGGAAGGGAGTTATAAGTTAGAGCTGAAGTCCAGATGGCATAAATCCCCTTTGTCCCTCCTCCCTCTGCTCTTCACCTTCTGTGCTGCATCTCTCAGGAGACTAGCAACAGAATTTGGCCCTTTAGCACATTCTGTGAGGAGCTTTAAACAGGGGATATGTCATAATGCTAGTCATCTTGATAGTTTAAACCATGTGACTTTGTATCACTAATGTTTATTAGAATAATTGAGGCTTATATTTGATGGTCTAATAGCATGGTATTCTAATAGCATGGGGCATTTTGAAAGAAAATTGAAATGCATCGAGATCATGAATCACCTGATACATATGACCAGAGAAACCTGGTAATTTAAGTAAACTTCACTTCAACCAACTTCTTCCTATTGTGTAGTGCAAGAATTTAGGAACTCTTGGTTTGGTAAATGCCAGACCAATTTTGAAACTAGGGAGTGAACAGTGCTGTTAAACAAAATAAGAACTCAACTCACTATGACCAAAGCCTAAATCAAACTTTCTTTGAGGGTCATTAAAGTTTGGGATTGGGCTTTTTGCATGCTTTTTGCACTTCTTGGCCCTGTGTAGTATAAGGTAGGAAGAGGTTCCCATACGCAATATGGATATAGAATCAATAGTTGTCCATATAACCATAGCTGTGATATAACTACTGTGCACTCATAGCTATATAATTCTAGAGTAGACCAGTAGCATAGTGAATGCCATTAAAACTCATTGTGAAGTGTGTTTGCTACACTTTTTAATAGACATTGCTTGTATTCTTACATAAAAATAATAATAACACAATTTCCCCGTTCACATTTGCCACCCCATCAAGATCAACATATTAAACCTTTCCTTCCAAAGAGCCTGTTCTATGGAGAAAAATGGTAAATATTGACATCACATTTTTCATCTGTTTGGCCTGTTCTTCATGTCACAATGCTGCTTTTACACAAGCATGACTCCACTGAAATCAATGGAATTACATCAGCACAGCATCTGTGTAGAGCAGAAAAAGCAGGTTCATGGTGTTCCTAAGTCGACACTTGAAAGCATTTCATCTTCCTTTTCAATTAGACATAAGGTATCCTTAGAAGGGAACCAAGTGGTAAAATGCAGATATGAGGGCATAGTGTGGGGGACAAGCTGAGAAACAGTTTACAGGCAGTTCAAGATTTCTTTCTTCTAGCACTCAGGGTCTATGGAAGTCTTCCTTTGCTCTCACTATTTTCTCAATCATATAATAATCCCCATAGTATACATTCAATGGAATGCTTTATGGACTGTACAAATCAGTAACTCATTATAGTACCACCAGATGGCAGCAGAATATAAACCAATGTCTTAGATTGGAAATGCTAATATTAGAGTCTCAATCCAAAAAATGAATAATCTATAACTATCTCTTGATTAATTTGTGTGCTGCAGTTTTCCATGTCAGAGGGCTGGGGGGTAGGGTGGGCTATGCTTCTCTGAATACAGCCATTGTTCAATTAATACCCATATTCATAAGATTTTGAGGTTGCTTGCTGTGAACTCATCAAGGAAAAGTTCCTCCTGTTTTTGTTTCAGGTGCTCTATCTCAGACAGATTAGACTAAATTCCAACTGTTTCTTAACCTATGCCTAGTTAGCACCACATAAAAGCCAACTTCAAAACATCAGAATACACAAAATGACAATCAGAAATGAAACATTTCAAATCTTTGATTGGAATTGCCTGTTTTATTGTGGTCCTGTAGCATCTCTCAGCCTGTTTGCATGGTGTGATGTTGCCCAGACTGCATATTTTCCTGCTCCTTGATCAGATGGCAGAAACTTATATTGACAAGAATTGGCTGTATACCAGTGCAAACATATTTGAATTAATATTTGAAGCATTAATTTTATGTGAGCATTCTTGGAAACATGTGTTTGCTTATGAAAACATGCATGGAACATGACTGAAAAACCTCATCTCGATTTGATTGCATGGACATGAATGAGTTTTTGCAGAATTCATCCAGCTCCTGACTGTGTGTGAAGGATAATATATCTATATCCATGTGTAGACACTTTATATTTTGTAGACCTCATTCCAGAAGAAATTCCTTTTTGAAGGAAGAAATAAAAGTCAATTATCCATTATGATCAAAAGATTTGAATAATCTTGGGGAGAAGCGATGTCTACTTTTGAAGCAATGTTTGAGGAGTGCTACTTAGCTTCATAGATTAAAGACCAGTCCATTCTAACTCCATTTAGAAAGCTCCATGTTCTTTGTAGTGATGAAACACCTTCTTTTGTAATGACTTATAGTAGTACTATAAATTACTACCGTTGTGTTTAAAAAAATGAAAAACCCCTATGGAAACATAGAAAGATAAACAAGTATAACTGGTGATAAAAATACCTTGAGCACAGACCTGCTATGAAACCCTCTAAAAACAATAATTCAGTTGTTGGTGTTTTATTTGGTTAAGTGTTGTATCTCTGTATCACAATGGTAACATACTTATATGGGATATGAAAGTCCCCTCACATTCAAAACTAGGCATGTTTCACATTAAAGAAAAGAACTATGTTAAAAGAATGTTAGGTTGCAGTCAGGCACTCAGAAGTTAGGAAATGCCAGAATTAAGTTTGCCTGTGTAAACTTAATTTGGCCTCCTTATACACATACATTATGATACAGTCTTTAATGACATGTTCACATGTTATTTTTTCCACAGCCCCCCTGCATTTTTCGGGAAATGGGTAGAGTTATTCAGTAATTCTTTTTATTTAACACATTTAATTTGTGACCCTAGGCTTTATAAAGCACAGGAGTCAGCACTGCTCTGAATACAAAATTATCCATTTCCTTATGGGTCACTATAGTAATTAAAAGCATCACAGATATTAGTTTATCTTTACAACATGCCATACATTTAGGTACATATAGGAACCTCATTTACAGTGGGACAGACCAGACATAGAGGGATTAACGCCAAGTTGTCAAATGTCTACAAATATTCTGTGCCCAATTTGAGGTTTTGATTTTGAAGTGTGCTGTAGCCTTTTTACAGCACTTTGTATGTACAAAACAAGTGCTGATCAATGTCAGTTGCAGTTATAAGCATTCAACACTTCTGCAAATCTGGCTCGATGTATCTCAGGTTGGGCATGCAGAAAATGATGAACATAAGAATTGCCATACTGGGTTAGCTAAATGGTCAAACTAGCCAGTAATCTATCACTGACAATGGTAAGTGCCAGATGCTTCAGAGGAAATGAACAGGACAATTCTGAGTGATCCATTCCCCATCATTCAACCTTGGCTTCTGGCAGTCAAAGACCTGGGGAAACCCAGAGCACAGGGTTACATCCATGACCACCTTGACTAATGCCATTAATGGACCTATCCTGCATGAATTTATCTATTCTTTTTTGAACCACATTATAGTTTTTATCTTCACTACATACCATGGTAACAAGTTACTGTGAATTATGTGAACAAGTATTTTCTTACATTTGTTTTAAAACTGTTGTCTATTAATTTCATCAGGTGACGCCTAATTCTTGTGGTATGTAAAATGGTAAATAACATGATTTCACACACTTCTGTCATATTCCTTTTTAGTTATTTCTATTCCAAGATTAAATATTCCAATCTTTTTAATTTCTCCTTATATGGAGGCTTTTCTGTACCCCTAAGTTTTGTCGCTATTTTCTGCATTTTTTCCAGTTCTTCTATATCTTTTTTTTTAGATGGGGTAATCAGTGCCTGAAGTATTCAATGTGTGGGTGTACCATGGGATTATACTGTGATGTTATAATTTCTGTTTTACTATCTATTCCTTTTCTAATGGTTCCTACTACCATCCTCTTAGCTTTTTGACTGTTGCTGCACACTGAGATGTTTTCAGAAACTATACATAATTACTCTAATTTCTCTATCTTGTGTGGCCACTACAGCTAACTTAGACATCACCATTTTGTATGTGTAATTGGGCTTATTTTTTCCAGTGTGCATTACTTTTCACATATCAACACTAGATTTATTTGCCATTTTGTTGCCCAGTCGCTCAATTTAGGGAGATATCCTTTGTAATTCTTAGTAGTCAGCTTTGGATTTAGCTGTTTTGAGTCATTTTGTATCATCTGCAAATCCCACCAACTCAATGTTCGTTCCCTTTTCCAGTTCATTTATGAATATATTGAATAGTAGAGGTCCCAGGATAGATCCTTGTGAAAACCCAACTGTTTACATCTTTCCATTGTGAAACCTGACCTTTAATTCCTACCCTTTGTTTCCTATTTTTAATCAGTTACTGATCCATGATAAGACCTTCCCTCTTATACAATGACCACTTACTTTACTTAAGAGCCTTTGGTGAGGGACCTATTGAAGGCTTTCTGAAAGCACAAGTACACTGTATCCATGTGATCATATTTGCCTGTATGCTTTTCTGACTTCCTCAAAGAATACTAATAGATTGAAGAGGTATTATTTCTTTTAAAAGAGCCATGTTGACTCTTTCCCAACATATTTTATTTGTCTTTGTGTCTAATAATATTGTTCTTTAGTACAGTTTCAATCAACTTGTCTAATACTGACATTAGGTGTATCAGCTTGTAATTGCCGGGATCACTGCTGGAGTCTGTTGGAAAAAAAACTTGTTACATTAGCTACCCTCCAATTGTCCAATACATAAGCTGATTTAATTGATAGTTTTATACCTACAGTTTGTATTTCTGCAATTTCATATTTCATAGTTCCTTGAGAATTCTTGACTAAATACAATCCAGTCCTGGAACAAACAATTAGTTGTCCGAACTTTGAAAATGTTGGATCAAGTGACTTGTCCAGCATCTTACAGAAACTGTGTGGCAGAGGCAGGAATAGACTGCAGCTCTCCAGATTAGCTTTCAGCTTCCCTAACCAGGAAATCATCTTTCATTTTCCCGCAGTCCCCTACTTCACTCATGACACATCTTCCAACTTCTGCAACAAAGGAGGAAGGGATCCTGCAGATAACAGTCTCCTTCATTAAAACCTCCAGTTAGTTTCCAGAGCATTATCCATTCTGGGCACTGAATGAGGCAGGGTTTCTGTGGAAAAAATAGTTGTGATCATGTAGTTAAAGACTATATCATAAAGTAGGGCTCTACCAAGTTCAGAATCCATTTTGGTCAATTTCATAGTCAGAGGCTTTAAAAATTGTCAATTTCACTGTTTCTGATATTTGCATCTGAAATATCACAGTGTTTTAACCATGGGTATCCTGACACAAAAAAAGGTATGGTGGACAGGGGAGGGTATTGCAAGGCTATGGTAAGGGGGAGTCATGATATTGCCACCCTTACTTGTGTGCTGTTGCTGATGAAGATGCTGCCTTCAGAGCTGAGCAGCGGGCAGCACAGATACGAGGGTCTTATGGTAATCGGGGAATCTTCTCTGTTTTGGGGGCAGATCTGGCCTAGTGGGTGGGCAGCTGCCTAGGGCCACACTGCCTGGGGTGCTGTGGTCCCCCATAGCCAGCCCAAGACTTTTTATTTCCCAAGCACTGGGCCTGGAGCAGTTTCCTGTATAGCAACCCTAGCCCTGCTGCTCAGAGGGGGACGGGAAGCTGGGCAAGGATGTGGAACTTCCTGTAGTTAGGGAAGGTCCCAGAAGTGGATCTGAGGCAGCCCATGCAGGAGAAGAGGAAGTCCTGTCCTATTCTGCCCTGTGAGGAGAAGCAGCTGGAGTGCAGTGCATGGTATATCCCTGACCACCTCCTGTAGATTTCATGAGGGAGACCAGCTTTCATGATCCGTGATGCATTTTTCATGGCTGTGAATTTGGTAGAGCCCTAATCATCCCTAATCAAGGGACCTGGACTAAGAATCAGGAACACTGAAAACACGGGAGAGAATGGCTCCTGCCCTTAGTCCCTGCACCCAGCATCAAAGTGGTTTCTGACTCCTGTGAAGAGCACTGATAAGAAGAGTCCTGCTCAGCTCATTCAACCCCGGGATGCTGCATCCTTGGTTAATCTGTGGGGATGGTGTATGCACCATCTGGTTAGCATGTAGCAGGTGTGAGTGAATGGAATGTGCCCACTACAGACAGAATCTTCAGAGAATTTAGCTGTCAAATTCTAACAAGTCTCTACTGAGCAAGTGAGAAGGGAGATTTTTGTTGGAGGTTTAGACCAAACGTAAGTGAATTTTCAGTGGGAGGGCAAAAGCACATTCCTGACACCAGGCTGTCCTTCCCTCCCAGATTTCAAGCCCAGGTTCCAAAAAAGGTGGAGGCACTAGAGTTGGCTCAATGAAGCAAGCATTAGAATAGCTTTGTATGTGGGCAAAACAATGTATTTTCCTCCAGTCCCGTTCTTGGAAATGACAGAAGCATTTCAGCTAAAACTTAAAACAATAACCACAATGCGAGGCAGATACCCAGCACAATACTTTCAGGCCAAATGTTTGAAATGTGGCAAAGTTACAAACAACTGAAAACAGAGTCTTACAGTGGCAATTGTTGAGCAACCCTAATTATAGGCAGTGCTATCAGCTCCACCTGTAATAAAATCATATTGATGATTGCTCAAGATCACCCTGTTTGGAGATCCCTGCAACATTTGTAGACAGCACCAGTGTGAAGCACAGAATCCAGGCTGATTTCCCCCCTCCCCCTCCTGTATGTTATACTTGAGGCTGCTGTGGAAGATCACCTGGAAAGCTTGAGACTCTCTCTTTCTCTCTCTCTCTCTTTCTGTACATATATAATATACAGTCTTGTTGTAGATATATCTTAGGATATATGGACAGACCTAGACTTTCCCATGTCAGCCTCAAATATAGCATACAGGGGGAAAAGTTCATTAAAAGGCACCCAGCAGACAAGAGAAGAAATTATGGATATCTGGGTGAGTTGGTGTGGTAATTCTAAAACCGTTTTATGGAGTAGCCGGAAGGAGGGCCAAGCAAACATTAATTGGATAGATGGAGAGATGTAACAAAAAGGGTTTAAATAGGAGTAATTCATATGCTTACTGGCTTTCTGCGTCATAGCCCACATAGCATTGGGAAGGATTTTCAGAAGCATTCAACATTAGCCTAACTCTGCTGTTATGGAAGTTAATAGTAAAACTCATAAACCAGGCAGTATGCATCACAGTGGTGTAGCTTTGGGCTGCCGCTAAAGGTTGCTGGTTGTGTCAGAAGGGGAATATAGAACAGGTATTGGATTAGGGAGTCTGGGAAACAAAACTGTCACAGCAAGGTACAGTATTTTGCCTTTTTGTTGCCACTATGAAAAATTCATCCCTTTTTCATGTGAATCCTGGAAATGCTATGGGCTGAGAGAAGTGTGGCCTTGACTATAAGGATGGGCAGCCCAGCTCTTCTGAGCATTCTGATTTGAGCTCTTGTTTAATCTTCAGTAAAATGTAATTTTTTAAAGGAAGAGATCACATAAAGCATATAATAAATCACAGCCCCTGCCAGTTTCAGAATATGGTGATGTGAAAATTCTTCAAGAATATAACATGTGGAACTCAAATCAACCAGTAAATACAGAGTAAGTGTTTCATATTCCCCACAATGGTCCATGTAGGTTACGACTTCTGCCAAATCATGGTGGTGTTACTTTAACTCAAGAGGGGTGTGTATAGGTGTTGAAGACCTTGGGGTCATACCTTGTTGTGGTATGGATCATTATTAATTCCCTCGACAATCTAATTTAAAAAATGAAGGCCCCTCAATAAATTAACACTGTTTTCCACAATGATAAGTTAACTCAGCGTTTGTAAACACAGCAATGATTGGATAAGAGAGTATATCTATTACAGCTGTAAAAAATATTTTTTTTAGACTAAATATTCATTTGGTTTATAAGAGTAAATAAATAGAGTCTGAGCATGTTAAGGAGCTAGCTGCGCTCGAGAGATAGAAAGAGACTGAAAAAAAATCATATCCTGTCAAGATAAATGATTGAACTGTTCAATGAACTCTTTGACTGGCATTGGTTCCAGTCATGCCAGCTGAAGCACAATTCCTCTTTGTATGTGTGGTCTTGTTTTCACCTTGCCTGTGGGGTGAAAGAGGTTTGATGTGACCTTCTTGAAAACTGAAGCATGAGTCTAACCCCTATTTATATCCTGTCATAATAGAGAGCTGGCAAACATAGATGGTTTTAATGGCTGCTATAGCTATGCTGTTTTTCTCTGTATTTTTGTCAAATAGTTAGCAGTCATATTCTAATGGCAGTCTAGTGTATCATGTTTACAGATGATGCCATCTGAATGTGATACAGTTTAGGTTGACTATTGTTTGATATAAATAAAAACATAGAAACACAAGGCCATTTGGAAGTATTTAGGTTCTGCATCAGTGATAGCATGTGAACTAAAGCAATCATTTGAATATATATACCATTTTAAATTACAATATATTTATTTCAGTAGATATATCTCTGACTTGAAGAGAGACTTGAAGGCTGATGTGCAGTACTTGATGTCTGATTTATTTTTAGGCATTCAGTAAATATTTTCAAAATTGATTTTTTTATAGCTTTGGCTGTTTGTACTGCGTTGCTTCTCATTTATTCTCTGTAACAATAAAACTATTGTCCAATCCCTGCCTTTTAGGGACAGATTTTTTTATTACTTACAATTTCTTCTTTTCTCTCTGACTAATCTATCACTTTTTGAGATAAGGTATCCTTCTATTATTGGAGCAGCAAAGCAAGCCAACTGCCTTGGAGATACCAGCCAATAGTCTGACACTATGATTCAGAGAGAGTCTGAGAATCCATAAATTCAGTGAGGGGGCACAGGTGCTCACCTTGTAGGAAAAGATCCTTTAGGAGAATCTATCAAGAAGTTTCACTTCTTGGAGTTGACAGAAGAGAACTGAAATTTTCACTTTTGGTTTTTCAGTTTGACATTGCAAATCCACTAGTATGTAGAATTGGGCCACTGGGAGACAGAATCCCATGTACGTGTTCAGCAGGTGACAATTATTTATCACCTTAATCCAATGACTATCAGATACCCTGCACTTAGCCAAGAAGACAAGATAGACCTTGTGTATAAGTATGGAAGACTGAGTTAACTCTAGAAAGAAAAATACCTCAGCATTTTGTGGGATCTTTCATCCTTATCTCTGGGGAACTAGATTATAAATAGAATCACAACATATGGACCATACCCTTTTACTGCACTCAGAGGAAACCAGTTGAAAATCAAATAGGGCTAAGTATAGTTAGGTTTATAAGCATTTGGTAGCATATCTGCAAATGTAATTGAATAGGCATGTCCTATTCAATCAATATATTTATATACCTAAATCAGGCCAGATTCAGTGGTAGCTGGTTGAAAGTGCAGTTAAAACTCTGCATTGGGTACAAGGAGCATCACACCTTCAAATTTGAGGCTTCTGGAGAAGCCACTGGATTCAGGGCTCTGGTGCCAAGATTCTCAAAAGTATTTTGATACCACACTCCCATGGGCACTAAATTTTTTTGAGCATATGGGCGATGGTTGCTACAAAGAATAGAATTCATTGTGATTTGTGCCCTCACCCACGTTTTGTGGCTAGAGACTATAAACTAACAGATTTATTGGAGCATAAGCTTTTGTGGGCAAAGACCCTCTTCGTCGGATGCATGTAGTGGAAATTCCAGAGGCAGGTATAAATATATAGGTACACGAAAAGTAAGGAGTACCAATGAAGAGGCAGGCCAGAGATAACGAGGTCAATTCAGTCCTGGGAGGATGTGGCCCACTTCTTGCAGCTGATGTGGTGGTGTGAACACCAAGAGAGGAGAAACTGCTTTTGTAGTTGGCTAGCTATTCACAGTCTTTGTTTAATCCTAAATGGATAGTGTCAAATTTGCAGATAAATTGTAGCTCTGCAGTTTCTCTTTGAAGTCTGTTTTTGAAGTTTTTTTGTTGCAGGATGGCTACTTTTAAATCTGCTACTGTGTGTCCAGGGAGATTGAAGTGTTCTCCTACAGGATTTTGTTTGTTACCATTCCTGATGTCTGATTCGCGTCAGTTTATTCTTTTATGTAGGGACTGTCCAGTTTGGCCGAGGTATATGGCAGAGGGGCATAGCTTCTACATGATGGCGTATATTACATTGGTAGATGTGCAGGTGAATGAACCCGTGATGGTGTGGCAGATCTTGTTAGGTCCTGTGATGATGTCGCTGATGTTGATATGTGGGCAGAGTTGGCACCAAGGTTTGTTGCAGGGATTGGTTCCTGAGTTAGAGTTACTGTGGGGTGGTGTATAGTTGCTGGTGAGAATTTGCTTCAGGTTGGTGGGTTGTCTGTGGGTGAGGACTGGCCTGCCTCCCAAGGTGTGTGAGAGTGAGGGATCATTGTCCAGAATGGGTTGTAGATCATTGATGATGCATTGGAGAGGTTTTAGCTGGTGACTGTAGGTGATAGCCAGTGGTGTTCTGTTATTTTCTTTGTTGGGTCTGTCTTGTAGCAGGAGGCTTCTGGGTACACGTCTGGCTCTGTCAATCTGTTTCCTCAGTTCCTCAGGTGGGTATTGTAGTTTCAGGAATGCTTGGTGAAGATCTTGTAGGTGTTTGTCTCTCTCTGAAAGGTTGGAGCAAATGTGGTTGTACCTTAGCGCTTGGCTATAGACAATGGATCATGTGGTGTGTCCAGGATGGAAGCTGGAGGTATGTAGGTAAGCATAATGGTCAGTAGGTTTTTGGTATAGGGTGATGTTTATGTGACAATCACGTATTTGCACTGTAGTGTCCAGGAAGTGGATCTGTTGTGCAGACTGGTCCAGGCTGAGGTTGATGGTGGGGTGGAAACTGTTGAAATCACAGTGGAATTCCCTGCCTGGGGATTCTGCATCCCACTGCCTTCTGTGAAGCAGATCTCTCAGATGGACTGAAGAATTGGAAAGCGGGCATATTGGTAATACAGTTAATGGTATCACATGCCTAGATGAGCCAAAACTCCACATTGGCACTAGGCCATGCCTGCTACTTCCTCTGCACTCTGAAGCAGCAGCCAAGGCCCTGCTGCCTGCCAGCTACTTCAGGTTTTAGCAGAAGATTTCTCTTAAACTCTGGTGTTAGGCCAGCTTTGTGTGCCGAGCAAAGTCTTTTTACTCGGATTTTCCTCTGTGGTGCAGGATTTGTCCTCCTATTGAGATCAGCATCAACAGACAGGAGTTAATGCTTCCTCGCTGCCTGTCTCCAAAATGAGCCCATGAACTTAGAACACTGATTTCAATAATTGTTTTCACGCCAGCATATTTCCATTGTGGCCTCCATTATAGTCATGTAATGTTTCTTCTGTCCACTCTTTCATGGCTTTCTTTGCCATGACAGCGCAGTCAGATTCCTTCATTCACATCTGCCAATGTGAGCACTGAATAGAATAAGCCTGTGCAATGACAATTTCAAAAGCGGGGGAAACGGAGCCGCCTCCAAAAATAATTTCCAATTAATGGGTGGGATTTTATTAGAGAACTAGAATCAATTAGGCCCAAACTTAGAGGTTTACAATGATATAGAGTAAAGTGCCTAGAAATCACCCTCTTTTCTTTTATTAAGTCTTTTACAGAAATAGATAATGTCTAAGTTTCTTTATTTGGCTACATAAAATTTGCCAGGACAAAAAGTGCTGCCAAGTTCCTCAAGACAAGCTATGTTGGGTACTTGCCCTATGCCACCGTAAAGAAAAAAAAATCAGGGTGGTTGAAAAGGAGCTGGTGCAGCACATGGTGCTTTCCCACTCCTCACAAATGATGGCTGTTGTGCTCGTTAACCTTTCCCGAGACTCAGTCAGTTCACGCTGTGCAGCAGTAGAAATTTGAATGAAATGAAAGGCTGGCAGGATCCATAGAAACTCCATATTGCCTTCATTCCCCAACACACGCAAATCCTATCTTCTTTGTGGAAGACCCACTGCTTCTCATCAAATGCTTAATAAGTCGATCCATGAGGCAGTGACAGCTCAGATTCCAAAACATAAGGGGCCAAATTCATTGCTGATATAGTGCTCCTGACTTCAGTGGATTTACACCTCAGATGAATTTGACTAATATATGCAGGTCTGGTTTTTTTAGAGAGACAGTCTAACAATATTATTTTAAGGACTAGCCTTCATGCCGGCATTGTAAGGAAATTGCACTAATTTAAACCGGTGGTGACAGTCTTGAACCTACTTCTACAATGAAATTTGTCAAACTTATTTTATTCTGTGATTATGGTCCTGATGGAAGGAGGATAGTCTCTTCTTTGTACTCAAGAATGTACATAATGGATTGCAAAAGCCTGATCCAAAGGCCCATTGAAATCAATAGAAAGATAACCATGGACTACAACTGGCTTCAAATTAGGCCTTAATTTTCTAACATGAATCCTGGCTGCCTTAGATATTAATGATCTGTATCTTAAATAAGCTGAAGCGGGGAGAGTTACATCTTTAAAATACATAGCAATCAGTTGAATGTGACAAGTTAATATCTGACAATGCAGAAGAACTCTACAGTGAACAACCTACATGAAGCCTAAGCTCTAGTATTGTAACCCCCTTGGCCAAATAGAAAATTTAGTTAGGAAAAATCGAGATAAAATCCTTTTCTTTGGTACCATAAAAAGAAGAAATAAATGGCATGGTAGCTTAAGATTTAATACAATTTTTTTCAGTACCCAAGCATACATTAAATCGATTAAGTATGTATATGCATTTGTTTATACTTCCATGAATATTCTCCCTCCCCACACACAGAGTCTCTTGAGCCCCTAAAAATATACTAATGTTTCTGCTCTTCAGATCTCAATACACGGTCAATTCAGAAGTGGATTCTTTTCTTCTTCTTCCACCTTTCTGGGTCATGGAATATTCCCTGAGTTATTCTGTTTCCAAATTCTGGAGGATACTGCCAGTTCTGAATGCTTTGTGCTCATTGAGCAAAACACTCTTTCGGAGACAGTGGCTATATAGTCAGCAGTCTATGGGCTTAATAAACTCTTATCCCTAATGCCACTACTAACTGGTGGATCCCTGTAGGTTTGCCATGCAATGAATGAGGAACTGGTGGACAAATTCTTATTATAGTATTGAGAAGTTTGAAATCTACAGCAAAAGTGACAGACAACAACAGTTCTGATAACCCATTTTATTATGATCAGAGATGGCATGGAAGATGCTAGAATAAGAAACAGTTTAGAACTCAGAAGTCTACTTCAGGGATGGAATCATTTAATTTCAGTGTAAATTATTTTTAACCTACCCCTGTGGCATCTATGCAGTATTATAATGGGGGTGATCTATACAGCATTCCAAACTTGAAATAAGATACACAATATGCAGTATGCAAATTGTGTATCTTATTTTGATTGTGTTTCAAAATAACTAATTTCAAAATTTGGCATGTCTACATAGTACCAAATTTCAAAATAACATACTTCGAAGTAGGAATAAGACCCTCCGGAAAAGGGCACTTTTTCCGGAGGATCGGGGCCAGTGTAGACACTCTTTTCCGGCTTTTTTAAAAGCCGGAAAAAAGCGGCGGACATTTTTATTTAAATGCCGCGGGGGATATTTAAATCCCCCGCGGATTTCCCTACGACGACTGGTGAAATTTACATGCCCCTTCCGGAAAAGGGGCCAGTGTAGACGAGCCCTTAGAGACTGACAGCCAGAATGCTTACTTAAATACATGAACATCACTGGTTCAGTTTTGTTTGTAGTGTTGTTAAAGCCATGTTGATCCCAGAATATTATTCAAAGTGTGGGAGGTAATATCTCTTTTGGACCGACCCTCTTCTATTGGTGAAAGAAACAAGCTTCATCAGGTCTGAAGAAGAGCTCTGTGTAGCTTCAAAGCTTGACCCTTTCACCAACAGAAACTGGTCCAGAAAAGGGTATTATCTCTTTACCCAACAATCCACTTTCTCTCTCTGGTTTAATTTCAGCATCCAAGATGAGGGAAATACATATCGTATCCGTGTTTACAAAGGCAAAAAATATTTAGAGAAAAATACGTGGGCTTAATTCAAACAGACTCAACATCAGTATATTGGCTTCAGTTTTACTCCTGAATTACTCTCAGGCTAAGTGTGTCTGATTTCAATATCAACTAGTGTAGTTATTATTTTTAAAATAATGTATATTTTGGATAAAAATGTATGGTGCAAATTGTTAAAGAATGAAATTGTCTCAAATATATGTTATGCACACTATCTGTTGTTTAAATACTTATCCACATATGTGACATACATTACACACAAAATTAAGTTACTATAAGAAGGATGAAACATGGAGCAAAAGTCTAATATTGTATCATATCAGGATTCCTGAACATTGGCAAAGCTTGTTTGGTAAGTGGCATTTGTATAAATAATGTTCTAGAAACTAGCATTGTGTCTAGGTTTTATTAGACAGAAAAACTGGAAGTATAGCAGTCTTCAAATAAGTTTGACCTGGTTCAACTTTGAAATGTTAAATATATTCTTCATATAAAATGATCAACGTAATTAGAATCTAATTTAGTATATAATCTAATTTAAAAACAAAAATAGATATAATTTATGGTCATTTGAATATCGGCTTAGTTGGGGGAACTACTTGTTGTTTGCATTGCCAAATTCATTGTGCTAGGTTCATTGAAATGGATATGTGCAATGGATTTCTTAAGTATTTTGGCCTTTGATAATTTAGGCCAAAATTCTGCCCTCATTTACAATCATTCAACCCACTGAATTTGCCATAGTTGCATGGAACCAAGTGAATGCAAAATTGATCCTTTATTATCTTGTCTTAAACCGGAAATCAATATATTCAGCACATTTGTATTTAGGAATTCCTCCTGATGAATTATTAGTACTGAGTCGTACTGTTATTTGCACAAAAGGGAACCGAGAATGATTTGGCATTTATGAAACTGGCTTATACCTATAAACCAAGCAAGATTAAACAGTACACGTGTCAGTAAGATCTTTGAGTAGGAATATTTGCCTGTCTGGGGAGGAAAACCTCATTTACAAAGACAAACATCAGGCAGACAAATGTCATTCCTTACCACATAATCATTTTTGTTAATTAAATGTCTTACAACCCAATCTAACATCTATTGAATTCCAATGGCAAATCTTTCATTGACTTTAGTGGGACCAGGGTTTGGGCCCAAAGTCTATTACAGATTTCAGCTCTTTAAACGGGGACTCTCTGGTGCCGTACCTTGGCTGCTCTAGGACCAAAGAGTCCCAGTGGAGGGTTGGTGGCTATAGGCCCTGTGGACTGCTGGCAGCAGGCCGCCCCAGTATGGCCATGAGCCTGGTACATGACAGCAGTGCTGCCCCACAGGACTGGGAGCCTTGTTGCGTCAGCGGGGTTGCCTGGTGGGACCGGCAAGCTTGGTAGGAATGGCAGGAGGGTGGAGGCGGTGGCAGTGGGGGAGCTGACTGGGAGGCCGATGGCTGGGTTAGGGCTGAGAGGGCTGGTAGCAGGGAGGCCAGAAATGATCTCTTCTGATCCAGCAAAATCCCTCATCCAGGACTAGTCAGGTCCTGAGGGTGCTGGACCAGGGAGGTCCAACCTGTAGAATGAAACTAATAATGAATTATGCTGAAAGTAAGTTTCCTGTTTGCATTGCTCAACATTCAGCATACTGTGTATGAAGTTTCCGTAGACAAGTTTTATGTTATTGCCTTCTAAAATATGAATACTCAGATGAACTTGCCACTGCTTTTCTATTGTTCTCTTATTTCACTATTCATTTAATATAAACCATCCTAAAATCCCAAACAAATATACCATCTACATGTGTTGTTAGTCTTTAAGGTGCTACTAGACGATTTGTTGTTTTTTAAATATAAAGCACTACATTAAGAATGTTAATTAGAAAACTAAAATCAGGAACTATTGAAGTTAAGGTTGCCCCACCAACCGTACTCTGTGCGGTGTTTTGATAGGGTGGACAGAGCCCCATCATCCACTGGAGGCCGTTCAGCACCCTGGCCAGCAGCAGGGACAGTGGAGAGGGCCTCCAAGCAGGGCAGAAGGGCAGCCGGCCATGCAGCCAAACAGGGTTCAGTAGCCTGGTATATAAGGAGCTGCTGAGTGAAGGTCAGTTAGTTCCTTCCTGGAGCTCAACCTGGCCAGGACTCTGGGCTGGCTGGGAGCATTAGCACCTGGACCAGCTCTGAGTGAGAGCTGGACCTTTTCAGTGAACCAAGGCTAGATCCTACAATAGGAGGCTATTCTGTGGCGGCATGGAAGAACCTCGGGCAACGGGGGGGAACCCTGGACCTCGACCACCAATTGGACTGTATCTCACCTCGAGTGGGTGAGGTCATTGTTGTGAGCCCCCTAGTAGCCGCTAAGGGGCGCTCGTGGACAGGACTGAACCTGTTACAGGTGTATGTACTATCTTATTGTGTAAATGCATGATCATGTCCTGCTTTTGCTACAGAACAGAGGAGGATGTGATATATTGCTAGCAAGGTGGTGCTTCTGTGGCTCTCTCCATTATTTTTCTCTAAATTCTATTTGTAACTTCCCTGGTGTAAACCCTAATTTACAACGGTGTCTTGGAGAATGTATCTGGGCCACCAGAGATCAAGATTGGTAGTGGATAATGAACAGGGCATTTAAAAATTTACCTTTTTTTAATATCTTTCCTTAAGACCTGACACCTCTGTCTTCTAAGTGCAGCTTGAACCTCATGCAGTTTTCACTGAAGCTCAAGATGCATAAAACCTGTACCACTTAAGTCTGAATTGGTTAGGCTTTGATTTTTCAACTCTGTTGCAGTAGTGCTGGGAGACTGCAATCAGGGATCGGGGCCCCATTGTGCTAGGTGCTGTACATACAAAAAGATTGGTCCCTGCCCCAAAATGCCTACTACCTAAGGCATAGAGGAGAGACAGCAACAAATGAGACTGACAAGCAGATGGGCAGAGGATCGGTATTGAAACTCAGATTATAATGTAATAAGCAATTCTTCCTATACCAAGAGAATTGTGTTTTGTTACAGGATTAAGAATGTTAACTGGGGTAGAGCAACAATTGATACTGCCTATTGATTTGTCTAGAAGTGCCCCGATGAGCATTCATTAAAGAAAAACTTGTAAAGGAAGAGCGTGAGTCTTCTTCCTCCTGATTTAAGCTGGCCGAGAAAGGAGTGCAAGAGTGGCTCCTCTATCGATCAGTGCCTACCGGACTGTTCTTTAAACGTTTGTGTTGAGTTTCCTAGCCATCTAATATGCCGTTGCAAAACTGTTTTTTGAGGCCATTTTTGCAAACATTTTTATCAGCTGATGGATCAAGTGTATTACTTATGTTAGCCCTGCTTGTGAAAAGTGATTAATCATGAGGCACCGTGACAGGAAATTGCCCAAGGCGTTGGGACAGATAACACTACAAAGCAGCCAAATGTACTTAGCAAATGATGCATTTAAATAAACACAGATTAGGGAGTCCAGTATTGCTGACATAGAAGTGGCTTTCATTAGGGAATTATGACATACAGAAATGGTTATTGCCAGTTTTGTCTTGTCCTTTAATTCTGATACTCAAAGACAAGGCCCTGCTTGTAGTGATCTGGGGCACAGGGAGTATACTTCTGGCCTTATGAACACAAAAAATACATTGGAAAACCATGACCATATTTTTTTCACCTTGCTATTATGCAGTGCTACTTTGGAAGAGATTCCCCCTTTTAAAAGAAGGTTACCTTTCTAATGCCTTTTTATTTTTCTGTGAGGCTTAAAAGCTCTTCTGTAGCACAGAAACCCCCCCCCCCCCCAAAAGAACTGAAGGCGTCTCCAACTTATCTGCACACTTGGGATGGGGAGAGCAGGAAGGTCATAGAATGAACAGACTAAGGATACATCTAGATTACATGCCTCTGCCGACAGAGGCATGTAAAATAGTCTACCCGACATGGTCAGTGAAGCGGGGATTTAAATATCCCCGGCTTCGATAAAATAAAAATGGCCGCTGTGCTGTGCCGGCTCAGCTGATCGTCGGCACAGCGCGCGAGTCAAGACGCAGATCGGTCTACAAGGGAAGCCTTTGTCGACCACTCTTGTAAACCTCTTGTAAAGCTCTTGTAAAGCTTCCCTTGTCGACCGATCCGCATCTTGACTCGTGCGCTGTGCCGACAATCAGCTGAGCTGGCACAGCGCAGCGGCCATTTTTATTTTAACGAAGCCAGGATATTTAAATCCCCGCTTCATTGACTATGTCGGGTAGCCTATTTTAAATGCCTCTGTCGGCAGAGGCATGTAATCTAGAGGTACCCTAAGACGCAGAGAACAAAGAACTATAGAGAAGTGATCTAAAAAGTGAGAGTAAAAGGATGGAGGAAAGATATTAATAGAAGAGGTGAGGATTCTGTCAGCTCTTCATCTCTGCCTAAGCTGGGTTGAAAGACACATCCTGCGGTGCAAAGTAATTGAAGTGGATTTGCAGAAGATTCATTTTTGAGGGATAATTTTTTTTAAAGATATGATTTTTTTCCTGGGAAGTCTCTTGTATTTTCCCCCCAAAGATCTAAAGTGTCTGGTGACAAAGATCTATTTGAGAAGGGCTTATCGGAAGATTAACATGTTTAAGTTAAAACTAGATAGGCAGCAGGCTATCCTTTTCAAAATGAGCATTGGCACTTTTCCTGGGCTTGCAATAGTTTGATTTTGGACTGCACGCAGATGAAAGTTGTAGTTATTGATTATAGAGACAAATTAGCATTCGTGTATTTAAACATTTAGAAGCTGATTCATAAAAACATACATTATAAGTAGAAAATATGGCTCAAATGGAAAACTCATTGTCATGCTGGTTTGTGAAAGAAACTGTTCCTTCATTGGCTTGGTGGCTTCTGTATGTAGTAGGCCATTAAAACAACTTTCAAGTACACTTTTTCCTGCCTTCTGAAGGACTTGATTCAAAACTAATTGAAGTTAATGGCAATCTTTCCACTGATTTCTTCCACCTGCCTGGTCTGACTGTAATAACTTAGGGTATGTCTACACTACCCCGCTAGTTCGAACTAGCGGGGTAATGTAGTCATCTGCAGTTGCAAATGAAGCCCGGGATTTGAATTTCCCGGGCTTCATTTGCATGAAGCCGGCCGGCGCTATTTTTAAATGCCGGCTAGTTCGGACTCCGTGCCGCGCGGCTACACGCGGCACGGACTAGCTAGTTCGGATTAGGCTTCCTAATCCGAACTAGCTGTACGCCTAGGAAATTCAAATCCCGGGCTTCATTTGCAACTGCGGATGACTACATTACCCCCGCTAGTTCGAACTAGCGGGGTAGTGTAGACATACCCTTAGAGCTCCAATCAGGCTATATCTACACTACAGGGCTTTATTGGAAAAAGGTACGCAAATTGCGCTCCTCAATTTGCATATCTTTTTCCAATATTTTTTTTTTGGAAGAGGCTTTTCTGAAATTTGGCCCATCTACACTGGGCCAAATTTCGGAAAAACCCCTCTTTCAGAAGAGCCCTTCTTCGTTGTGGGAGGAAGAAGACAGGGCTTCTGAAAGAGCGCGTCTGCTCTTCCGCAAAAAAAAAAAAAAGCGGAAGAGCAGATGCATTCCCTGGATGCAGCAGTCTAGATATAGAGTCAGAAGAACCTGTAGGTGCTGACCTGACTTGCTGATACTGTATCCTATAGAGATGCTTAAGTTTATAAAAATATGTTGAAGTGTCAACAGTCCCAAAAATCTATTTCCTAAAAAAGACTTGTCAGTAGTCAAGTGAGGCCTCTCAAAATATGAATAAAGTGAAACAAGATAAGTCAGAGGCACACTGAATAAAAGTTTTAACATAACCCTGGCCATGTGCTAACTGGTATGTAATTTGCACAGATGTTAATTAAAAACAAACTTAATGCTAAATAGCCAAATGAGAAACTGTTTAATTATGGTAAAAAAGGTGAATTTAATGCTAATTGATTAAAAGGTGTTGTTCAATGTTCCTTCAAAATCTTTCCATGTACGTGAAGAATGAATTTTATTATGTGCACCAGTATGGGTGTAATGTGTGACACATCACCTCCATATGGGTGCATATAACAAAAATCATGTGGCAGGGTGGAGCTGAAGGGTTCAGAATGTGGAAGGAGGCTCAGAGTTGGGGCAGAGGATTGGGGTTTGGCATGCAGGCTGCCTCTGAGCTGTGGCAGGGAGAAAGGACTCTCTCCTGTTATTTCTCTGTAGCAGCATGGGGGCCAGGGGGAGAGCATTTCTCCCCATCTATGGCAACTTTGGAGCTAGGGTGAGGGGAGGGAGAGCATCTCACCCTGGCTGTGGAAGCTCTTGGGCTGGCGCCAGAGGCCTCTCCCTGCCCTTGGCAGATCTGGGGCTAGGGCCAGGGCTGGGTGAGAAGTGCCTCTCCTTGCTGCAGCCCTGAGCAGCTGTGCAGCCTTAGATAGCCTGTTGTGTGGCCATGCAGCTTAGAGGAAACTTAGGTGATATTATAATGGATTATAAAAAGGGTAGCAAGTACATAAGAACATAAGAATGGCTATACTGGATCAGACCAAAGGTCCATCTAGCCTAGTATCCTGTCCTACAACAGTGGCCAATACCAGATGCCCCAGAGGGAGGGATCACAACAGGTAATCCTCACGTGATCCCTCCTCTGTCACCCACTTCCAGAGAAACAGAGGCTAAGGACACCCATCCTGGCTAATAGCCATTGATGGACCTAACCTCCATGAATCTATCTAGTGCTTTTTGAACCCTGTTAAAGTTTTAGTCTTCACTGCATCATCTGGCAAGGAGTTCCACAGGTTGACTGTGCGCTATATGAAGAAAAACTTCCTTTTGTTTGTTTTAAACCTGCTGCCTATTAATTTCATTTGGTGACCCCCTAATTCTTATATTGTGGGAATAAGTAAATAACTTTTCATTATTCACTTTTTCCATACCAGTCATGATTTTTATAGACCTCCATCATATCCCCCCTTAGTCTCCTCTTTTCTAAGCTATAAAGTCTAAATCTTTTTAATCT
Organism: Pelodiscus sinensis; assembly: GCF_052426305.1. Taxonomy (NCBI): domain Eukaryota; kingdom Metazoa; phylum Chordata; order Testudines; family Trionychidae; genus Pelodiscus; species Pelodiscus sinensis. The sequence goes on from NC_143052.1 coordinate 100,587,037, forward strand.
CTCTTCATATGGGACCCATTCCAAATCCCTAATCATTTTTGTTGCCCTTTTCTGAACCTTTTCCAATGCCAATATATCTTTTTTGAGATGATGCAACCACATCTGTACACAGTATTCAATTTTAGATTAAACCAATCTACCATTGAGATACCATTATAGAATAGTGACTGATCATCCCAAAATGTATCATTTCATGGTAGAATGAAACTGTAAATGCAGCGTATGGTCATATTGTAATGCCCTGTTTGCTTAACTAATTCTTATATTAAAGCTTTTAATTTTGCCTCTTGTTGCGCCATTCGCTAAATTAAATTATCTGTATTTAGTGCAGCTTCAAATGGGACTACATCACTGTACACTAGGTGCCTTTTAGAGTGAATCAATAGGACCTACAATGGGCTGTTAGTGCACAGCATTTCAGAGCATTTTACAACCCCCACTATGCATTACTACATTGGGTAGACCAGGCCAAATATTTTTAGAACAATTTTTTGGAGTAGACTCCTCTCATATACAAAGGGTTGGGTAAACTGCATCATCTTAAAAACTTTAGAAACTGGCTTGATTTATGAAGTTCGATGTTGCTCAGGTTGCAAACAAGGCATATTCATCAGTTCACAAAAAATCAACTCATTGTCATGCAACAGAGTGCATCAAGAACATTTAGCATATCTAAATAAATGCCCCGTTTGCTTAGTCGGGATGAAATTCTGCTTTCTGTGAACACTGTTGCATTGATTATATGCTCTCTTGCTCACATGTAAAATTTGTATTAAAGCATGCAGTTTTTATACATGAAAATAGGGAGTTTTATTAAAATTGTATCTCTGACTGGCAGTTTACATGTTTTGACAACCTCTTAAAAAGTGGCAATGATCAGCGGGAAGCCATGCTTTGTATTTCACTGATGCATGGCAGGAACCGCTCAGGGACTGAGCTTCACATCATGCCCAGGCTCACCTCCAATGTGCTGGAATGGAATTCAGAGTACATCTCTGCATTCGTTACCTCTTAATTACCCCCCTAAATGTGTCTGAAAGTCATTTCTCCCTCCCCCCACATCGTTACATTTGGGCCAATTATTTTTATTTAGCTACACTGACAGATTTAAAAGAACTTGATGTCATCTCTCCTTTGTACACTCAGTGCTTGATTCACAGAATAAGCTGCCGCTGATTTAGTAAATGTACATTGTTTATATATACAAAGAAGCTATGCTGTCTGTTTGCATATAGCGTACTGCAGAGACACAACTCAGGGTGTTTAGTGTGTGTGTGTGGGTTCATATTTTAATGCCATTTGAACCGTCACATACATAAAATTAATATTCCTTTTTATTTCTCATATTAGCAACTTAATGAAGGGGAACTACTGACCACAGCATAAATTTGATATGATGGGGGTATACCTAGCCTTTTCAGGTCCTCTGCTGGAGGCCCTATGGTCCTACTACCTCCCCCACAAAAGGAGCAGTGAAGGTGGGTCCTCCAGGCCTCCCTAGAGAGGCTGCATAGAAATAGTCAATCAGAACCTAGCAGGCTCAGATAAAAGGAACTTCAGGTGCGAGCTAGTCAGTTTCTGTCTGGACCAGAGGAGCAAGGAAGGGTGTTCCTTTCTGGTCATAGACGCTTTAGTGAGAACAAGAAGATGGGTCTGGAGGCATTTGCATTAAATGATAAGGAAAAGGGTCTGTGATCTTCAGCCCTGAGGTAAAGGTGAAGATAAAGGGCCTACATAAGTGTAGTGAGTTAGCTTGGCCTCCTGCTAGCCAAAGATCGGTACACGTGGTAGAGAATGTGGGCAATGCCTAACCCCTGATGTTCAGGGCTTGTTGAAATCCAGGATAAACATGGAGCAGCTGGTCAAGTTCTTCATGGAGAAACAACAGCAGCAGCAACAGTTGTTGCTGCAACAGCTTGCTACCCAACAGCAGCAGCTGCTCCAGCAGTTGACGATCCAGCACCAGGAGCAATAGCAGCAGCTAACCATTCTAGTTCCCCAGATGGGGAACTCACCAGCAGAGGATGACAGAGAACATCCAGCCGTACTTCCACCAATCCAGGTTTCGAAAGAGAGAGTCCACATAGCAAAAGTGGAATGAAAAAGTGATCTGCTTTTTGAAAGATAGTGTCCACATTGATTGGATGCTATCTCACATTTAAGTTGTGATTAGTCTGGATGGAGTGGCCACCAGGGCACCTGTGTTATATCCTGGAGGCCTCTTCTTTTGAAAGAACTCCCTCTTCTGCATCCACACATGCCTTTTTCCGAAAAAGCTTTTTCGGAAAAAGGCTTCTTCCTTGTAGAAAGAGGTTTACCACCGTTGGAAAAATCCCTCCGTTCTTTTGAATTTCTGTCGAAAGAATTAAATGGCAGTGTGGATGCAAGTATTGTTTTTTCAGAAAAAATGCTGCAGAGCAGATGTACCCACATATGGTAATTGAGCAACAGTACTGCAGGAACTGTTTCATCTTCTAAAGAGGCACCAGAGTTTTGATGGTACCTTTACAGTACTTTATCTGCTAGAATGAAAACTGTTACAAGAAAGACCATATTCTACCATGTTATATGTGGTTAAAAGTCCGTTTGTACGTTCATACAATGGTGAACATTGAATTTATTGGATAAATGGGGATTCTTGGTGCAAATGGTGATATGATGAAGGATTGGGCTAAATTAAATTTTGCTGTATTCCAAGGCTCCCATACCTGTCTGGCCTGAGCCACTCTGCAAGTTCTCTGTGGCGGTAAGTCCCATAAATGTTCTCTCTTTGAGTAGTGTCTGACTGAGGGATTCATTTAGTTTTCATGTTCCTCCCCTTTTACATGTTCCTCCAGCTGCCCAATGGCAGGCTTGCCATGATAGATGCTCTGGCTTCATTCTTAGTGCATGTTCCAAATAGTTGCACCTTCTTTCCTGGGTAACTTTTTTTAAAGGGTTGTTGAACTCTCCGAATTTTGGATTGGACTAAGCTTTTTATGAATCATAAGTTAGAGGCAGTTTTTGAAAAAGTGAAAACGTTTAATCCATTGAAAGCTTTGCTGGACTAGGTTTGTGATCCACGGACTATAGCTCACCAATGAATTATATGACCCGTAGTAATCTACTCAATTTAGAGGTCAACGAGTAGAAAAGTTAATGAAGCACTACAACCAGACTACCACTACAGATCTAAGTGCAAATGGCCTAAGAACATAAAAATGGTCATTGAGCCCAGTATCCTGTCTTCCCGACAGTGGCCAATGCCAGATGCCCCAGAGGGAGGGAACACCACAGGTAATCATCATGTGATCCGTTTCCTGTCATCCATTTCCAGACAAACACAGGTTAGGGACACCATTCTTACCCATCCTGGTTAATAGCCATTGATGGAGCTAACTTCCATGAATCTATCTAGCTCAGCCCATCCCACAGAGATCACCACAGTTTCTGGATGACTAGTGACCAAAAATGATGGAAAGGAAGATGTCTCAAATGGTGGAAAATGCAGGCTGATCCAGATCAATCCAGTCATAAGGAGTTTCAGCAAATGTCTGCCACTGCCATTAATAAAATAAACAGCCTGCTTCTCCCCTGTCAGAGAGGCAACAAAGGTATACCTGACAGATATTTTCTGGACTGTAATATGCGCTGTTAAACCCAGATTGCCTCTGCTCAAACCCTGAACTGAGCACCTCATTTCTGGAGGAACAATCTTATTTATCACTTCCAGGAGAGGCAACTGCACACTGGGAACAACAAAGAATGACGAAGGCTGCATTTGATTAAACAAAACCATCACCCTCTATGAAGTGCTCAGTAATCCAACCAATACTGTAGTAACCATGACTCCTTACTAGTGGATTTGCAAACTACCAACCAGCATCTAACCTGCACTTTCAAAGTGATTGAATTACTTGACACTAGCTTCACAATCTCCAGTGCCAGTGTTAGTGACCCATATCTTTGATCCTGTCTTTCAGGCTCCAGAGCATTGTAAGGGGTGGTGCTTACTGCTTTACACAAGTGAAGAACACCCAGACTCACCCTGCTTAACTTCTCTCCTGATAGTGATGCCAATGCTCACCAAATACCATTGTCGTTTCTTCATGAAGATGCAGGAGCAAATGGAAATGTGCTGCAATTGTTCAGGTCTTTCCTCTCAGACTGAACCCAGAAAAGCATTGTAAACCATTCCCCCAACTTTAGAGGCCTCCCTTGCTGAATTCCACATGGTTTGGTCCTCTTGCCCCATATTATTCCATAATTATGTAAAACTTTTGGGAGAGTGGGAGAAAACATTATGCAACTAAAAGTGTTCTGCCTCTCATTTACATCAAAATTGAATAGCACCCTTTCCCAGAATTTTCTCTGGCTAGCTAAAAGCAATACTTAAATAAAAAATAATCTAACTCACATTGTTCCTGTCATGTGACAGTGGTGAAGAACTACTGCTTTCTCCTAACCCTGAAGGAATGTCATTAGAATAAGGAAATCACAGCTGTGCCTCACACTACCGGATGAAATAGAAACAGCACCCTTTCTATTAGTTAAGCCCCTTACCTTTCAGGATCATCTTTGAATCCTCCCTCTTTGCTTGTGCCACATATCTAAATCCTGCTGCAGCTAAAGCATCTCTTAAAATGAGACCTTTCTTTTGTTTCACTCTGCTAGAACTCTCTGCAGGCCCTCCTCATATCATAGATATCATAGCTTGATTGATTTAACCTTCACTTCTCTGGTATTCCTCAATGCTGAGGCCGTTCCTCTCAAACAGGATGTAGGTGCTCAGAACATCCTCCTTGCCCATTGCTTTGAATATATCAGCCTCCTTTCTGAATGCTTCCATTGGATACCCAGATTTCACTGCCTCAAGTTTAAATCCCTTTGCCTCCTCTCTTGTCACCTTTCATCCAATCTGCTAGTGGTATGCCAGTGTATCCAGCTAGGCTTACTTTTGTGCTGTCCCTTACACATGGGACTCTCACCTCGTAACTTTTCCTTCTTCAAATCCCTCCTTAATCTCCACTTCTGCTGTGATTTCTACAGAGAACCAGATAACGAACTCCAGGCAAATATTCCCAAGCAGAGAAAAGAACCTTTAAGATGATTCAGAGCCATCAGGCTGTGTATATAGCTAGCCTGTGTAACTACATGTGTGGTCTTATTATTGTTACCCTTGTTTGCTTCTCTACTGTGTTGTTTTTTTTTTACAAACGTACTTGGTGTGTATAGTCTTCAATTACATTGTAAGCTCTTTGGAGCAGGAGCTGTGGTTGTTATATGTACGTATACAGTACTTAGCACAATGGGACCCTGATCTTGATTGGGGCCTTGGAACACTACTTCAATATAAATAATGAATGGTCATTATAAATGTGAACAATTTTAGTGTATTTCCAGCAAGTACACTGGATATATTTTGCTTACAAGCTGGTGCTAGGGAAGGATCAGAAAGTTGTCTTGATTCTTCTTTCTGCTTATGTTGTTAATAAGGGCTGGGCAATGAAACAGAAGCAAAATACATTAATTGTTCCCTTAAAAGAAACAATCCCCAACAGCTGGTTGAAAGTGTTATTGGAAATAACTTACTTAATCAAAGGAATGAATTTGAATATTGAAGCCATTAGTGATTTTTCACTAGATTTGTGTTCCCATAAGTTCTTTTATTACTATTTGTAATATGTATAGTACAATAGGAAAAGTATTGGCAATTTTGTTTTAAATGACTGACCGTTTCTTCTTTGGCTTTTCTTTTCCTCACTGTAGATACATACACAAGTGATGATAGATGAGTTCTGATCAGGGTTACATGGTTCAATGCCTTTCCTGAACTTATTGTTGAGCTCTCAGGTAGAAATAATGAGCTAATAGCAGTGGAGTCATGACATATAGTGAGATGTTGTGGAACATAAGGGAACATATAGAAATCTGTTGGTGAACACTTTAATCTGCCTCGTCACTCATCAAGAGATCTTCAAGTTGCTGTTTTGTTACAGACCAATTCCACAAGCCAAATATACAGGGAAGGGTTGGAACTACAATTCATTCACAAGTTTAATTCTCATGCCAGTGGTCTGAATTGAGATACCGGATGACTAGGACATTATCAACCAACCAAACAATGAAGGTGCCAATGGTTCTTTGTCAGTGTAGAATCTGATGTTAGTACTCTTCTGCTCTAATTGCCTGTTACATACTGCTCGACTTTCCCTTTGATATTTATATTCTCACTGCCTCTTCCCTCCCCCTTTTTTTCCTCTTCCTCCTCCCCCTTCCCTATTTATTTTTGGTTCTGGACATCCAGCACTCTGGTCATCTGAAGAAATGGACTGTGCCCACCAAAGCTCATGATACCATCTACATGTTTTGTTAGTCTTTAAAGTGCTACCAGACTATTTGTTGTTTTTTAAGTTTATCCTGTACAGACTAACTCGGCTACCCCTCTGAAGCTGTTGTATTTCCAATTTGTAATCAGTACAAAATTAGCTTAATCTCTGCCACTTTAACTGGAGGATTATTATTAATTAATATTAGTAGTAAAATATTAGGTATTTTAGAAATTACATTTTAAAGTGAGGGAGGCAGTGTGTCTAATGGCTAGATCTCTGGACAGGGACTCAGGAGAGTTAGTAAAACTTCTGCCACTTTGATCTGCTGTGTGACCTTCAGTATATCACTTCATCTTTTAATGCTTCTATTGTCCTTATCATTTACCTTGCCTAGTCAAGTAGTAAGAGAGAGTCCTTGCCTCTCAAAACTTACAATCAGGTTAGCCTTCAGCCTGTGGGCCACTGTGCAAGGTAGGGGTGTGCCCGGATCCATGCTTCTGGAAGGAATGGGGCCGCAGGCGGATGGGGTGGGGCAGGGACAGCTAGCTCAGAGCACCACCCAAAGTGTAGTGTGCCCTCCCAACTCTGAGCCTCACAGAGCATGCGGGAGGTGCTCCTTTAGCAATTTAAAGGACCCAGGGCTCTAGTAACTGCCGCTGCCACAGTAGGAGTGGTGGTGGCCAGGAGCCCCCCCCAGCCCTTTTGAAAGCCTGAGCAGAGAAAGTTGAGTAAGAAGATGATCCAATACTATCTTTCGTACATTGTTTTTCTTCAGAAGTGATATTGATGGTTCAGTGGCGGTCTCTAACATTATTATTATAGTACCTGTTGATTGTCCTTAACATGTTCACCAAAAAAGAAATGAACAGAGTTGCTTCTACGCAGTGGTGCCAAATAGTCTTTATGTGCCAGAATGTATTGCCAAACCAAATTGATATATATCACTTGATTTTAACACTACTCTCAATGGGTCTTTAACACTACTCTCAATGTTGATAAATTGTATAGTCAATTGCTTGACCACACTTTGGTGTGTTTTGAAATATGCTCAAATAACCACTGTCAGTCAGGATTATTCATATGGTACAAGAAAAAAGGTTTTCTGGAGTCTGCTCTCAGAAGAACAGTCTTGTGCAGTGATGTTACATTCACTGTACGCAGAAGATGTGCCCCTCACATTACACATTTCAGTTTGTATTATCTATGAGACTTTACACATTTCTTTATATGACACTACAATACAACCTATTAATTTATGTCAGTTTCCTAACATCTTGTTCTGTTCCATCCTGATCTTTGTTTTGGATATTTGGATTCCAAGCACTGATCCATGAAGGTACTTCCCTGACTTGTACTCAGAGAATGAAAATGTCTTTATATTTGACAAGTTTCCTATCTGTCTGTGAAGATACATGCTTCAGCAAATGCATGGTGTTATGGGATATTTAGCATCAGCAAACAGGAATATGGAATAGGCCAGTTTAGGCTATATCACTGTTACAATATTTGTACTTAGTATGCATTAAGCACCAATGACATTAAGATACACATGGTGTAGACAATACACATTAATAATATGATCTATATTTATATGCTACCCAGCATATAGTAGTAAACCATCTGAATCTGATGTCAAAGTACAAGCACAGCTTCAGGGAGAGTTGCATGGGTCTACCCCAGAAGAGGAACTACCCCAAGGGCTTACTTCAGCTTGGTATTTTGAGCTGGCTCTTGCCAGCGTAGTGCTGAAGCAGAGCTGCTGTCAGCAGAAAGTCTTCCTACCAGGACTAAGTGATGAAAGGCTCTTGCAATTCCTACTTTACTGGCAAAGTTCAGCTCTTGCCATACTTTCTTCTAGAGTTGGAGCAGGCCAGGCAGAAAAAAGAATGTATGTTTTTAAAAATACAAAATACAAACTAGAGACAGATCAAGTTCTCCCAGTCTCTGAGGCTACATCTACACTACGAGTTTTTGCGGCAGAAAATATGCTAATGAGGGGCACATTAGCATAAGTCGTGATCTCATTTGCATATTTTCTGCCAATCCTTTTTTTTTGCTAGGGTTTTTTGCTCAAAAACAAGCAGTGTGGACGTTTTCTTTTTGCACAAAACCCCCTTTTTGCGCAAGATCCTTATGCCTCAAAAAAGGAGGCCTACTGATCTTGCGCAAAAAGGAAACGTCCACATTGCTTGTTTTTGTGCAAAAACTCCTAGCGAAAAAAGGGATCGGCAGAAAATATGCAAATAAGAGTGCAGTTTATGCTAATGAGTCCCTCATTAGCATATTTTATGCCACAAAAACACATAGTGTTGATGTAGCCAGAGAGGTAGCCGTGTTGGTCTGTAATGTTAAAAACGAGTGGTCTCGTAGGACTTTAGAGACTAACAAAAATACATAAGAGTATCATAAGCTTTTGTGGGCATTACCCACTTCCTCAGATGAGATGTTTTCCCAGAACCCTGGGCCAGAGCAAGTTGAGGGGGAGGGAAGGGCTGGCACTGGAACTGTGGCTCTACTGTGCTCTTTCCACCCATATCCCTGCCTTGCTTCCACCCCTTCCCCTTTCGCCTAGCCCCCTGCTTGCTCTTTCTGCCCCTTCCCCTCACTGCAGCTGTAAGACTAGAGAAGCTCGATGCTCTTGCCATTGCCCCAGAGTTCCAGTGGGGAGCAAGAGCTCCTCCAGCCCTGGAGCTGTAGTGGGGAGAGATTTTTCTGGGGCCCTAACTGGCCAGGGGTCCATGAGATAATCCTTTATTTACAGAACCAATACAATGTCTAGTTTATAAATAACTGTATATTGTATCAATGCATCTGCAGCTCCCAGGCATGTCTCCTAAAAATCTGTCTTGGGATCAGCCCTCTTCATTATTTATTAATGATCTGGACAGGGGAGTGAACAGGGAAGATAGTAAACCTTGAAGATTATACAAAATAATTCAAGATAGCTGTATCCAAAGCTGGCTGAAGAGGCACAGGAGAAAAGTGGGTGATTAGTCAACAAAATGGCAGATGAAATTCATTGTTGATAAAAGCAAAGTAATGTACATGGGGAAATATAATCCCAGTTGCACATATATAATGATGGGTTTTAAACTGGATGGGTGTTACCACTCCAGAAAGGGATCTTGGAGACATGATTGATGTTAGGAACTGTTAGAAAAGGAATAGAAAATAAGATAGAAAATGTCATAATGCCACCTCATAAATCCATGGTGATACACCCACACTTTGAATATTGTGTCCAGTTTTGGTTGTCTCAAACAGGAGATAGATAGTAAAACTAAAAAAGATGAACAGAAGGGCAACAAAGATGATCAAGGATATGGAATGGCTTCCATACAAAGAGAGACTAAAAAGATTAGGACTGGTCAGTGTAGAAGGAGTCAATTAAGACTCCAGTCATTAAAAAGGAGTATAGAGGTGAACCTGGCAATTACAGACTGGTAAGTCTAACCTCAGTACCAGGAAAATACGTTTAAACCATAGTACAGAATAGAATTGTCATACACATAGATGAACACAATTTGTTGGGGTAAAAGTCAACATGGTTTCTGTAAAGGGAAATCATGCCTCACTAGTCTTCTAGAATTCTTTGATCAGGTCAACAGGTAGATGGTCCAGGGGGATCCAGTGGTTATAGTGCACTTAGATTTTCAGAAAGCCTTTGACAAGGTCCCTCACCAAAGGCTCTTAAATAAAGTAAGCTGTTCATGTGATAAAAGGGAAAGTCCTCTCATGGACTGATAACTGCTTAAAAGGTAGGAAACAAAGGGTAGGAATAAATAGTCATTTTTTCAGAATGGAGAAAAGAAGCTGGTGGTATCCTGCAGAAGTCGGTACAGGGACCAATCCAACTCAACATATTCATAAATATTCTGGAGAATGGGTTGAACAGTGAGGTGCCAAATTTGCAAATGATTCTAAACTGCTCAAGATAGTGAAGTACAAAGCAGACTGTGAAGAGTTTCAAAAAGATCTCACAAATCTAGATGAGTGGGCATCAAAATGGCAAATTAATTTTAATATTGATAAATGCAAAGTAATGCATATTGGAAAACATATCCCAACTATACGTACAAAATGATAAGGACTAAATTAGCAATACCACTCAAGAGAGAGATCTTGGAGTTGTTGTGGATAGTTCTCTGAATGCTCAATGTGCAGCAGCTGTCAAAAAAAGCAAACAGAATATTAGGAATAATTTTAAAATGGATAGATAATAAAACAGAATATTTTATTGCCTCCATATAAATCCCTGAATACAACTTGAATACTCTTCTGGGCCCTGGTCTACACTAAGGAGTTATCTTGAAATAACTCCCCTTATTTTAAAATAACAAGAGGAGCACCCACACTACTGAGCCCATTATTTCAAAATAAGAGGCTGGTTATTTCAAAATAATAGTTCCTGCTTTCCACGAGGAATAACACTTATTTCAAATAGTTATTTCAAAATAGCAGTAATGTGGGTGCTCCACTGCTGTTATTTCAAAATAACTACTTCCCAGAGTCATTCTAAGTAATTACTCCCCAGTGCTTCCTGGGGCTCTAAGTCGAAGTAGCAGCGTGTCCACAATAATGAAGCCTGCCTCAGATTAATTTTTGAGGCTTCTCTGTAGTGTTGACATGCTATTTTGAAATAATTATTTCATGAGTTATTATTTCAAAGTAAGTTATTTTAAAATAATTGTAGACATGCCCTGGTAGTGCAGAGGAAAAGTCCTTAAGGAGAGGATGTCCACATATACAAAAATCGGAACAGGTTAAAGAATATTTTAGATAAGTTGATGTATTCAAGTCAGCAGAGTGTGATAAAATTCATCCTCATTTGGCTAAGATCAAGTGCAGTCCTAATTTTTTGAGTAAGGCTTTTGACATTGCTCCATATGCCAGTCTCCTAAGCAAACTAGGAAAATGTGGACTAGGTGACATTACTATAAAGTATGTGCTTAACTATTTGAAAGACCATGCTCAAAGAGTAGTTATCTGTGATTTACTGTCAAACTGAGAGGATGTTTTTAGTGGGCCTCTATAAGGACAATTTAAGTGTCTGAGACCATTTCAGTATTTTCATTAATGACTTAGATAACGGAGAATAGAGAATGTTTCTCAAATTTGCAGATGATACCATGCTTGTGATACCATAGCTTATTTCAAAATAATAACTCAAGAAATAACTATTTTGAAATAGCGTGTCCACACTACAGTGAAGCCTTGAAGTGAGCCTGAGGCAGGCTCCGTTATTGTGGATGTGCTACCTTGACTTAGCGCCCCAGGAAGCACTGGGGAGTAATTACTTTGAATGAATCTGCAGAGTAGTTATTTCTAAATAGCAGCCGTGGAGCATTCACGCTACCACTATTTCAAAATAACCATTTTTAAGTAAGCATGATTCCAGGTAGAAAGCAGGAGTTATTTCAAAACAACTGGCCTCTTATTTTGAATGGGTTTGGTAGTGTGGACACTCCGCTTGTTATTTTGAAATAAGGTGAGTTATTTCAAAATAACTCCTAGAGTAGACCAGGGCCAAGATTGCAATATACTGGAGAATTGGTCTGAATTCAGCAAGATGAAGTTCAGTAAAGACAAGTGCAAAGTACTAAATTTAGGAAGGCAAAATCAAATGATCACTACAAAATGGGGAAATTTTGCCCTTGTCTTTACTGAATTTCATCCTGTTGAATTCAGAGCAATTCTCCAATTTGTTGTAATCCTGTGTTCCAAAGTGTTTGAATCCTTTCGGGCATGGTATCATTCACAATTTTTAGAAGCATTCTCTCTACTAGTGGCAATACAGCTGAAAAGCATCCGTGGCTTACAGTGGATAGCAAATTAAACATGAGCCAACAGGGCAATGCAGTTGTGAAAAAGTTTTTCATTCTGGGATGTATTAATACATGTCAAATGTAAGACAGGGGAGATAAATGTCCTGCTCTACTCAGTACTTGCGAGGCCTAAGAGGGAGTACTGCATCCAGTTCTGGAAATCACACTTTAGGCAAATGTGGAGAAAGTGGAGGGAACCTAGTACAGAGCAACAAAAATGATGAAAGATTTAGAAAACCTGATCTATGAGAGAAAGGTTAAAAGAACTTGGCATGTTTAGGCTTGAGAAGACAGTTGTAAACTGTTCTCCATATTCACTAAAGATAGGACAAGGAATAATGGGCTTAATCCCCAGCATGGAGGTTTAGGTTTGATATTAGGAAAAATATTATAACTGTAAGAATTGTTAACCATTGGAATCGGCTTCAAGGAATATGTGTAATTCCTATCTCTGGAGATTTTTAAGAATAGGTTGGACAAACACTTTGTTAGTAATGGCGCAGGTATACTTGGCCCTGCCTCAGTGCAAGGGGATAGACTTTCAGACCTGTGTTTCTATGATTTTATTTCCCCAGAAATTAGCCCACAGTAATTTTTCAGTGGAGTTTTGAATGTCTGGCATTGATGGGGCTGGGATCGTACTCTAAACTAGTGTTTCTCAACCAATGGTACGAGTACCCTTAGGGGTACTCGAGAGAAGTCTTGGGGTATACCAACACAACTGAAATTTGGAGAAAACTGAATTTTTGTTTTACGTTTTACAGCGCTTTATTATTTTTGTACTTTCTACACCCAAAAATTTCATCACCTGCCCGGCTACGGTTAAGTTGTTTAAACAAATGTGTTGCAATGGTAGTAACACATGTGTGTGTCTGAAAACTGTAGATACTGGGGGTACTTATAATTCTTTTAAAAAAAGGGGTAGTTTATAAAAAAGGTTGAGAAACACTCTCTAAACCATCTGTAAAGTAGATCAGATTTTATTTACAATATACATTCAGTAATTTTTAATCCCATTTGCACCCTTGGTACCTTCACTGGTGCATAAGTGCTGCAGCCTTCTGCTTTTCCAAAGAGGTCTCCAACTTTCTGGGTAACCACGTGCTTCCTTACAAGGTCAAACTGCACTGCCTCAGTTTCCATTTTTAACCCTTCCTTTGGATTAGTTTCAGTTTGAAAAGTCCCTTGTAAAACCTGGAGAAAATGTTTGCAGTTGTGTAATTGTGAGGAGATTGCATCACATTTTATTTTCATTTTCCTGGCAGATAGGTCATTCCTCAATAAGATGAGCAGTGGTGCACAGCCCTCCACATCATGAGCAGTTCTGTCAGTATAGGCTGGAGAAATAAAGCAGTATACCGTAGTTAGAAATGTTCTGCTTATTGCAGGCCAGGCATAGCCCAGGCCTGCACTCTGCCTACATCCACGTGGAGTGACTCCTTTATAGTGCTATAAAAAATGCTGCAAGGGGCAGAGAAAGGATTGTAAAACCTCTGCAATCTGACACACACGTATTTGTTTGTTATTGCAATGGGGGTGTTCTCCTGCCTGGTGCTGGAGAGCTAGTTTGTCCTACAGCACAGGTTGCAAGAAAGGAAGGATGGTCTTTCTTGTGGCATCTTTGGGAAATGTAAGCCACAGCAGTATCTCTCTCCTCTCTTCCCCCCTCCCTCCTGCCTCAGTTCTCAGTAGGTATTTTTGCTTCCTTCAGTTTCTAGGCCTACAGAAGAAGTGAGTAGAGGAAGCTTGCTTCCCATCTCATCCAGTCCCTTTTCTCCATTTTCATCCCAGCCTCACACCCCTTCCAGATCAGTATGAGGGAACAAAACAAGCCTCCCCCGCAACACAAACTCACTCCCTCTCCTTAATCCCTCCGCCCACGGGTTGCCCGGCCAACAGGCCAGACAAGCAGGTGATGCATTGACAGGGAGCAGATGGTCTCCCGCAGAGGTAAACGGGAGTCCAACAATGAAACCATATTGATCATATTGCTCCTTTTCTCTTCTTTGACTTCAACTTTAGTCTTGAGTCTTTTCCATTACTAACCCACTCCCCTTCACCACTCTCAAATGCTTCTCACTATGGTTTCTCCTCCTCCCACTCACCCCAAGAATAGTTAATGATGGGGGGGAGGAGGTAGAGAGCTCAAACGCTCTGACTTGCCTCCACTCCCCGCCTCTATAAGGGTTCTTCACAAATAGGAGAAAGAAAGGGGATTGCACACTGTCTCTGCTCTAGTTACACGCCCATCCTTAACCTCCAACGCTGTCACTTCAACCATCTCACTCCCTGAGTCCTCCAATCACATCCTCCTCCTCTTCAACCCCCCACTCCTTCAAACACAGAACAAGAACGGAAGAGAAAAGGAGTTGTATTCTGTCATCTTTGCAGCTGCCCTGGCCTATCCACAGCCTTACCCAATAATCACATATGCACAAAGTAGAAGACAGTCTGTTTTCCCCTTCATCTTGCTATTCAGAAACACCAGAAAGAGAAGGCTTCTCTTCCCCCAATTCTCACACACGCTTTTCAATTTCTCTCTCCCCCAGTTCAATACACATTGATGTACCCAAAGCCCTGTTCCCTCCCTTCCTTACCCCCTCCCCCTTTACCAGCTGAACAGAAATGAGAGAAAAAGACAGTAGGACCTCAAAATTAGCTCCCCCAAATCCCGTCAAACACAATTATATGTTTACACAGGAGAGAGAGAATTCCACGGCTTGCTCCCCTCCCAATGTCTGCTTGCATTGACAGCTCACCCTCATCTCTCTCTCACACACACATTAGTAAGGGCACAAAGTCTGTAACTCCCCAGCCACTTTCCTCAGACTTGTTAAATGAGAGTGAAATCCAAGGTCCTTTGGTCTGCATCCCCATTGCTTTCCTCCCATTTGCTCTCTCCTCACCCTCAAAACACAGGGTGACCCCCCCCCAGCATATCCCCCTCCATTCATTCTCGCCCCTTCTCAAATGCAGACTCACAGAAAAAGGGAGAAAGGGCCCCACAGTTCATGTCTCTCCCCTTCCACAGCCCTTCACCCAACAAACACTCATATCTTGATAATAAGAACGAGAACCAGGGCCTCTCGGTCTGTACCCCCCCCCCACTCCCACCTCATTCATCAACCCCAGTCTAGCATTCACTGCTATGCGGCAAATTGTGAAGATTCTAGCACTGAGGCATGAAAACTGTTAGCCACTATTCAGAATTTTAATACTACCTTCATAGCTGTCACATAAATTCATTGCCAAACTTGGGCTTATAATGGCAAGAGGGAACTTTAAAAAGAAAGAATTCCTAAGGGCACAGTTTGCTACGGTATCTGTACTTGTTTGCAGATGGTTTTTGAAACCATAACTACAGTAACGCTATACAGTGTTTTCTAAAGTAGCTGCCCTTTCATTTTAAATGCCCCCCCTTCACTAGCTCTTCTCTTTCCCCACCACCCTTTTTTTTTGTACAGTAGATACGAATGCCTATAAAGGCTCCCTTCTTTTTTTTCCCACTCACCCCCTCCCAAAAAGAGAGAGAAAAGAAAAGAAAGAGGCTTGTGAAAGAAGCCCAGACAATACAGGGTCACAAAGCTGTCACAACTAATGTCATAGTGGCACTGCTGGGCAGGCTTACAGAAGACTTCTTGTTTCTTGATTTTTATGGTGATCGGTAGAACGCTTGTAGCACTTTGCGAACAGGTTTAGGACAAGTGGTGAAGAAAAGACTCCACACAATAAACTCTTTTCTGCTGCAGTGGGAGCATTATGTCCACAAACACCTGGGGTTTACTAAGAGGGGTTGCAATAGACTAAATAAATAAATAAAAAAGGAGCGGTGCTATTGTTTTTGAGTTACACCCCATGTATCAAGTGGTCACAATAGTTTTCCTTTAACTTGTCTGAGGCTATGGAGTCTCACAAAGCCTCAGAAATACTATTAAATACAAATACCAACATTTAAGGACTGTTAGGGTTGGAGCAGGAAAAAAAAGAGACAAAGGAAACAGAAAGTTCTGGCTGAAAGCCTGTGCTGTTGTGTGAAGATGTTGTAGGCGATGAGTCTTTCTCATGCCTTGTGAGGCATATTTCTAACAGCCGTGAGAATACAGAGAAGGATAGACACAGTGGGGCCAGATCCTGAGCGGATATAAACCATTGTAGCTCTGAAGTCAATGGCACTAGGCTGATTTATACTGGCTGAGGATGTGTTCTAATAGTGCTTATCATCATATGATTGAACCTCAAAGTCTTAAAGTAGTGAGGCTCTCAGGTAAATTAAAGACAATTGGATTAAAACAAAAGATACAATCCCAGTTAAAATATAATTAGAAGTTTTTACATTTTCCTTTCCTCTCTCCATTAGTGAAGTGTCTGTTCTTGCAGGCATGGATTTCCTACTCGGCAAGCATTTTGTGAGAGAGCAACCCCACAGAACAAGTCTTGAGTAGTTACTCCCTACCTCACCTCAGAATATTATAAGCTCTGGGACAATTCCATTTCACACTTACTAGGCTTTTTAAATCAAATTGAGGGTGATCAATCTCTTCCACAGGAGTTAGGGTTAGGGAGAAGCTTTCAATGCTTTCTCATCCAAAACTGCCTCCACTTTCAGAGTATTTCAGAAAATCAAAATGTTATGTAAAGCAAACTTTCTTTTTTTTAAATGTACCGTTCCTTTTGCAGTGTTTCTTTCTTTCCCCTCTTATTTTCAGTCTTCATTTTTCAGTCTAGACCTGCTTCTTCAAGGTGCTATTCTGATATTCTTTCCTCTCCTTATCTATATTTAAACTTCAATTATCTTAAACTGATCAAAAAGTACCCTGAGGTCTTCAGTGAGCCAAGGCAGACATTCGGAGTTTGCCATGCTAGTAATGGAATGTGTATAGTCAGGCTGTGTCTACACTGCAAAGAAAAGTCGGAAAAAGATACGCAAATTGCAAACCGCAATTTACATATCTTTTTCTGCTTTTCTTCTGAAAGAGGCTTTTCTATATAGATGGGCCAAATGTCGGAAAAAAAACCCTTTCAGAAAAACCCTTC
This sequence comes from Pelodiscus sinensis, assembly GCF_052426305.1. Classification (NCBI taxonomy): domain Eukaryota; kingdom Metazoa; phylum Chordata; order Testudines; family Trionychidae; genus Pelodiscus; species Pelodiscus sinensis. The sequence continues at coordinate 100,604,207 of NC_143052.1, forward strand.
TTCCTCATACAATGAGGTTTACAGGGATACCGAAAAAATGCATCTGCTTTTCCGAAATTTTTTTCGGAAAAGCAGACGTGTTCCTTGGACCTGTCAGAGCTTTTCTGGGAGGCCTCCATTATCCTGGAAAAGCTCTGTAGTCTAGACGTATCCTCAAAAGCCTCCTATGTAGTAGCCTGGGAGATGAATCTTCCTGCAAAAGCAGTGGGAAGTTCCTTTTGAAAAGTTTGAGTGGGTTGAATTGAGATTTGTTGTAAATGTTCACAATAAATGTTTAAAAGGATATTTTATGTTTAAGAATAAAATTAGTTTGTTCACGGGGCAACTGGATTTTCAAGGTAAAAAAACAGGCCAATCTCTCCTTTAAAACCCCATTCTTCTAGGAATTTTTCCTACATATTTGCACCGCTCTCTTCCTTATCTGAACTGTTATTCCATATCTTGTCTTGATTATCTTGCAAGCATCCATGTAACCTTAATGTCTGTGCATACATAGGCTACATCTACACTACAAAGTTTTTGTGCAAAAATGGCTGGTTTTGTGCAAAAACTGGCAGAGTATCCACACCTTAGAGTGCACTTTTACATAAGTAAATCAGCAGAAGAGAAGGCTTTTGGCGGCACAGTTATTCTTCTCCCCATGAGGAATAACTCCTTTTTGCGCAAGAGTTCTTGTGCAACAAGGCAAGTGTGGATGCTCTGCAGGGGTTTCTTGAGCTAGAAACCCCAATGGGAAAAAGTACAGGTGCACCAATGGCCATTCTGTGAATGGCAATCAGAGCTTTCTTGTGCAAGAGTGTTCATGCAGTGTGGACGCTCTCTTGCGCAAAAGTACATTGCTTTTGCAATGCGCTTTGAGGTCTGGACACGCTTTTGTGCAAGAAATTTTTGTGGAAGAACTCTTCTGCAAAAGGTTTCTTGTGCAAAAACCCTGCAGTGTAGACAAAGCCATAGTGTTTGTTTTGTTTTGTGTAAATATTGTAGATCTTAATGTGCCTTGATGAAGCACTTGTGGAGTAGATTTATACAAATTTCAAGGGGAAACCATTGTGATACATTGGTTAGGATGCTGTTAGAAGACCAAGCTCCCTATCTTCGATCGGCCACTGAACTCATGTGTAAGTCTGGACAAGTCATTTCTACTCCAACCATTTGTCTGTCTTGTCTATTTAGACTATAAGCTCTTTGAGGGCAGGAGATGTCTCTTACGATGTGTTTGTGCAGAGCCTAGCACAATGGGGTCTTGATATCAGCTGAAGCTTCTAAGCACTAATCAAAAATTAGTATTCAGGATTGGAGATGAAACAGTCAGCAAAAACCTTATCTTTATATGAATGCCTATTATTACAGACATACGTTGTCCATAGGTTTATTATTGTAAGATCATCAGTTGTTTACTACGTGCCTTACCATTGCAACCATTAACAAATTAGAACAGATTATCTGAAACAATAAGAAAAATTTTACTTTAGATCAGGCATGGGGAAATTTTGTGGGTCAGAGGCCACTGAACCACAGAAAAATCAGTTGGGGTCCACACACAAGTTAGATAAAACCCCTCACTGACCTGGCCCCCAAGTGAGAGAGAGGGAAAAAAACTCCTCACAGGTGTGACCCCCAACTGAGAATCAGAAAAAAAAAGAAAGGCACTCACTTCATTCCCCTCAAGTTCTAGCCCCAAGAGGCAAGGGGGGTATGGAGGCTAAGGGCTTACCCCCAGGGTTGGATTAATTTTTCTGGGAGCCCATAGCTAGTAGATTATGTGGGACCCCCTAGGATCTGGGGTGGGGCCAAATATGAGGGGTTCCATGTGAGGGAGGGGCCTGCCAGAGAGTGAGCTGGGGTTGAAGACATGAGGTCTAGGAGTGGGGTTGGGGGATCTAAGCAGTGAGGGTGAAGGAGGGGGTTAGGATGGGGGTTCTGGGTGCGATATGGGGTGCAGAAGCGGGCTGGGGGTGGGGTTGCAGAGTATGGGTGGGAGGTAGGGTGCAGGAGCAGTTCTGAAGTATGAAGCCTGGGCAGGAGGGGACAGAGGATGGGAGAGCCTGCCAGGTGCAGGTTCAAGGGTGGCACAAGTGCCTCTGTGTCCCTTTGCTTGCAGGCACTGCTTCTACCTCTCCCATTGGCTGCAATTCCCGGCCAGTGGGAGTGATGGGGTGGAGCCTGCAAGTGAGAGCAGGGATAGAACTTCCCTGTACTGCTGTTCTCCAGAGGTGCTTTCTCCCCCATGCCAGGCAAAGCCCACAAGCTGAATGGAACCTGTGACTTGCCTTGATCCAGACCATGAGTCTCAGGGCTTGCCTCTTCCCCACGGTGGGGTGAGCCGGTGCCCCCCACATGTGGCTGGAGTCCCACTGTCAGCTCGCCCTGCAGTGGGGCAGGAAGGGAGGCCCGAGCCTGGTTGGCTGGACCCAGGCAAGTCGCAAGCCAGATCCAGGCAAGCTGAGGACTGGATCCAGCCTGTGGGCCATAGGTCCCCCAACACTGAATTAGATAATAAAAGATGGCAAAGGGAAAAAGGAAAAAAGGAAAAATTAGAGCGGAATCAGGTTGCTCATTTTTAATAGTTAAAATAGTAAATTCCTTTCCTCCATTCTCTGCACAAACTGAATATATTTTCATAAGGGGAGCTTTGTCCTTTTCTTCTAAGACAGGCTAGGGTTTTTGTTTTTGTTTTTGTCATTTTGCTGTTATCTAAGCAATTTGAGGACATTAGTACAAGAGTTTCAATGGGGGAAAGAAGAATTGAGCATGGAAGCTCTTATGTTGTAATTTAACCTAGTAGGGGGCTAGCTTGAACTATTAAGTCTTTTTCAAAGGTTGTAGTTCAAGGCATCAGTTCCTGGATTAAAAATCCTGCTGTTCTGGAGATTCTGTAGCAGGAGAGTCTTCCGTTTATTAAAGTCACAGAAGAGTTTTTACCCTTTTAAATGGATAGAGCCTCGCTATGGATGTGATTCAAAGTCCATTGAAGTCCATTGGAATGTACTTACTTCTGCTGGGTTTGGATCTGGCCCAAAATGCACAATTGAGTCAGAGTAGATTCTGCTAGTTTAGTAACTTAAGGTCTCTGTTCAGTAACTTTTTTACCCATTGCCACAATTGCTACACAATGCTTAGGCTGGAGAGGGTTGAAAACATTTAGCTACATCCCTAGGCTCTGAGGAAGGAATAGAAAGGAAATCTGAATGTGAATTTCATATAAAATATGAGCTCAAGGGGCCTATTTAAAAGACAGTACATCAGTTGGGGTCACATCACTAATAGTTACATTTGTTTCAATGAGTCTATATTACACCGTCTGAGGAGGTGGCCCATAATTCTGAGTGTTAATTTTGTTAAGTATTTTACTATGAAGATAACACCCTTTGCCAATATGTTATAGGCAAGAAATTGGGTTAGTGATAGAGCTTCCCTAACATGGTTGACTGAAGTTTTCCCTTTTGCATTTTGTTTTTCTATAATTCACTTTTTCTTCCTGTGTCCCCTGTTGAAACAATCTGTCATCAAAGGTTTGGAGTTGACTTTGATACTCTTGAGTTTTTAATATAATACTAGAGTATGTCCACACTGGTGTTTTTGAATGCACTGGAACTCAAGCTGACTGAATGGGTGACAGTTGACTGGTACAGCTTACATATTGTCTCGTACAGTTGTTATAGACTATCTACAAAAGGCTTTGTTTCTGCCATAAGACCTTGAGTGAACTACAAGTAACAAATATTTCTGAGTGGTGTCTACATTAGCATTTACAAGTGTTTGCCTACAATAACGTCAGTCACCTTGAACTGATTGGTAATCAATTTATTTGAGTTACGGCTAAACCAAAAATTCTAAGTTACAGCTAAACTATAAGCCTTTGAGAATTTTGGGAGAAATGGTTATTACTACAGAATTATGCAGATTATACACAGTCACTGTATGCTTCTGCCTTTTCAGACTCTGGATAAATGTTAGGTGTTTGTGTCGAGGCACTCCATGATTCTGTGACTTAGGAGAGCTATTGTAGTTAATCCTAAATTATATTGATTGAACCAGAAGGGAATTGGGAGTAGAGAGCATTTCCTTGCAAATTTTTTTGGGAGTCACATAAAGAGATAGTGTCATTTAACATCTAGTCATAGCTGTTGATTTGTGTCTGACTTAAGAAGACAATATGTCAGCTGTGGTCAGAAATTTTTACCACCATGAAAATGTCACCACCAATTTATGATCACATTTCTCTTTTGACGATGCTGTTGCATACCTGCCTTTGTGACACAGAGGTTAGACTGATGCAATATGATCAGCTTTGGTTACCAAATACAGTAATCTTTCATATGTAGGATTTGGATAACTGCTGCCAACAGCATATGTCTTGCTGCTTGCATGAGCATGGGGCTGAGATTAGTATTTGAGTTTTGTCTGTGGGATGAATTCCAGATATCCTTCAGAGCTGCCCCAGTACCATCCACATTTTGGAGGTCCCAGACAAAGTCTCAAGTGAAATAGGCTAACAGAGCTGGATAGCCTCCCTTTCAACCTGAGACTGACCACACCGCGAGTCTTTTAGGGTGTGTCTAGACTACCTAGTTTTGTCGACAAAAGTGACTTTTGTCGACAAAACTATACCAGCGTCTACACTACCACTGAGTTCTGTCGACATAATGTCTCAGCAGTTTTGTCGACGCTGGTATACCTCATTTTACGAGGCATAACACCTTCTGTCGACAGAACTCTGTCGACAGAAGGTGTTATTGCCTGTAACATTGCGTCCAGACTACGGAGTTCTGTCGACAAAGCAGCTTGCTTTGTCGACAGAACTCAATGTGTCTGGACGCTCTTTGTCGACGGAAGTTTTGTTGACAGTATCTGTCGACAAAACTTCCATCGACAAAACGCAGTAGTCTAGACGTACCCTTAGATAAGATGAAAATCCATTATATTAACTTTTTTGGGTAGCTTATTGACTTTTTATTTATTGCCTTACAATGTACAATTTTAATTTTATTATGGGTGAGAAACACAAAGCAACTCAAGGTGACGAAGTGTCCAGAGTTAGGACCCTAAGTCCCTGTGTGCAGTACCACTGTCATCCATGAATCATGGCATGGCTGCCGCCTGACTCATTTGGCACATAATTTTCCACTGTAAAAGTTCCCTACGTGCCACAGTTTCAGACCCTGGGACTTATCCACTACTACCTCTCTTTAGGCATCCAGATGCCCATCTCTCACCTAACCTCTAGAATGATTTGTGAACCAGGGAAAAGAGGTGTTCAGAGCTCTAGCTTGTATGTGGGGCCTAATTCTCTGAGCATACCTACCAGATTAGGTTCCATTCAGAATCCAGCTAGAGGAAGAAGCGGTGTCAAGCATCAACTACTTCCTCTCACGTACTTAACTTCACAACCAAATAAATCATTCAACTATGTAAAGTTAAACATGTAAATGAGAGGCTGCAGGATTGGGTCTTTAATCTGTATTTATATTTCATTATGAAGTGATAAGGATTGTTTGGCAAATATTTTAAAAGATTCTTTTCTCCCAGTCATACCAAAATGAATCTTTGCCTTCTTAACTACAAAGCCAGCATTAAATTCAGAACCATTAGATACTGCTGATTATCATTAACTGTATTTTATTTATTATATGTACTCTTTGACCTTCTCTCTCTCTCTCTCTCTCTCTCTCTCTCTCTCTCTCTTTTTCTCTCTCTCATTGATTGCAAAGCCAATTGCAGACAGTGTGACTTTTGCAGACAGTGTGACTTTTATCTAATGTTTATTCTTTCTGAAGTAAAAGGCCTGAGAAAACATAAGAATCTGTTCTTGTTGCCCTTATGAACTAAGATTCAGTTAAATTCTGCCAGAGTGAGGATTATTAGACTGGACTATAAGAGGTTACCGAGTAGGGGTGAGTTTTTGATTCAACTGGATTTCTCAACAGTGGCAAGTAGAATATTCCAAGTCTGCACCAACCTCTCCAACCAACACCCTGATTCTGAAAGTTTCCAGTGAATTTAGTGCGACTCCTCATTGGTGCAGCAATCTGCATGTGTGGAGTATCTTGAAGGATTAACACCCAAGTTTCCTAATTATTTTCTCCCTTCCATAGGATAGGAAGCCTATAAAGAAATGAGGATTAAATATACCATTTTAGCAAGCACATACCATAAGTTGTAATGAATTCCAGTCCATCACACATTGAAAGAGAGAACCTGGATCCTATGCATAGATTTCAAATGACTGCTTCAGTGTTACTAATAACATAGATGCTTCCCTGTAATTTGACAGCTATGTATTCAAATATTTCATACCTACAAATGTTGTATTATAGTTGGTGGGATGGTTTCCCCACTCATTCACGTTTCCCCTCAGTAACTTAGCAATGTCTAATCAAGATATGCACACACCATATTGTTTTACGTGTTTGACTAGAACATTGACAGATTAATAGGAAGAGTAAATAGCAGTGCACTCTGTGGTGGCTCAGTGTGGGCTGGAAGGATTGACTGCTGCCAGACTTTGTTGTATTTGCACAGAGGAAGCTGCTGCAAAAGCCTGCTGTGGTAAGGTGACCCGGGTCAGGGGTATTTGTTTCTCATCTCTATAGAAAACAATTGTCCTCTCAATGGAAGACAGCTTTTTGAAGCTACGTGGCTCTACTGGTAAGGAAGCATTTGTACTCTCAGTGTGCGTACTAAAAATACAGCTATACCATAATGGAAGGCAGTGAGGGCTTGTCTACGCTGCCTTGCAGTTCAGACTATGGGGTGTAAACAGCAGTGTGAAGACAGAGGTGTTGTGCTGTAATGTCCTGGTGTGGCTGTTATGGGCACAAAGTAAAAGGTTCTTGGTTTGTGTTAATGTCGTCCTCTTCAAACAGGATCATGTGAGTGCAAACTAGGAACCCTTTAGTTCATCGATGTGAGGTCCACACAGGGAGTTATAGCACAGCGCTCTGGTGCACACTGATATTTACTCCCCTGTGGTCCAAACTGCAGGGTACTGTAAAACCTATGGCTACGTCTACTTCTACACTGCAGAGTTTTTGCTCAAGAAAATTCACAGTGAATCGACAGAACAGAGGGTTTTTTGCGGTGTAGGTATTCCTCTTTCTACGAGGAATAACTCCTTTTTGCACAAGAGTTCTTAAGGAAAGAAGAAAACAGCCTATTGAAAGAAGCACAGGTGTCCTGGTGGCCATTCTGTTAATAGCAATCAGCACTTTCTTGTGAGAGAGCGTCCATGCAGTCTGGACACACTCTTGCGCAAAAGCGCATCGCTTTTCCAATGCAATTTTGCAGTGTGGAAGCACTCTTGCGCAAGAAGTTTTCGCAGAGGATCTCTTCCACAAAAAGCTTCTTGCGCAAGAAGCCTGCAGTGTAGACGTAGCCTAAGTATTCTCTGCCTACTGTTCTTCGTGTGAGTGTGGAGGTTCATATGTAATGATTTTTCTAATTCAGTTATTGCTTTTTTTTGGTCTACTTTTAGAAGAAAAGGCGAACTGCTGAGAATCTTAATTGATTTTTGATTCTTTGTTATAAGAATCATTATAAATTTGAACGTAAAGAATGCCAGAGAGGATGAGAACCCCCTACAGTGTCTAACAGCAGCAAAGAGTTGGCCAAATTTCTGCAGTAAGCTTTTTCCGTATAAGTGTAAGTGAGACTTCCTGGAGGAAAATCTTAATTTTTCTCTGGGTTATTAGAAAGGATTTTGTTCTTGTTAAGCCTTAGGTCAATGGTTCTCAAAGTCACTACTGCCTCCCCGGTGGTTTGTGGCAGGAGCTTCCCCCCCACAATCAGCAGGGAGCCCGCACTGCTACTGCAGCCTCACGGTCAGTGTGCAGCTGCGAGGCTGCAACACCAGCTCCGGCCAGCAGGTGGGGAAGTGAAGAAAGCAAACTCACCTTCTCCCCGCCCACACTGGCTGCGGAGCTACATGTGGAGGGGCGCAGCCAACATGGTAAGAGCAGCAAATCCTTCGGCTGGTCCCATGGGGCAGGCAGGAGGCTGGGCTGCATGGGGCTCGGCCAGGTGGGGCGGGCTCTCATGGTGTACAAGCAGCTGGCAGCCCACCCCCTTTCCCCGGCAGCAGGTTGGGCTGTGCTGTGCCTGGCAGTGGTGAGAGGAGGCAATGTTGGGACTGAGGACCCTGCACACACAGGAGGCAAGTGGGGGCTCGGGGCCCTTCGGGGCTTTGCACCTACGGGGACTCAGTCTGGGAGCAGGGGCTGAGCAGCAGCTCAGCCCCCAAAGGCTCCATGGACTGGATCCCTGCCGGACCTCATCCCCTGCAGGGCTGGACACCCCATGGTCACCTACCCACCCATCCCCGCCTTGCTGTGCCACAATCAGCCTCCATTTTCCTGAACCCTCCACCGAGCCACCTTGACCCTCTGTTTCCAGAGGCATCCTGCCCCCATCTCCCTGAACCCCTTCAGCCACTCTGCCCCCCAGCTTTATCCCCAGGCACTCCCTGCCCCATCTCCTTGCCCCTGGCCAGACACCCTACCCCAATCTGCTCCTGAACCCTCCCTCCTGGCCAGACACCCTACACCCAGCCTGCTCTTGCACTCTCCTGCCTGGCTAGACACCCTACTCACAGCCTGCTTCTGCACCCTACCTCCCACCCAGACCTTGCACCCTCACCCGCTTTATGTACCCTCCCTTGCTCCCAGATGCTGCACTCCACCCCTATCCCATTTGCTAGCAACACTGTCCTGCTCACTGAACCCCTCATTTTTGTTCCCACCCCAGAGCCTAAGGAGGTCCATAAAATCCACTCACTCCAGAACTCCAGAGAAGTAAATCTGGTGAAGCCCTGACCCCAGTCCACCCTGTCCCTTCCCTTCACCTCACTCGGTGGGGTTAGAGAGCCGGAGAAGTGAGGTGTCTCAGTTGGGGGCCACATCAGTGAGTGCTGGGGGATTTTGGAGGAATTTTTTTTTGCTTCTCACTTGTGTAGTCCACAACTGATTTTTCTGTGGGTCAGTGGCTCCTGACACAAAATAGGTTCCCCACATCTGCAATAAATAAAGAAAATATTGAAACCTTTTGTGTTGGACATAAATTAATATTTTATTTTATTTTATTTAAAATGAAGTTTGAAAAAACTAACATGAGACAAGGAGTCCTGTGGCACCTTATAGACTAACAGATGTATTGGAGCATAAGCTTCCATGAGCAAAGACCCACTTTGTCAGATGCATGCAGTGGAAATTTCCAGAGGAAGTTATAAATATGCAGGCCAGAATAAGGCTAGAGATAATGAGGTTAATTCAGTTAGGGAGGGTGAGGCCCACTTCTAGCAGATGATCTGGAGGTGTGAACACCAAGAGAGGAGAAACTGCTTTTGTAGTTGGCTAGCCATTCACAGTCTTTGTTTAATCCTGAACGGATGATGTCAAATTTGCAGATGAACTGTAGCTCAGCAGTTTCTCTTTGAAGTCTGGTCTTGAAGTAGTTTTGTTGCAGGATGGCTACCTTTAAATCAGCTACTGTGTGTCCAGGGAGATTGAAGTGTTCTCCTACAGGTTTTTGTATACTGCCATTTCTGATATCTGATTTGTATCTGTTTATTCTTTTATGTAGGGACTATTACAAGACAAGCCCAAGAAAGAAACCAACAGAACACCACTGGACATCGCCTAAAGTCTTCAGCTAAAACCTCTCCAACGCATCATCAGTGATCTACAACCCATCCTGAACAATGATCCCTCACTTTCACAGGCCTTGGGAGACAGGCCAGTCCTTGCCCACAGACAACCCGCCAACCTGAAGCAAATTCTCACCAGCAACTATACACCACACCACAGTAACTCTAACTCAGGAACCAATCCATGCAACAAACCTCGGTGCCAACTCTGCCCACATATCTACACCAGCGACATCATCACAGGACCTAACCACATCAGCCACACCATAACTGGTTCATTCACCTGCACATCTACCAATGTAATATACGCCATCATGTAGAAGCTATGCCCCTCTACTATATACATCGGCTAAACTGGACAGTCCCGACGTAAAAGAATTAAACAAATAGGATTAAACAAAGACTGTGAATGGCTAGCCAACTACAAAAGCAGGGTTTTTTTTTGGTGTTCACACCTCCAGATCAGCTGCTAGAAGTGGGCCTCACCCTCCCTGACTGAATTAACCTCATTATCTCTAGCCTTATTCTGTTTTGCATATTCATACCTGCCTCTGGAAATTTCCACTACATGCATCTGATGAAGTGGGTCTTTGCCCACGAAAGCTTATGCTCCAATACATCTGTTAGTCTATAAGGTGCCACAGGACTCCTTGTCACTTTGCAGATCCAGACTAATACGGCTACCCCTCTGATACTTACCATGAGACAGTGAAAGCGCTTAATTAGTTTAATAATTTAAATTAAACCAGTCTCCCTAGCTGCAGCACTAGCAAAATGGCTCGGGTGTAATTATGTAATTATCAGTGAGTTTCCATTAGCAACTGGTAGTCCATGGAAAGGTTTACATTAAGCAAAATGTTTGAGAACCCCCACCTTAGCTGTGTAAGAACAATGGCCGGTTACTATAAGTGCCAGCCCCATAGGGAAGAAATGTATACTCAATGGTCACGTTTATAGAATGTGTGTCATAGCTTGTTTGCTTGGCCAGCAAACTCCTCATTGCTCTCCCAACTGAAACCTTGTCTAGAAGGTACCAATCAGTGAACCCCAGCTCCTGAGCTCTGCAGAGGTGTGCCTTTGCAGTGCACAGCCTTCTCACTCCACTGATCTTTTAAAGAGACAGAGACAACAGCTTGTTATCTTGACTGCAGTTGCCACTTCAGTTCAGTCAAAGCACTGGATTAGTTTAGATAAGTAAAACAAATGTATTTAATTAAAATGAGAGGTTTAAGTGAATTCTAGACTAAGGGACAAAGACAAGAAAGGATTACAAACAAACAGGAGTAAAAACACACTTTCTAAAGATAAAAACTTAACAGGCTGTGGGGTTTTCTTAAGCTAGTTTTCTCAACCAATCTTTCTTTTTCAGGCATGGCTGGCTAGCTTTTAATCAGGATACCCATGCAGTCCAAGGTGCTAGTTAGCCTTCTCAGGTGAAGGATAATTTGGGGGTTCATTCTATTTCTCATTACAGTTCAATTTGTTCCACCTCTCATTATAGTTCAGTAATCCTTTGAAACCTATTCTAAAAAGCATCCCCAGATAATGTTCCTTTTCCTACGGTGTGTGGACTAAGGATGTTAAGGACTAGTCGACTAGTTGCTTCCCCCCTTTCTGCCTCTATCAAATAGAAGCAGCAAAGGGGGAGGAGTACTTCAAAGCAGCAGTGTCGCACAGAACCCGGTAAGGGCTCCATGTGGCGCTGCCGTTTTGAAATGCCATGGCAACGTTTCAAAGGGGCAGCACCACACAGCTGATCCTGGGCTCTGAGAGGCACTGCCCCCTTTGAAATGCCGCCACAGCATTTCAAAGGAGCAATGTTTCATGGAGCTGACCCCGGGCTCCATGCAGGGCTACCCCTTTGAAATACTGCCTTGGTGTTTCAAAGAGGCAGTGCCACGTGGAGCCTGGAGTCAGCTGGGGACTCCCTAGCTGACTCTGGGCTCCATGTGGCATTTCCACAGAACCTGGAGTCATCCGAGGAGTCCCGAGCTGACCCTGGCTCCGCGCAGCATTTCAAACTCTGAGTCACCCGCTGACCCCAGGCTCCATGTGGGAGATTCTGCTTTGAAATTTAACAACCGTAGTGGGGACACCATACTGTCTGGTGTAGATTCCTGTTATCGTCCTTGCTGGAGTTTTTTTACAATGCAAATGATCTCTTTGTGTACATGACTAGCTGATTGAATGTGGCCACATCTGGTATAAGGTGTTGGCCACTTGTCTTTGTCTGGAGAAAAACCTGTTTAAATCAACTTCTCCTGACATAATTGGCTTAAACCCATTTTAGTTAAAATTGTATCTGCATAATCTTTTGTGAGTTGATCCTACAGATATCATTCTAGGGCTCCTAACTCCCATAGGGTTTGGGTGTCTAGTTTCCTTTTTGAATTTACCAAACTTTGTTCTATGAACATTCCTGCCAACATACATTTTAATTGCCAAACATTAACCAATCTTCTTTAACACAAACACTCATTAATTCTGATAGAAATGTAGCCGTGTTAGTCTGGTGTAGCTTAAACAAAATACAGGACTATGTAGCACTTTAAAGACTAACAAGATGGTTTATTAGATGATGAGCTTTCGTGGGCCAGACCCACTTCCTCAGATCAAATAGTGGAAGAAAATAGTCACAGCCATATATACCAAAGGATACAATTAAAAAAATGAACACATATGAAAAGGACAGAAGAGGGATGCGGGGGGTGGGGGAGTGGGAAAGGAAGGTGAATGCCTATGATCTGGACGCATGGCCAAGAAACACTGGAGACATTCCACAGAGATTTCAACAACCTACACCCCACCATTAACCTCAGCCTGGACCGTTCCACACGAGAGATCCATTTCCTGGACACCACAGTACAAATCAACAATGGAAAATTAGACACCATCCTCTACAGAAAACCCACTGACTCATACAGTTACCTACATGCTTCCAGCTCCCATCCAGCACACACCATACGATCCATCATCTATAGCCAAGCCCTTCGATACAACCGCATCTGCTCTAATCCCACTGATAGAGACCAGAAACTTCAGGATCTCTACCAAGCATTTATAAACCTCAACTACCCACCCGGAGAAATAAAAAAGCAAATTGAAAGAGCCAAACGAATACCTAGAAACCATCTACTACAAGACAGACCCAAGAAAACCAACAATAGAACACCACTTGTCATCACCTACAGCTCCCAACTTAAACCTGTCCAACACATTATCAATAAATTACAGCCTATACTGGAACAGGACACCAAACTCCAAGAAGCTCTGGAAGACAGACCCATAGTCTCCTATAGACAACCACCTAACCTCAAGATGATTCTTACCAACAACCACAGGACATACCACACTAATACCAACCCTGGTACTTTCCCTTGCAACAAACCCCGTTGCCAGCTTTGTCCACATATTCACTCTGCTGACACCATTATTGGGCCTAACCAAGTGAGTTATAAGATCAAGAACACATATTCCTGTGCCTCCAGAAATATAATCTATGCTATCATGTGCCTAAAGTGTCTGTCTGCTATGTACATTGGACAAATGTCTCAGACACTTCGCCAAAGAATCAATGCCCACAAAACAGACATTAGACAGGATCACAAAGAAAAAACAGTTGCTTGCCATTTCAACTAGAAAGGACACTGTCTCAATGACCTACTCACCTGCATCCTACTTCAGAAGACATTCAAATCTGCACTTGAAAGAGAATCCTCTGAACTGGCATTCATGCTAAAATTCGACACTCTCCGCGGGGGGCTGAACAAAGACTCCAGCTATCTTACCCATTACAAAGATAGCTTCCCCAATTATCACCTCTAATACTATTAACTCACAGACATCTACCCTTCCCCACCTCTAATATCATTAACTCACCGGCATTCACCTTCCTTCCCCCCCCCCTTACATACCCCTTCTGTTCTGAAATGTGATTTGTCCTTTTCATATGTGTTCATTTTTTTAATTGTATCCTTTGGTATATATGACTGTGACTATTTTCTTCCACTATTTGATCTGAGGAAGTGGATCTGGCCCACGAAAGCTCATCATCTAATAAACCATCTTGTTAGTCTTTAAAGTGCTACATAGTCCTGTATTTTGTTTCAACTCATTAATTCTGTAATGCTATCAACATCAGTTCAGTCATCAAAGAACAGAAAATTGCAATGCTGTACACAGCACAACCACAATGCCAATTTTTCAATCCTACATTTAATAATGTAGAGCCAGATCTTGCACCTGGCTCATGTGAGTGGATCTTGCACCTTTATACTGGCCCATTTACTTTAATGGGACTCTGCAGGTGCACTTGTCTACAAAGACAGAGCTAGTCAGTGTTGGTGCTACCATAATCATTAATCTTTTTACTAAAGGCAGCATTTTCATATACTATATTTCAGACAAAAAAAAAAAAAAGAGAGAGAGAGAGAGAACGCTAAGTTGATTACATACTTAACATTTCTTACCTGATCATAAATAGGGAGGGCCTTACCAAATTCATGGCCATGAAAAATGCATCATAGACTGTGAAATCTGGTCTCCCTCCATGAAATCTGTCCTTTGTGTGCTTAAACTATAAAATACAAATTTAATGGGGGGGGGGGGGCATTTTTTCAGACTGGTAATCTTGACCGAAAAGGGAGGGTTCACAAGGTTAGTTTAGGGGGGTTATAATATTGTCACCCTTACTTCTGTGCTGCTTTCAGAGCTGGAAAGCTAGAGAATTGTGACTGTTGGCTGGGCGCCCAGTTCTGAAGGCAGTGCCCTGCCAGCAGCTGCAGATAAGTAAGAGATAGGGATGTAAAATCCAATTTTAAAAGTGAACTGATTAACCAGGATCCCATGACCGGGGCAGAGTGGGAGAGGTGGGGCTGCTCCAGCCAAGTCGAGCTGACCCTTCAGCGCTGCATTGCACCACACTGTGGGGAGGGGCTGTTCCAGCTGGGCCAGGCCACTGGTTAACTGATTACCCCGGTAAGCATGCCAGTAAGTCTAATGCTTACTGGGTAACTGGTTAACCAGTTAACGTTTTATATCTCTAGTCAAAGTCTCAATGCCATCCCATGCCATTCTTATTTCTGTACCTCTGCCTTCAGAGTTGCATGGCCAGACAGTGGCAGCTGCTAACTGAAAGCCCAACTTTCCACGTAGCAACACAGAAATAAGGGTGGCAATTCAATAGCATGCCATCCTTACTTCCGCCCTGCTACTGGTGGCAGCTCTGCCTTCAGAGTTGGGACCCCAGCCACCAGTCACCACTGTTTGGTCACCCAGCTCTGAAAGCAGTGCTGCCACCAGTATCAGCCCAAAAGTAAAGCTAGCAGAACTGCAGCCGTACCCCATAACTTTGCAATCAGCTCTCCACTCCTTGCAGGAGGCATAAGGGATCTGTCAAAAAAGGCTTTCTTTTTTGACAGATCCCCCTCTAGACTGCCACTTTTTGCTGACAAAGTGATGAGTCGGCAAAACGTGGTGGCCATTGTTATGCAAATTAGGCACGGGATATTTAAATCCCAGCCTCATTTGCAATGTCGACCTGCCTATCTGCATCCCTCTGCCGACAGAGGGATGCAGTCTAGACACAGCCTTAGAGTTAGAACCCCAGGACCATTACATGTGAAATATCAGATTTAAAAAGCTGAAATAATGATTTTTTTTTAATTCTATGACCTTGAAATTGACCAAAATGGACCATGAGTTTGTTAGGATCCTAATAATAAAATACAGACTCTTACATATGTACATTATGACTTAATCAAATCAACCATTCAATATACACTTCAAAATCACACACAAATATTATTAAAGGGTGGGTTTTCTTTAAACATTAAAGCTACTTTCACATCTCGCACAATACTAGTCTCCAAGCAGTAGCTCACATGAATGTACTTCTTTGAGGCCTTTGTCCTGCCTGTGGATGTGTGCTTAACTTAAGCTTATGAGTAGTTCCACTGAAGCCAGAAGCATGATTCATTTGTTTGAAGTTAAGCATGTGTGGGTTTGCAGCATGGGAGCTTAACGCTTTAACTTTCAGTTCTAGAATACGATTCTCCTGAGTGCACATATCAAAGATCTAATAATTACACTGCAATGGATGACCTGGTGATTTGGGCGAGGAGGGGTGCCAGTGACAGATACCGGATGATAGCAGAGAGAAAACTATAGAGTAGTATGGAGTGTGGCGACAGTTTGGATTTCAAAATAAATTTGTTTTGAGTTTCAGGTGATTATTAATATCAATATTAATTGGGGGAAAAAAAAGCATTACATTCTGCCGCTCTTGCTTACATGGAGAAGTACTTTACTCTCAGGCTGTGTCTAGACTGGCAAGGTTTTCCGCAAAATCATTTGATTTTGCAGAAAAACTTGCCAGCTGTCTACACTGGCCATTTGAATTTCCGCAAGAACACTGATGATCTCATGTAAGATCGTCAGTGTTGCGGAAATACTGTGCTGCTCCTGTTCGGGCAAAAGCCCTCTTGTGCAAATCATTTGCACAAGAGGGCCAGTGTAAACAGCACAGTACTATTTTCCGCAAAAAGCCCCGATCATGAAAATGGCGATCGGGGCTTTTTTGCGGAAAACCGCGTCTAGATTGGCCATGGACGCTTTTCCGCAAAAAGTGCTTTTGCGGAAAAGCATCCTGCCAATCTAGACTTGCTTTTCTGAAAATGCTTTTAATGGAAAACTTTTCCCTTAAAAGCATTTTTGGAAAATCATGCCAGTGTAGACGTAGCCTCAGAGTATACCCACTGGTGTAAAGTGCTACTCAACATGAATAAAGGTTGCAACATCTGACCCGTAATTTAAAATGCCCCTTTAACATATTTCCTACATCTACTATATATTTGAAAGAGTCTACCTGTCTTTCTGTCCATCTGTCTGTCTGTTTAAGAACTAATCCTAAATGGTAAGAGCTAGGAGCACCAAATTTGGTATGTAGCTATCTCTTACCATAACTTAAAGCAAGATAAGGATTTAATTGTGCCAGGAAAATGGAATATGCCCAGAATGAAATTGCTTCTCGTAAAACCATACTGAAAAGAGACAGAATCAGCAGGCAGGTGAAAGAGGCTGATGGGGTGGGCATCCCTCCATCCCTCCCTCCGGGACTGCCCCAGCCCTGAGCTTCCCATCCTCCAGGAGCCCTTTAGGGAGAGATGGAAGAAAGCTGATGCTCCCCTCCGCTCCCTCCCCCCGCCCCCCCGATTTGTACAGGAACACTGCTGGCTGTTCCCCTTTGTCAGGGAGCAAGGGGAAAGTGCACAGCTTGCTGCATTCCTCATGCTAGCTGGAGAGTGCAGAGCGCAGACAAACCTGGACCTGCCCCCATTCATGGGACATGCACCCTCCTCCAGCTGTGCTCACTGGGACTTGGCCCCAAATTGCTGTGGTGAGAGAGGGCTGGGGTAGTTCTCTCTGCCTGGGACAGGCAAACAATACAGTTTTTTTCCTGCCACACCAAGTTCTCTACCAACCCACATAATATGATTCAGATTTGAGCAGCAATAATATTGTGGGGGTTTCCCTCATTTTTATTTTAGAGAGGTATCAGTGGCTGCATTTATTGCATCATCCCTTTGAATGGGAACACAAGACAAGTGATTTCTCTGTTGTTGATTATGTAGGTAGCAACATGCTATGGGGAGAAACATGTATGGTTAGTAGTGCAATCTAAGGGTAAGTCTGCATTACAATCAAAGGTGTACCCAAGCTAGCTTAGATCCTACTAGCTCAAATAACAAGAGTAATGAAGCTGCAACAGCACAGACTAGCCACTCCTGTGCAAACCTGAGTCCCAGTTGGCATAATACGGGCTCCTGTGTTGCCACGGTTTCATGCTACAGCCTCTCTCCAACTTACGAACCGGTTACGGACCCAGCAATTGGTCGTAACTCAGTTTGTTCATAAGTCGGACTCATGCCAGACCTGGAATCACAGACCTGGAAGAGACCTCAGAAGTTCATCAAGTCTAGCCCCCTGCTCTAGGCAGAACCAATCCCAACTAAATCAACCCAGCCAGGGCTTTGTCAAGCCGAGACTTAAACACCTCTAGGGATGGAGACTCCACTACTGCCCTAGGTAACCCATTCCAGTGCTTCACTACCCTACTAGTAAAATAGTTTTTCCTAATATTCAACCTGGACCTCTCCCACCACAACTTGAGACCATTGCTCCTTGTTCTGCCATCTGTCACTACTGAGAACAGCCTCTCTCCATCCTCTTTGGAACCTCCCTTCAGGAAGTTGAAGGCTGCTATCAAATCCCCCCTCACTCTTCGCTTCTGCAGACTAAACAGACCCAAGTCCCTCAGCCTCTCCTCGTAGGTCATATGCTCCAGCCCCCTAATCATTTTGGTTGCCCTCCGCTGGACACTCTCCAATGTGTCCACATCCTTTTTGTAGTGGGGGGCCCAGAACTGGACACAATACTCCAGATGTGGCCTCACCAAAGCCGAATAAAGGGGAATAATGACATCTCTAGATCTGCTGGCAATGCTCCTCTTAATGCAACCTAATATGCCATTAGCCTTCTTGGCTACAAGGGCACACTGTTGACTCATATCCAGCTTCTCATTCACTGTAACCCACAGGTTCTTTTCTGCAGAACTACTACTTAACTGGTTGGTCCCCAGCTTGTAACTATGCTTGGGATTCTTCCATCCCAGGTGCAGGACTCTGCACTTGTCCTTGTTGAATCTCATCAGATTTCTTGTGGCCCAATCCTCCAATTTGTCTAAGTCACTCTGGACCCTATCTCTGCCCTCAAGAGTATCTACCTCTTCCCCTAGCTTAGTGTCATCCGCAAACTTGCTGAGGGTGCAATCCATCCCCTCATCCAGGTCATTAATAAAGATATTGAACAAAACCGGTCCTAGAACCGAACCTTGGGGCACTCCACTAGAAACTGACCGCCATCCTGACATCGAGCCGTTGATCATTACACGCTGGGCCCAGCCTTCTAGCCATCTTTCTATGCATCTTACTGTCTATTTATCCAATCCACATTCCCTTAACTTGCTGGCAAGAATATTGTGGGAGACAGTATCAAAAGCCTTGCTAAAGTCAAGATATATCACATCCACTGACTTTCCCACGTCCACAGAGCCAGTTACCTCATCATAGAAGCTAATCAGATTGGTAAGGCATGACTTGCTCTTTGTGAATCCATGCTGACTATTCCTAATCTCTTCCAAGTACCTCAAAATGGATTCCTTAAGGATCCCTTCCATGATTTTTCCAGGAACCAAGGTAAGACTGACCGACCTATAGTTCCCTGGATCATCCTTCCTCCCTTTTTTGAAGATGGCACTACATTTGCCTTTTTCCAATTATCCGGGATTTCTCCTGATCTCCACGACTTTTCAAAGATAATGGCCAAAGGCGCCTCATTGACATTTGCCAACTCCCTCAGTACCCTCGGATGCATTAAGTCCGGACCCATGGATTTGTGTACGTTTAGCTTTTCTAAATAGTTCCTAACCTGTTCTTTACCTACCAAGGGCTATCCATCTTCATCCCATCTTGCGTCACTTAGCGCATTAGTCCGGAAGCCCACCTTGTCCGTGAATAAAGAGGCAAACAAAGCATTGAGTACTTCAGCTTTCCCCACATCATCTGTCACTAGATTACCTCCTTCATCCAGTAGGGGCTGCACACCCTCTCTGATCACCTTCTTGTTAACATGCCTGTAGAAACCTTTCTTGTTAACCTTCACATCCATAGTCAGTCACAATTCCATTTGCGCTTTCGCCTTCCTGATAACCCCCCGGCATTCTCGAGCTATACATTTAAACCCCTCCCTGGTCATTTGTCCAAATTTCCACTTTTTGTAAGCTTCCTTTTTGTGCTTAAGTTCACCAAGGTTTTCCCCTGTAAGCCAATCCGGTCTCCCACCACGTTTGCCTCTCTTGCTACGCGTCGGGATGGTTTATTTCTGTGCCTTCAATAAGGCTTCTTTAAAATACTGCCAGCTGTCCTGGACTCCTTTCCCCTTCATGTTAGCATCCCAGGGGATTCTGCCCATCAGGTCTCTGAGGGAGTCAAAATCTGCTTTTTTGAAGTCCAAGGTATGTATTTTACTACTCTCTTTTCGGCCCCTGGTCAGGATCCTGAAATCTACCATCTCATGATCACTGCTTCCCAGGTTGTCACCCACCTCTACTTCCCCTATTAGTTCCTCCCTGTTTGTGAGCAGAAGGTCAAGCTGCGCACGGCCCCTGGTCGGATACTTCAGCACTTGTGTCAAGAAGTTATCCCCAGCATTCTCCAAAAACTTCCTGGATTGCCTGTGTACTGCTGTATTGGTTTCCCAACAGATGTCAGGGTGATTAAAGTCCCCCACGAGAACCAGGGCCTGCAATCTGGAAGCTTCTCTCAGTTGTCCGAAGAAAGCCTCATCTACCTCATCCACTTGATTCGGTGGCCTGGAGCAGACACCAACCACAACATCACTGCTGTTGTTTGCTCCTTTAAACTTAACCCATAGACTCTCAACAGGTTTTTCTCCCTCTTTATACTGGAGTTCAGAGCAATTGTAGTGCTCTCTTACATATAGTGCAACTCCTCTTCCTTTTCTCCCCTGCCTGTTCTTTCTGAACAGTCTATACCCTTCCTTGACAGCGCTCCAGTCATGCGAGTCATCCCACCAAGTCGCTGTAATCCCAATTAAATCATATTTCTTGTACTGGGCCAGGGCCTCCAGTTTTTCCTGTTTGTTGCCCAGGCTTCTCGCATTAGTGTACAAACCCCTCAGGTAACCAGTTGATCGCCCTATCTTCTCCATTCGAATCAGGGGTCCTCCTTTCTTGCTCGTTCCTCTCTACATTTCTTCCCGGTATCCAACTTTCCCACTCCCCTCAGGGTTTTGGTCATCATCCCCCGACGAACCTAGTTTAAAGCCCTCCTCACTAGGTTTGCAGGCCTGCCCGCGAAGATGCTCCTTCCTCTCTTCGTTAGGTGGATCCCATCTCTTCCTAATAATCCTTGTGCCCGGAACAGAGTCCCATGGTTGAAGAAACCAAAGCCCTCTCTGCGACACCACCTGCTCAACCACACATTTACGTCCTCAATTTGACGATCCCTGCCCAGTCCTTTCCCTTCAACAGGGAGTATGGATGAGAACACCACTTGCGCTCCGAATCGTTGGATCCTTCTTCCCAGCGCTACATAATCTGCAGTAACCCGCTCAAGGTCATTCTTGGCCGTATCGTTAGTTCCCACGTGGAGAAGCAGGAAGGGGTAGCGATCCGAAGGTTTGATCAGTTTGGTAAGCCTCTCAGTCACATCCTGAATGCGAGCTCCCGGTAAGCAACACACCTCTCGAGATTCCACATCCAGACAGCAGATGGATGGCTCAGTGCCTCTTAGGAGGGAGTCCCCGACCACAACCACCCTTCATTTTCTTTTGGGGGTGGTGGCCGTGGAACCCCCATCCCTAGGACTACGCATCCCATGCCTTCCAGTGATGGTGTTCCCTTCCGGTTTCTTCCTTGTGAGGTCCCTTCCAAAGCATTCAGCACTGTAGAGCCTGTGGAGAGAGCCTGAAAGCGATTACTTATCTCTATAGCATTGGGGGATTCCCACGCTGGCCTTTTCCCCCTTCTAGAAGTTACATGCTGCCAGTTCTCTTCCTGGTCACATACTTCCCTCTCTGGCTCCTCCACCTGCTGTGCTTGAA
The DNA here is from genome assembly GCF_052426305.1 of Pelodiscus sinensis. Classification (NCBI taxonomy): domain Eukaryota; kingdom Metazoa; phylum Chordata; order Testudines; family Trionychidae; genus Pelodiscus; species Pelodiscus sinensis. The sequence goes on from NC_143052.1 coordinate 100,625,529, forward strand.
GGATTAAACGCTGCCTTCTATTGTGGAAGCCTTCATCCTTTCTGATCGAACGTAGGGTCAACACTTGGGCCTCCAGTCCTCTAATATTTTCTTCCAAAATGTCGATGAGCTTGCACATCGTGCAGATGAAATCCGGTCTTTCTTCCGGGAGGAAGACAAATATGGCACACGCTGTGCAGGTAGTAACAGGAGGCCTATCACCATCCATTGCTGCTGTCCTGGAGAAAGGATTTAAAAAGAAAGGAAAGAGAACCTTACCCCCTTCCCTCTCCCCTTTCCAACTCCCTCTCTAAACTCCCTGTTAGCACTCACCTGTTCGCAAGCTCCTTGATCGCTTGCCCACTGCCTTATAAAGCCCTGGAGTGCCTGAAAGTCCTTCCCCCTACCAAGGCTCAGCCAATCAGCAGAGGCTTCTAGAATTCATACTTTAATTAGAAGCCAACAGCTTCCACCTGCCAATCACAGCACACACTCCATGAAGGGGAGGGGGAGGGCAAAGGGGAAGTGAAAAAAAAAAGCCTCACTCACAAACACAGGGGAAAAAAACAAAAACAAAAAAACAAAAAAAAGAACACACACCAACCCTCACTCACAAACACAAGCTCAGCATACAGCAAGAAAGCCCCAATAACAACACACACTTCCCTCAAGAGTACTGTATCTGCTTCTCCTTTACCTGGAGAACTCCCTCTCTAAACTCCCTGTTAGCACTCACCTGTTCACAAGCTCCTTGGTCGCTTGCCCACTGCCTTGAGTTACACGCGACCACACTGTTCGTAAGCGCGGATCGCATTCATAACTCGGGGTCCACCATTTACGACAGCTTTGGTTGTAAGTCGACTGTTCGCAACTCAGGGACCAGCAGTATTGTTATCCAAGCTAGCAAGAGCAAAAGTAGCTCAGATACACCTATGCAGTCATACCTCTGACTGCAGTGTAGACATACCCTAAAACTCTCACCTCTGCATCGTTTCTGTCATTGAACTAAATCCCATATCTTCCCCACCCATTAACCTCAAAATGTAAATTAGACAGCTATAGTCCAGGAGATAGAGGTTCAGTCCAGGCTGGAAGTAAAACCGCTGTTTGGAAACAAATTATGTTTTCAAAATATCCAGATCTCTTCTGTGGTTTATAAAAAGGGAGGGAAAAGATAAGATTTTTTTTTAGATATATATTAATGTTCCTTTCACTTAAAAATATTTGGAAATAAAAAGAGACAATTTAGGAAGTAATTAGTTTGGAATTTCCCTTTTAAAGGCCCACAAAGTATAGACTTCTGCAATGCAGCTGTGTGGATCAGGGGTGTGAAGAAATTTGAGCCCTGATCCACAGAGCTGTGTTGGCAAAAGTTCCTTGTGTAAACATAGTCATGTTGGCAAAGCTGTGCTGTTCCCAGTATATGTTGTTTCGCTCATGGGGAATGGTTTTAATACACGTACAAAGTACATCTTTGCTGAAATAAACTGTATCCACCTGAGGAACTCCTTGCTGGTATAGCATGCCACTATTCTTATACTAGTAAAGTACTCCTAAAGTAGACATAACCTTAGTATGTGTTGACTAAGGCTCTGATCCTGTAATTAACAGCATGAGTGCACACCGCTCTGCCCATACCAAAACACAGTGGAGCTGTGTGTGAGCACAGCAGTCTGTTCACCTGCTCTCATATTCAGAGTTTGGGCCACAGACCTTGGTCATGCAAATGTGATCAGATGAGCAGCTTACTTGCTGGGAGCCTAATAAATCATTTCCCCCACAAAGTAAATTTCTCAGCTCTTCTGAATTGCCTTGCAATGACAGTGTTCTTTTTGGCAAAGTTTTTTGCTGTGTGAATTTAAAATATAATTGCAGAATCCACAATGAAAATGTATGTGATGTAATTAGCCTAAAAAATTCTGATGAAAATTTTTATTTTGTAAAAAAACAAAACAAAACAATCCTCCCCCTCTAGAAATGTGAAAACTTAAAATTTTCAGGCAAGCTGAAAACTTTTTAAAAAAATCAGTCTTTAGCTATTCATTCATTCATTCATTCATTCAAAATGTTTTTTTTTTTTTGAAAAGCAGACACTGTCCGAGAAATTTTTGTCTAACTGAAAACCTGATTTTTTTTTAAACAAATGAAGGAAAAATTTTGAGCAGCCCTATTGTGAATATGATTACATTGGTACTCAAAAAAATCCTGGTTGGTCTTTTTCTCATTTAGAATAGGAACAAGGGGGTTGCACGCCAAATAATATTTTTTCTTATAAATCATTATATTTAATTATCTGCATATTTTCTTGACTCTCCTTCTAAAAATAGGTTTTGGAAATCTATATGGCCCCTCACAATGACAAAAATGTAATAATTTAATTCTTTAAATATATAACTCAACTGTCAGCTAATGAAAATTAACAGAAATCTTTATGCAAATAGAACTGACAAAAAGCATTAAAAGTCTTACTGGTGTTCTAAGATTTGATCAAAATGTCTCCTATAGCTGTGCTAAACTAGAGCAAAAACACTTATCTTAAAGATTCAAGATCAGAGAGCCTGATAGAACCTGCCGTTTCCATAGAGCTGGGCCCTAGATTTCCCTTTAATGTAATTAAGCCTCAAGATTTATGAATACAACAGGCCAGAACTTGATCCATGTTCATTTTCAATTACTGCAGTGAAAGGGCTCCATCCAGATGTCTCTATTTACAGCATTCAAACAGACAGGACTAGGGGCCTTGGGGGAGGGACCACAAATTGTCACACTTGTTAATTCTTCACTGGGGACACTCAGCAGAGGTCTTGGCTTTGACCCTGTTACAAAAGGCAGGGGTCTGCTGGAGCAAGTGCATCAATGATTAGGGGGCTGACCCTCTGACCTGTGAGGGTCACTCCCTCTGCTTTGTAGGTATTTGTGTAATAATGGGGGTTCATTCCTTATTTTTATTTCTGTAACAGTTCTGGGGCATAGAAAGAAAGAGGCTAGCTCTGATGTGAAAGACAAACATACATAATGAGAGGATCAAGCTTCCCTTGGCAACAGTAACTACTATGAAATGCTACAGGGGAAATACACAGTACTTAGTGACCCACATAATCAGGCCTATTTTAGTAGCATTGTTTTATTTTTCTTTTGAAGGCGTTTTTTTTTTATATTCCCAGATCTGCAATTTCGTTCAGCTAGGAATATTGGAACATAGTGTCTTTTCTGTCTCTCCAAATAGTCTACTGCCCTGTGTATTCTTTTAATCACTCAAGCACTCAGTTTCTGGGAACATATTAAATACTTCAGTGTTGCTAATATTTATATATATATATTTTTCATTCCCACTCTGAGACTTTTTCTGACAGACGCAAGCTAAGTATTTTCTTGCTTCAAAGTGCACTAAAAAAATTAGTGCACTGCTACAAAATAAACCAGTCCGGCACATGAAACTAAATATAGCTCACTGCAGCGTGGTCTACAGAAATGGTAGTGAAACAGATTGTGCGTTCTTCTGACGAAGAGGGCTCCAGCCCACAAAAGCTTATGCCCAAATAAAAGTGTTAGTCTTTAAGGCTATGTCTAGACTGAAGAGCTTTTCTGGGAAGCTATGCTGTGTCTGAGGAACATGTCTGCTTTTTCAGAACTATTTCCAAAGAAGCAGACGCCTTGTTTCGCCATCTCTGTATCATCATTCTACGAGGAAGAAGGGATGTGCCAAAAGAGGAGATTTTTCTGAAATTTGGCACTGTGTAGATGTGCCAAATTTCGGAAAAGCTTCTTTAGAAAGAAAAGCAGAAAAAGATATGCAAATTGCATTTTGCAATTTGCGTATCTTTTTCCAACTTTTCTTTGCAGTGTAGACCTAGCCGAAGGTTCCATAGGACTGACAAACACATCCACCCCTCTGAAACTTAAAAAAATAGTGTTCTTTCCTCCCCTCTGATGGTGTTTTTATTTTCACCGCTCAGGAACATGGCTGTTACCGCGTGGTATTGCTTCAGTGGAATTGTAACTGCTCATCATGTACTAACCGTGGTTTATTAAAATGAGCTCTTTGTGGATTTTGTTAAAGATTACATTATTTCTTGAAGTGACTGAAAATGCTTGTTTTAATTAGCATTTCAGAGGTTTCTTTCTTGGGCTTTTGAAGCTTTACCTTTTCAGTACAGAAACAGGTTCAGTGAGTTTAAGGGGGTTTGAATGAATATTGCCAGCCTTGAATTAAGAGCAAAACCAAAGGCCCAAATTATCCTCTTCCCTTTTAGGCACAGAGGGGAATAAAAGCTATGGGAAGACTTTCTAGAAGTGGCTGCTAAGCACATGGGGATGAGAGGTTGGGAGAAGAAACACTGGTGCCTTCCCTTTCAACCCTTTTCCCATGAAAAGCTTTTCCTCTGCGTCTGTGTGGGAGAGAAGGATCCCCAAACTCTGTCTCAGGGCAGGTCTACATTACCAACCCCACCTATGTAAAAAGTGTAGCTGGAGTCAAAGTACCTTAGGGTGAGCTGCTGCAGGGTCTTCATTGTGGGAGGGGGTTGATGGGAGAAACTCTCTTGTTGACTTCCTTTATGTTTCTCATTCTGGTGGAGTACCGGAGATTATGAGAGAGTGATTGGTGGTCGATCCAGACAGAGGTAAGTAACTGTTGTCAGGCTCTCTGCAGAGTTACTACAATGGAGAATGCTTTGGAAGGGATCAGAAGGAGACCCATCAACCAGAAGGCATGGGATGCATAGTCCTAGGGATGGGGGATCCATGACCACCACTCCCAAGAGGAGAAGATGGCTAGTGGTGTTCTGCAACAGTCTCCTAAGGGGGATGGAGTCATCCATCTTCTGTCTAGATCAGGAAATTCAAGAATTGTTGCTTTCCTTGAGCTACAATTCAGGATGTGTCTGAGAGTCTTCTGAGACCTATCAAGCCCTCAGACGGCTAATCCTTCCTACTTCTGCACATAGGAACCAAAGATACTGCCAAACAGTGTTTTTTTTTCTTTTGCTCGACACATTTTCCCTGGCGGTCGGTTTGTCTTTTGGGGGTTTTTTGCATGACAAAACTCTAGTACCGGCACTTTTTTCTTTTTTTAAAGCACTGCTGCCAGAAATGACCTTGAGCAGACCACTGAAGATTATGTGGTGCTGGGAAGAAAGATCAAGGAGTTTCAGGCACAATTTGTGTTCTTGTCCATCCTTCCTGTTGAAGGAAAAGGCCCAGGTAGGAATCGTCGAATTTTTGAAGTAAATGCATGGTTGCGAAGATGGTGTCAGAGAGGGGCTTTGAATTCTTTGACAATGGGATGCTGTTCCAGGCAGAAGGATTGCTAGGAAGAATTGGAAATCCTGGCACAGTCAAACTATTATTTAATTGGATGACTCACATGATTGAAGCACTGTCCTGGAAGGGTATAAAGCGTTCAGGAAGGACAGGTGGGGGAGAAAAGATGGAGGAGTGGCACTGTATGTAAGAAAGCAGTATGATTGGTCAGAGCTTCAGTATAAAATGGGAGAAAAGCCTGTAGAGAGTCTTTGAGTTAAATTTAGATGCAGGAGCAACAAGTATATTGTATTGTGGGTATCTGCTATAGACCACCAGATCAGGTGGAGGAGGTAGATGAGGCTTTTTCCTGACAACTAACAGAAGCTTCCAGATCACAGACCTTCTTTGTCATAGGGGCTTTCAATCCCTCTGACATCTTTTGGGAGAGCAATACAGCAGGACACGGACAATCTAGGAAGTTTTTGGACAATGTTGGGGATAACTTCCTGGTGCAAGTGCTGAAGGAACCATCCAGGGTCCATGTGCAGCTTGACCTGCTGCTCACAAACAGGGAGGAACTAATAGGGGAAGTAGATGTGGGTGGCATCCTGGGCAGCAGTGACCATAAAATAGTCGCGTTCAGGATCCTGACCAAAGGAAGAAAGGAGAGAAGCAAAATACACACCCTGGATTTCAGAAAAGCAGACTTTGACTCCCTCAGAGTACTGATGGGCAGGATCCCCTGGGACACTAACATGAAGGAAAAAGGAATCCAGGAGAGCTGGCTGTATTTTAAAGAAGCCTTTCTGAAGGCACAAGAACAAACTATCTCAATGCGCAGTAAGAAAAGCAAATATGGTAGGCAACCAGCATGGCTTAGCAGTGAAATCCTTGGTGAGCTTAAACACAAAAAGGAAGCTTACAAGAAGTGGAAACTTGGACAGATGACTAGGAAGAAGTATAAATATATTGCTTGAACAGGGAAGGATGTAATCAGGAAGGCCAAAGCACATCTGGAATTGCAGCTAGCAAGGGATGTGAAAGGTAATAAGAAAGGTTTCTACAGGCATGTTAGCAATAAGAAGGTGGTCAGTAAAGGTATGGGACCCTTACTGAATGGGAGAGGACACCTAGTTGCCTCTTTTTTTCACAGATAAGCTCAGCTCCCAGACTACTGCACTGGGAAGCATAGTATGGTGAGGAGGTGGGTAGCCCTTAATGGAGAAAGAACAGGTTAAAAACTATTTAGAAAATCTGGACATAGACAAATATATGGGGTCAGAGAATCACTTGGAAGAGAGGAAAGTGATCAGGAATAATCAACATGAATTCACCAAGGGCAAGTCATGCCTGACCAACCTGATTGCCTTTTATGATGAGGTAACAGGCTCTGTGTATATGAGGAAGGTGGGGGATGTGTTATACCTTGGCTTTAGCAAAGCTTTTGATAAGGTTTCCCACAGTATTTTTGCCAGCAAGTTAAAGAAGTATGACTTGGATAAATGAACTGTCAGGTGGTTAGGAAGTTGGCTAGATCGGTGAGCTCAATGGATAGTGATCAATGGCTCAGAGTCTGATTGGCAGCTGGTATCAAGAGGAGTGCCCTAGGGATTGGTTCTGGGTCCAGTTTTGTTCAACATCTTTATTAATGATCTGGATGGTGGATTGGATTGCACCCTCAGCAAATTTGCAGATGACCCTAGGCTGAGGGGAGAGGTAGATATGCTGGCAGGTAGGCATAGGGTCCAGAGTGACCCGGACAAATTGGAGGAATGGGCCAAAAGAAATCTGATGAGGTTCAACAAGAATGAGTGCAGAGTCCTGCACTTCGGACGGAAGAATCACAAGCATTGCTACAGGCTGGGGATCAACTGGCTAAGTGGCAGTTATGCAGAAAAAGACCCAAGGATTACAGTGGATGAACAGCTAGATGAGACTCAACAATCTTTATTGCCTATTAAGCTAATGACAAATTGGGATGTAGGAGCATTGCCATCAGAGCCAAGGAAGTGACTATTCCATCCCTATGGCTATGCCTACACTACACGTTTTTGCGGCAGAAAGTATGCTAATGAGGTACTAATTAGCATAAGTCATGATCTCATTAGCATATTTTCTGCTGTTTCTTTTTGCACAAAAAGAAGCAGTGTGGACGGGGTTTTTTTGAGTGTGCCTGTCCCAGAGAGGCATCCTTATGCCTCTCTGGGACAAGCAAAAACCCCTTGCACAAAAAAAAGGCAGAAAATATTCTAATGATGTCATGACTTATGCTAATGAGTCCCTCGTTAGCATATTTTCTGCTGCAAAAACGTGTAGTGTAGACAAAGCCTAAAGGTTTTTGAAATCCTGGCTTGACAAAGTCCTGGCTGGGATGGTTTAGTTGGGATTGATCCTGCTTTTAGCAGAAGGTTGGATTCGATGGACTTGATGACCTCATGAGACCTCTTCCAACCCTAGATTCTGTGGTTTAGTGGGTCTTTACTAGACTCACTAAATTGACTCCTGGGGATTAATCGCCATTGCACCGATCTCCCGATAAGTGTAGCCCTGCCATCTGGTTTGAGTCTTCAATTTGCATACTAACACAGATTTTTTTTTACCCAACATCTTTTTGTGGGCTGGCTAAGCAAAGTGGAAGTATGAGGCCAGATTCTGAAGCTCTCATATGAGCCACCCCAAGCAGTTCTACCGAAATCAGGAGGAGTAAGGATTTCTCTCAGGACTGAGGATTTGGATTAAAACCCAACCTAATATCCAGTGAAAGCAACCTGATAAACCTGAAAAATCTTCTGTCTGATTTTAATGTGTTTTGGATCAGGCTTCAAGTTTTCATGGTGGGATTTTCAAAAGTCTCCACTATTGGCTTAATCCAGATATAATGGTAGAGCAGTTCTGAAAATCCTACCTCTAGTGCATGTAATAAATAACTGCTATTAACCTGATTATGGAAATGAATATTCATTTGTGGTTTCAGTGATGCATTGCTTTGTTTGGATGAGTTTTCTGCTGTGCACCATTGAGGCCTTTTGGAATTCAGTGATTCTTATTTTTTCTTATTTTATAACAGTTTTAGTTAAATTGCAAGAAGAAAAACTGTTTTGATTTTTTAAAATTATTATTTATATTATTCATGCAAAAGAATTCCTCCAATGAAAGGTTTTAAGTATTTTGTTGTTAAATTAGTGTATAAGGCTATTATATTTTCCAGTACATAAAGCTATAGTTCTTCATTCAAATCAAGCTTTCTGTTGCAGAGGCGGTTTTAACAGAAAATAATTATAAATTCTAGATATGCTATTTTTTATTCTAAGTGATGATTCATGAAGAGTAAAAATAGATGGAGCTAATTCCAAGTAATAATACCCACAACTGAATACTCACTTTCAAAATCATTTTAATAGGGCCTCATGCCTGCCCAAAGCAGAATATTATTCCTTGCCCCGGTGAGTTTATAATGTAAATGCAACACAACAGAAAAAGAATGGGGAAAAGGAGGATTATTATCCTTATTTTACTAATTGGGAGCTAAGTCATAGTGAGATTAAATAGCTTTGTGGAAAGTCACAAGTGGTAGAGGCCAGAAAGAACCTATTTCCAAGGCATCTCAAACTATTGCTATAACCACAAGACTCCTCAGAAGGCACCCAATTCAATATTTGCTTTACAGAGTAGAATATAATTTGCAATGCTCTGACACTCAGAATAGCACCCCGTTGAAAAACTGCTAAAGCAAAATTCAGAGCTAATGTACTCCCTGTAAGCAACAGCATTTTGTGCTTTATAGACCCTTTCCTTTCATTGGTCTCCATCCCAGTGGCACTGCTCCCCATCCCGAGAGGATGTCCCACCTGCACTCACCTGCTTAGAGCTATCATGCATTAGAAGTAAGGAAGCAATCTCAGCAAAGACCCCTATGGTCTCTAGATCCTGGGCTCCGGCAGCAGGATTTGAGGCATAGCTCATGAATCAAAATGTTCCATAAAATCTCTAAAGGCAGTAATTCCATGCTCTAATAATAAGAATATAGCAATAGGGATTATCAACCACCTGATCAGGACAGTGATAGTGACTATGAAATGGTAAGGGAGATTAGAGAGGCTATCAAAATAAAAAAAATCAATAATAGTGGAGGATTTCAACTATCCCCATATTGACTGGGTACATGTCACCTCAGGATGGGATGGAGAGATAAAATTTCTTGATTCCTTAAATGACTGCTTCTTGGAGCAGCTGGCTCTGGAACCCACGAGGGGAGAGGCTATTCCTGATTTAGTCCTAAGAGGAGCACAGGACCTGGTCCAAAGGGTAAATATACCTGGACAGCTTGGAAATAGTGACCATAATGTAATACAATTTAACATTCCTGTGGTGGGAAAAACACCTCAGCAGCCCAACACTGTGGCATTTAATTTAAGAGAGGGGAACTACACAAAAATGAGGAGTTTAGCTAAACAGAAATTAAAAGGTACAGTGACAAAACTAAAATCTCTGCAACCTGCATGGAAACTTTTCAAAGATACCATGACATAGGCCAAATGTATACCTCAAATGAAAAACACAGTAAGAGAACCAAAAAAAGTACTACTGTGGCTTAACAACCAAGTAAAAGAAGCAGTGAGACATAAAAAGGCATAGTTTAAAAATTTGAAGTTAAATCCTAGTGAGGATAATAGAAAGGAACATAAACTCTGTCTAATTAAGTGTAAAAATATAATAAGAAAAGCCCAAAAGGAGTTTGAAGAACAAGAAAGCCAACGGGCTTGGAACGGGTCACATATAAAAAGAGATTAAAAAAACTGGGACTTTTCAGCTTGGAAAAGAGGAGACTAAGGGGGGATATTATAGAGGTATATAAAATCATGACTGGTGTGGAAAAAGTGAATAAGAAAAAGTTATTTACTTGTTCCCATAACATAAGAACTAGGGTTACCAAAGGAAATTAATAGGTAGCTGGTTTAAAACAAAAGGAAGTTTTTCTTCACACAGCACAGTCAGACTGTGGGACTTCTGGGCAGAGGAGGTTGTGAAGACCAGGACTTTAACAGGATTCAAGAAAGAGCTAGATAAATTCATGGAGGCTAGGTCCATCAATGGCTATTAGCCACGATGGGTAGGAATGGTGTCCCTAGCCTCTATCAGTAGCAGAGAATGAGTGATGGGAGAGGGATTGCTTCAAGAATCCCTGTTCTGTTCACTCCCTCTGGGGCATCTGGATACTGAGCTAGATGTAACTTTAGTCGACCCAGTATGGCTGTTCTTATGCTTATGTTCTTATGATGTATGCTTTCTCATCAGTTCCACTCATTGACAGAGCCTTTCAAAAATCAAGAGGGACAAGGCCCAAATCGTCGTGATGGCCCCGGCGTGATTGTGTCAGCATTGGCTTGGCATTCTGATGAGCTTAGCATTGCCTTCCCCTCCCCTGAGTCCTTCTTGACTGGCTAGACCTGGTCTCACAGGATCCACAGACATCTCCTACACTCCTGCTTTGCCTCCCTCCCCCTTGTGCCATGGATGCTGTGTGGTTGAACCTGAAGGAGTAGGCCTGCTCCAGCAAGATTCCACAAATCCTCCTAAGAAGCAGAAAGCGCCCCACTTTCATCTCTACCAGGCAAAGTGGATGAGATTCTCCCACTGAGCATCTTAGCATAGCATCTCTCCAATCTGCTCCACTTTACAGTCTATCTTGGACTACCTGCTCATCTCAAAAACCAAGGGCGTGGCCTTCTCTTCCATCAGAGTGCCCCTTGCTGCCAACTCTGCCTTCCATCTGACGATCCAACGTCAATTTCTCACACCATATGTCGGTCTAATTCCTGGGAAGCCTTGAGAGACTCTTCCTGCTGGCTCAAGCTCCTGTTGCACAGTGGGACCTTAACTTGGTTCTTAGCTGGTTTACAAACCTACCCTTTGATGCCATAAGCTCCTGCTCTTTTTCTCACCTGTCATGGAAAGTCATGTTCTTTGTGGTGATAATATTGATGAGCCAAATGTTGGGGTTTAAAGCCCTGACATAGGACCCACCATTTACAGTCTTCTAGAGGAATAAAATCAAACTGAAACCTCATACAGTCTTTCTGCTGAAAGTGGTGTCACTCTTCCACATCTTCCTCCTGATGTTTTATCTCAAGCTTCCCACCATTAGTCAAGTAAGCAGGCTGCATGCTTATGATGTCAAATGTGCCCTGGAGTTTACCTGGATCATACCAAGGCCTTCTGTAGGTTGACCCACATCTTCATTGCAACAACAGACAGGATGAAGGGTCTTCTGGTCTCCTCAAAGTGGATTTCCTACCGGATCATCCCCTGCCTCAGGACCTGCGATGAGCTGATAGAAGTCCCACCGCCACCGAATGTGAGGGCTCATTTGATCAGAGCTCAGGTGTCCTCAGTGGCCTTCCTATTGCATATTACCATTCAGGACATTTGCAGAGCCAGTACACCATCACTAAATAGGCCAGAGATGATGCTATGTTCAGCAGAGCTGTGTTGCATTCTTCACATGTGTGAACTCCTACCTGCCTCCATTGGTACTGCTTGTGAGTCACCTGATATGAAATGGACAAGAGCAAGCACTAAAAGAAGAAAAGATAGCTACCTTTTTCCATAGTTTGTGTTCTTTGAGATGTGTTGCTCATGTCCATTCTCTGACCCACTCTCTTTCCCCAACTCTAAACTGTTAGGCTACATCTCAACTACACCCCTCTGTCACCAGAGGGATGTAAATTAGACGTATCAAAAGTGCAAATGAAGCTGGGATTTAAATATCCCATGCTTCATTTGAATAATGGCGGTCGCCGTTTTTTTTTCGAAATGGGGCTTTTTGAAAAAAATATGGTACTTTAGACAGGGCATTTTTGACAGAAATGCCCCATTTCGAAAGTTCCTGTACTTCTATTGCAATACTCCTATTGCATATTACCATCCAGGACATTTGCAGAGCCAGTACACCATCACTCAGTAGGCCAGAGATGATGCTAGGTTCAGCAGAGCTGTGTTACATTCTACGCATTTGTAGAATGAGGAGTACAGGATCTTTTAAACCGAGGCATTTCTGTTGAAAATACCCCGTCTAAACTGCCATTTTTTTCCGAAAAGCCCTGTTTTGAAAAAAAGCGGCGGCCGCCATTATGCAAAGGAAGCGCGGGATATTTAAATCCTGGCGTCATTTGCACTTTCAATACATCTAATTTACATCCTTCTGCCAACAGAGGAGTCTAGTTTAGGCGTAGCCTAGAGTTTCTGGTAAGAAGGAACTGAAGGGGTGGGAATGGGGGAGAGCTGGCGGCACCCCTTACACTGCAGCATGTGCATGCCTCTCCAGAGGGCACCAGAGCCAATCCTGTGAAGATACCACTGAGGGAAATAGATTAGGCATCAGTGCATGTGGTGAGCATACACACCTCATATGGAATTGACATGAGCAACACATCTCAAAGAACACCACTTATGGAAAAAGGTAACTGTCTTCTCCATGTCACGGACCATGTAGTACTAAATCATCCCATGGATCTGCTTGCTTGTTTGTTAAGGCTAGGGAATGCAGCTGGTATGCTCAGCAATATTTTCTCTTTTGATAAAACAGTCTGTAATGTCCAAGGCCCCTTATGCATGTGCAGGTTGAATAGTTACATTGAAGTCAAGGGGAACGGTTTAGTTAATGGTAAACATAAGCATTTCAGGATCATGGCCAAAGACCAGTGCCCTGGTGGTCGAATGCATAGTTGCTGCTGCTACATTTACTTACACAGTCAAATTCACCATTTAAGAAAGTGATTTGAGATAACTTGAGTTGTGTTGTTTAGCAAAAAGGTGAATTCTGTTCTAGGGCTGGTTACTTTCCATATGGAAAGGCTTGAAATGTAATTGGGTTTTAAATGAAAGCTCTGGTTCTGTTGAAACCAGTAAAAATACTGGGAATACCTTAAAGTTACAGGAACCGTAAATTTTCAATGGCACTTCTGATAGAAGTTGTTATATTTCTGCCTTTGAGAGTTGTTTCTTTTCTCCCTCAATTACGAAGAGTAGTAAAACTTGATTTTTCAGAATGGAATAATTTTGATCTATTTTTTAAATTTTTTTTTTAAATAAAAACAAGGAATCGGGTGGCACTTTAAAGACTAACACATTTATTAGGGCACAAGCTTTCATGAACTACAACTCATTTCCTCAGATGGTGAAGAGAAAAACAATAGGAGGGGATTGCTTAGCCTTAAGACAACTAGTTTGTATGAGTTTGACTACACTCCTAGACTTTTTCAGGCCTCAAGAGTTTACATTCCTCCTTTAGTTTATCATTTACAGGATGGATGAGCGCATACCCTTGTGAAAATACCTGAGAAAACTCTCTTGGCTACCATAGGCACTGTGTGGATTATTTTCAGGCTAACATTCCACCTCCCCCCCCCCAAGCACTTTGCTTCTTCTCTTCAGATTTTGAACTTTTTGTCTTGAACCAAAGTAGAGAAGGATAAAATACAAATATGAAGCCCTTTGAAGTGAAGACAAAGACACCTGTTCTTCTTTCTCAAACAAACCAGACCAGTCACCCTGCCACAAAAGGTTTAAATGACTTCCTATGCAACAAAAGGCAAGGGACACTCTATTTTCATGGGAGCAGGAAACACTTTAAATTGACCAGTTGTCCATCAGGGCAGTCCTGCCTATCTCCCCAGGAAAGTGTTTTCAAGAAATGTATGTTAAAGAACTCTGCTTTGTGCAAGGTGAGTGTTAAGGTCCAATATTTCATTAACTTACTGTTTCATAAGGTTTCTAATGAATTCAAGACAAAGGCAAAACCTTTGTAAGGTTCTTAAAAATCAAATGATAACTATAAACAAACATGGAAGCTGCCTTTGATCACCTCTATCTTGAATTTTAGTGACATGTAAAGCACTGACTGGACTTTTACAATATTTTTTTGGCTTAAATTGAACTGTGGTTGTTCTTAGGCTTAACTTTTTAAAGCTGTAATATTTGTAAAAACAAAACCACAAAATATACATATGGGAGGTATGTTTTTGTATTTTTGCTATTAATTTAGTTATGCTATTATGAAGGTGATTTTGGTTTGCTTTTTCTAATCAGGGTTCCGAGTTTGCCCTAATGTACAGTATTGCTGCATTGTGGAGACACCACTGCTCAACTCAATATTAAAACTCAAAAAAGGAAATAAGAACCTAGAAATGTACGGTAACCTCCCTAAAGTAATCTAATTTTAATTGAGACAAAGTTGGAAACATGGAATTTGTTTTTATTCATGCAAAGTTTAATAAACGAGTAGCCCTCCACACCGGTTAAAATGTAAAACTTGTATGTTTTGCTGTGAGGTTTTAGACTAAGTTTATTGGCTGCCTAGGTAACAAATCCAGATGTGGCACTTGTCTGTGTATTTTACTGAATTATGTGGAACAAGAGGAGGACAAATACAGCAGACTGTAGTTAGCTAAAGTGTACACTCTGGTATCCCAGTGCGTTACTAGGGAAAATAAATATTGTGCTCCTTCATGTCACTTGAATTTGGCTAGAAGTGAAACCAGAAGCTTGGCATTTAGATATTACCAAGACACTGTATGATTGCCTTTATCTTTAGTTGACCTAAGGTTGTTTTACTTTAGAAAATAATTGCTTTGTGTATTGATTAAAGCATCACGGCTGCAAGTAGTTTCAGCAAAGAGAAAATGTAAAGCACAGGGAAGAATAGGGTTGTTTTAGGTTTGAGGAAAATCAACAGTAGCTTTCTCTCCCCTTGTTATCGTTTGATACCTTTCGTCTCAAGAGTTGTTTTCTAATTTATTTTCAGTCACATTCAAGTTTATGCTGTGGTGTTGTATAGCTGTAGTTACTAGAAGTGATGCAGTTGCTGAGAATGGCATTTTCAATGGCTCTGTGGCAACTATGGTAGTGCCATTGTATTTTGGAGGAGCAGCTACATGTTCGGATGGATAAAGCTAGCACTGCAGGCAAAAGGGTCCACACTGTTTTGCTAAGTGGATGATTTGGAAAAGATGCGTGCCCTGCTGTAAATAAAATAATCTAACAATTACTGGTTTCCTCTCTGTGTTAAGACTGTGCTATTCATAGGCTGCCCTAATCCCTGTCCCATCTCACCTCCATGATGGAAATGCAGTAGTTCCATTAGAATTAGGCTCCCTCCCCCACTTATGAAGGTAGACAAGCAGGATTTGGCCCTCCATACAGTATGAGTTTGAGCTTGAAAGCGTTAATATATGTTAACCTCCCCTGCGCATCAATGGCACTAGGATTTCATTCAATTATTAACTACTTTGATGGGGAAGAGTGCTGTCCTATACTGGAGGAACTCTGCGCTTCCAAAATTGGAAGGTTTTTGATGCTGGTGAGTTTTTCAAGACTGAGTAGTCCAGTGCAAGGCATGTCACACTGAGAGGATATAACAGGGAAACAATCAAGAGGATGAAGCATGATAGCTGACAAACAAAGTAGGGAGAATCATTTTAAAAACTCAACGTAGCTATTGTACAATAGCTTAATTAAGGCTAGAAAGAGTTGTCTCCTCATGAAGATAATGTACATGCCTGAAGTTGTCTTAATAAAGCTCTTAAAGGAAGCTTAGAAGATAACCTGATCAGGTTTAGCTTCAGGTTACTAAAAAAGATACCACATTTTTGATGCAATATTAATGTAGATAGTGAATGTTGTTTTTATTCGTTATTAAGACATCAGTGCAATAATAGCTGCTCGGTCATCATGAAGTTTTATTAATCTGTGCAATTATACAGCCTTTTCATTAGATACTTTGGGCTAAATCCTGCTCCCCTTACTCATCTGTAGATAGGGTGACCAGATGTCCTGATATTACAGGGTTTGTTTTATGTAGGCTACTATCTCCCTCTCACAACCGTGAAAAAAATCATTCGGATTTTTCACACTTGCTGTCTAATCACCCTGTTTGTAGCTCCCCACTGCCTACAATGGGAGTTTTCAGTGAGTAAGGGGATACAGAGAATGCTATTGCCAGGGTTCTTTTAAAATACCTAACCATTGTATTTACAGTGCTGACTGGTTTTATATTTTTTGATATACCCATGCAAAATATTGCCAGGATGGCTCCACGATACATGATCAAAGAAATACCAATAAGACTGTCTTTACACAGCCCAAATTTATAAATCTGTGATTTGATCTAATACAAGTTGTAAATGTGAGAAGTTGCAAAAACTAATACTACATTTAAGAAGTGCACATCTGTCTAGTTTTGACAACAATGTATCTTGAGTAGATTTGCATGTTATTTATGTGTATCAAAGTGGTGCTCCTATTGTAGATCAAGAGTCATAGTGAGCAGCACTTATTTCCTATCTTACCCCTTGTGGTGTTGTAAATCTTACTTCTGCCCATCCTGTTGTTAAAGAAAAGCAGCCCATATTGTGCTGATTGCTATTAAATTAAAGCAAAAAGGGAGAGAAACAAACGTGGGAGCCCATCTTACCAGCAGGGATTCCACTACCTTTTATTTTGTCTTTTGGAGGTCACAAAGTCAGTGCAGGCATCCGACCTCTGATAACCTCTTCAGTGACACAGCCTGCAGTTTCTTTCGGAAGAACTTAATTAAATACAACTGAATTTCCCTGCTAATGTTTGTGGCTGAAAAGATTCTTCTTTGATTGCTTGGCGTTTGCTGGTGAGGCAGGAAAGACAAAGATGCTCCTTTTGTTCCCAGGAGATAAATTAGCATATGTTAGTAGAGTATTTGTCATTTCCTTTCCTCCCTAAAATTCCACAGCGTTCTCTCATAATGTAGAAATATCAAAACTATGGAGTAGAAGTACACTCGGACAATTTAAGGTAGTTTTCAAATGCAGCTAATCCTACTATTTTGGAGGTAATTTGATATTGTCTAAATTAAACTGCATTCAATGCATAACCAGGATCGTGTATTGCTGACAGGTGGTAACTTTGATGTTAACTACCCAATACAAAACTGCATTATTTGTTGAACAAGAGTAATTGAAAATAGACATACTTTTTGTAGTTTGCCTATGTCATGCCCATTTATTCTGTACACAGTCCAGAATATTACATGTCTAGTTGTGGTACACTATATTTATTTGGATTGCTGATTAATTTTAAATACCTGGATATAGATTAGCTCTTTCAGGCCTTCTTGTTTGACTTTTTCTAAATCAAAAATATTTTGAAATGGAATCACAGACACAACATTTGATTACAGACAAAGGCTGTTACTGAATCTCAGAAACTAAACATTTGATCCAGACTATGGAATGAGATTAGTTTAGGGTCGCCCACTTTCTAATTGCACAAAACTGAAGAGCCTTACACTGGCCCTTTCCTGAGGCACTTTTGCCATTCACTGCCCCCCTCGTTTGCTCTCCACCACCCACATGCATTCATTCACTCATTGGGCTGGGGCAGGGTGTTGTGGTGCAGGCTCTGGGGTGAAGTTGGGGAGCAGGGCCTTGGAGGAGGAGGCTCCAGCCTGGGGAGTTAAGCTGAGGGTTTCAGCATGTGGGAGGGGGCTCCAGGCAGGGGATTGTGGTGTGGGAGGGAGCCAAGGGGTTGAAGAGTGGGAGGTGTTCTGAACTGAGAGAGGGGAGGTGGTGTTGAGTTCAGGTTCTGGCAGGGAGTTTGGTTGCAGAAAGAGCTTTAGGGCTGTGGCAGTGGATTGGGGTGCAGGAGTGGGTAAGAGGTGCAGTCTCTGGATGTCGCTCACCTCAGGCACCTCCCCGCAAGTGGTGACATGTCTCTTGGTTCCTAGGCAGATGCATGGCCAGACAGCTCTGCAGACGCCAGCCCCATACTTCTGACTGGCAGTGGTTTCTGGCCAATAGGAGCTACAGAGCTGGCACTCAGGGCAGAGGCAGCACACGGAGCCCCCATTTCTGAGAGCTGTGTGGAGTCAGGTGGGGAACCTGCCAGCTCCGCATCAACCAGACTTTTAAGGGCACGGTCAGCAGAGCTGACTGGAGCCATGAGAATCCCTTCTCAACCGGACATTCTGGGAGAAGAACAAAAACTTGGCAACCCGACATTAGTTTTGAAGAAGCTAAATTCTGCCCATTTTGTTTGTGTATTTTGAAATAGAAAGCCTTATTGGAAGCTCTCATCATTTGGACTGCGTTTGTGTTTAAGGGGGAGAAAATTTAAGGCATATATATAAACTGCATTAAGATGTATCTCTGTGTCCGAGGACTGTGGATAGGGTTCTTTCCTACTACTGAAATTGTAGAATCATAGAACTGGAAGTGTCCTCAAGTGGTCATCAAGTCCTGTCTCTTGCACTCATGGCAGGACCAAACACCACCTAGACCAGGGCTACTCAACATATGGCCCGCAGGCCGCATGTGGCCTACGGTTTGTTTGTTTGTGCCCCACAGCATGGTTTGGGTTTACACGGAGCTCAACACGCGGCCCATGGGTGGGACCTTTTGCACATGGCCTCTACTGGGAACACGCTCCAAAATGGTGAGGCGTCTCCCAGGCAGGGTGAGCCTTGAAAGTTGCAAGTGGACAGGCTGGCTGGAACAGATGGGTACATGGTGTCAGCGTTTCTAGCCCCGACACAGAAGTGCCGGGAGTGCCAGGGCATTGTGGGAAGTGCTGGCTGCTTAGCCTTGTGGGCAGAACTTGAGAGGTTCTGACTGGCCATGCTTGGGTCCGGCACTGCAGCCAGGCAGCCACTTCAGCCCTGCTGGGAATCCAGGACAGGGCTCCCAAACACCTGTCCTTTTTTGCCTGACTTGCCCAGTTCCCTGCCCACAGCAGGTAGGAGCACTCCGGCTTGGAAACTTTTCTTTTTATAGTAAAATCACTCCATGAAATGCGCAACCTGAAGCTAAACACCCAAAACACTAGCATACAATTTTCTTTTTAACAAGAAGCATTAAAAATGACAACATGGTTATGATTGTGATGCCAGAGCAAAAAAGTAGTCAATATAATGGTCTTCTGTTGATATGCCTTTTAGTAGATAAATTCCTGGACTGTCATTGCTCATTACAAGGGCTGTCATGTGGGTGGAAATCGGGTAACTATTGCATTTTATTAATATCAGCAGAACTGACTTAAATGGGGCCTGCGTGTTGTGTAGTCTTGCCTTAATCTTTGTATTCATGCCTGACATGTGAAAGAAGCTATTTGCATAGATGTATTTGCATGTATATGCAACCACACTTTAGTTGCGGCCCTTGGCATGTGCTGTGAGTATCCTTGTGGCCCCCGGGGCTTCCAAAGTTGAATAGTCCTGATCTAGACTATCCCTGACAGGTATTTGTCTAACATGCTCTTAACAGTTTAATCTTTGCTATTAATGATTCACTCATTTCTGATCAGTAACATATATTTATAGATCCTGATCGTGAAATAAATGTGGGGCAGATCCCTGAGCCTGTGCAGAGTTCCACTGAAATTAATAGCTCAGTCCCGTTGTGAGATTTCATATTCCTGTATCTGGTTGCAGGATTAGGACCACAGTGAGTAGAAATAAAGTGGTCAAACACCGATTGGAAAGATTATGTTTCCAGCTCATTAGAGGGAATGCACCCTGATAACAGTAAAATAAGCTTCAACATTCACTCATCTCTTGCATCCAATTTGCTGGGTGGTTTCATTTATTAGTGTACATTCAAATACGTGAGCACTTGGTCTTTCTTAAAGAAACAAAATCATTGACCCTCTGGTACACCACCTGTTTGCACTTTATTGTTAACTGTGAGGGGGTTTTTATTAGCAAAGTTGTTTTGCTTTTTGTTAACTTTGGTCTTTATTAACACGCAGGCTGCAGTCCTATTTCTTTTTCAAAATGGACTTTGTTTGCCATTAATATCATACTTAGGCTGTCTCTCTCTTGTGAGGTATTTTAAAGGAAATAAAGCTTTTCTGTTCCTTTATATCTATGTACATTTAGTTTGTGGGCTCTATTTTTGTGGCTTTCCAAATGTACTTGATATATAGTTTTCAATATGTAATTACTGCCAAAGAAGTTAATTGTTTTATAAGTGTCCCAAATTCCCTTGTTTCATTTGCATTCATTTATCAACCTTCTTTATGCAGCTTATCCACATAAACACAAATGATTGTTAACGAATGCCTAATGTCATATTCATTAGAAAATCAGGTTAATGGCTAGCAATGAATATACTTGGTAGTTTCAAGTGTGTTTTTTTCTTGTTAATTACAATGCCTTGTTATTTATAAAGAAATCCTACCTGTCTTTTAGTCTGACTAGAACATTTTGAGATCAAACCTTTGTGAAAACCCTATAACTGCCTTTCTGTTGCAGGGCAGGTGCTTTTGCTTAAAAAAGACCATTGGATACATAGAAACAAACAAATCTAAATTTGTGGCAACCCATTTGTTATTAGTCTGTGTTTACCATACTAAAGGGGCTACTCATACTTTGGTTTCATACATTTTAAAGCTATTTTATTTAAATAAGAACAGAAAGCACTACATGTTGCTTGTGAACAATCCTTAGAAACTTGGAAAAGAGGAGATCATTGTCTTTGATAGGCTTCTGCCAATCCTGTTGGTACATGTTGGAGTTTCAGATATGTAATAGAACAGTTTCCCTTTGTGGAAAGCCCCTTTGTAAAAGGGGCTGACTAAGAGTGTGCCTCCACCATCGATGACTGCCCTAGCCCCGAGCCTCCCACCCCCCAGGTGCCTTTTAAGGAGAGTGCAGGGGCTGAAGCTCCCCTTCTCTCGGATTCATATGGAAACATTGCTGGCTGTTCCTCTTCATCAAGGAGTGAGGGGAAAGTGCACAGTTTGCTGCATTCCTCCCTCTGGCTAGGAAGTGCAGGGAGCAGACTAGGGTTGTGAAAGGTTAACCGGCTAGGTGATGCTTACAGGTTCTGGTTAACCAGCAGGCATCACGTTTAACCAGTTAACCAATTACACAGGATTTTACGTCCCTGGAGCAGGCAAATCTGGACCTGTCTCAGCCGGGAGACATGTGCCCCTCCTCTGGCTGTGACCACTGGAGCTACAGTGGCTATGGAGAGATGCTTCTCATCTGGCCCCAAGCTGTTGTGGTGAGAGAGGGCTGGGGTTGTCCTCTTTCCCTGGGGCAGCCTGCTTGACCCCTTATCCTCAGTCCCGCCCCAGAGCAATGATTTAAATGAAACAAGTGCACTTTCATTTTCTTAAAAAAAAAAAAAATATGTCCGTTAAGGAGCCAAGCAATGCTGGGTAAATCTTTTCGTTTATAAATAAATGAATGTTGGTGTGCGTATATACCAGGGATGGGCACAACATGGGCCATGGGCCAGATCCAAACACTGGGCTCTGAACTGGCATTGCTAGGGCCAGCTATGAATCTGTATATGTGTATGTATGTGTGTGTGCACATGTGTGTTCCTATCATACACACACGTGTGTGCCTGCACAGAAACATGGAAAGTGAAATATAAATTATATGTATCTATCTGTCGAGTTTTGACATTTGTTTAAGATCTTACATTGATCAGTAAAAGATATCTGGCACTTTCTTCAGATATAAGTCATATTTTAGGCCAAATGTTCAAGTGGCCTTCTTCATTGATATTCATAAAATCAAGACTTGGGTAACTTTTTTAAAAGCACATAAGTAATTTGGGAACCTAAAGGTATGAACGTCAATAGGACTTGGGTTTCTAGGTGTCTAAGGCCACCTCTGCACATACAAGCTTACAGTGTCACAGCTGTACATGAGTGTTCATGTAACCATTGGGGCAGTGCCACCCAGGGCTAGCAGCACCGGCTGCCAGGGATGGCTGCTCCAGGGCTGCTGTTGGCAGCTGCCAGAACAGAAGCTGGAGTGGATGTCCCCGGGGCAGCGACAACAGTGGCTGGTGTGGCTAACCTAGGGGACACCTGAGCATCTGGTCCTGGAGGCAGCTGCTTGGGTGGTCCCTGCAAAAGTCACAGAGGTTGCGGAAAGTCACGGAATCTGTGACCTCTGTGACAGACACAGAGCCCTAGTTATTGGTGTGGTGCCACAGCATCAGGAGTTGCTGGGAAACCCAATTCTCAAGCAGTAGTCATGAACACAGATAATGCCCACAAAAAAACCTAGAGCCAGAAGGTGAAGCTGGTGCACTCCTACGCTTGAGGCCTGCTGTTCTTTCCTCATCATTCTCCTTGCTTTCCTGTCTCACAACCACCTCTCTTACCTCTTTTATTCCCTGGTGCAGCATTGCCTTTCAGCACAGCGTGTTGTTAGCTGCATCTTCCTAGTTTGCAATGTTGACATTAAAAGTTTTCTAGTCCTGGAATCTAAGGTTCAGTTGGCCTCATGGTTGTGGAGCATCCACAAATTCTCCACGCAGGAGATTATTTGAATAACAAAAGTGGCAAACATGGCCCCTGTGGGAATACATACCAAACGGTCCTGGAGTCTACTCAGTAATTATTCAACATTGCTCATTAAAATGTAGAGGCGCAGTTTAACCCTAATTATAAATGGTAAACTGTTTGGAAGGGGAAAATGGCATTTTAGTGCTCTGACTGCAATTGCTTACTAGAATGGGTAAACTCTTTTTAAAATAAGTTGAAAAAATTAATTGCCTAATTATAATATTCTTGTCAAATAGGTTGTGAAATGAAATAGTACTGCCAGAACTATTGGTAGAAGAAGTTATTCCAGTGCAAAATAGTAAAATGTGTTTAATCCATAGTGAAAATATTCAACTACCTTTATTCTTTACAAAGGGCATAATTTTCTAGTTCATGCTGGTCAGTACAGTTTGGAAATAAACAAGATCGCCTTCTTAGGGGCCCAGTGCAGCAAAGCACTTAGGTATGTGTTTAAGTCCATCACCACTCAATTAGCCCTTGATCTCCAGAAAAGAACTTAAGCAAGTGCTTTATTTTAAGCACATGAAACGCCACTGACACTGCTGAATGTGCTTAACATTAATGAAGTTTGCTGGATTGGCACCAGAATGATTAGCATTTTGCAGAAATAGAATCTCAAAGCATTTAAGCATGTGCCTGAAGTTAAGCATTTTCTTAAGTGCTGTGCTGAATAGGAATTGACAGCTGAACTGGGGCACAAGGCAGATTGTTGTAATAGCTTTTATGCCGGAAGTTTTATCTGGTTGTAGAATGTCCAGAGACTGGGTCCCAGAGCATAGAACAGAGAGGGAAATTTCTCCAGTTAGTATCAGAATGTGCTTTAGCAAAGTATAAGAACAACAGTGGGACAAGTGCTCAGATACTGAATGTTATATATTTCTTATTACTTTGGTCATGGTTAGAATGTCAGACAGGACATGCTGGGAGAAAATATGTTTTTCTTCACATCCTGCTAGGATTAAAAAAGTCCCTAGGCAAGAGGTCCATGTCTAGCCAAATGGCTTAATTTATAATAAGATATCAGTTAAGTATTTGATACCAGAAGTTGTATGCTAGTGAGTCACAATTACACGGTCCACAAACTTTCTAAAGAAAATTGACTGGAGAAAAAATGAGAGGAGAGCCCATCCAGCTACAATAAAACAATCCCATAAAAGACAACATTTTTCTGTTGAATTGTATTTTTCATTCTCATCTGATGTTTGCAGCAATGTTGTGAAAGTTTCTTTAGACCTACCATACCATTAACATTTCTAGACATTGCTCCTAAAAATTGTTGTTTTAACCTGAGAAACTAGATTATAGTACTGTAAATTGAAATACCTATTTTTATACTTACAGGTGGTCCCTTACTACACAACCTTTGTGAGTAGTGCAACTTTGTGGGACAGAAGTATTTACCACCCTGCTGTAAGTACTATCATGGTTACACTTACTACGTTAATAGTTGTTTTGTATAATGTACACGATTGCTCCACCCACATCAATTCTCTACTCATGCAGGGATACTTTATTTTTAAGGCCTCGCTACTGAAAAGGCTTGCACATGCCCACTGACAATAGCTTGGTATCTGACTCAGAGAATATTCCCGGCTTGAACTATTTCCTCCCCTTGCATTGAACAATGCACACAATCAAAGATAGAACTCAGAACCCACAGCAAAGGATATGGCAAATACATCTAGGTAGATAACTCAACGGCATTAACACCATCCAATTAAACAAGTGTCAGCTACTGGATAGACCAGTGTCCATTACCAGGTTGATGGACATTATAAATAGGGATGTTTAGATTAATTAACTAATCGAATAGTTGATGGGATTTCCTTCTACTATTCGATTAGTCTATAAGGGCACCTCTGCCTTTGAACTGTAGCAAGAGCTCTGCCAGGCTCTCGCTACAGTTCAAAACTGGAAGCCCCACAGGGAGCACGGGGCCAACGGCGGGCTTATGCTTATCAGGTAGTCGACTAGTTGCTTACATCCCTAGTTGTAGACAGACAGAAACTCCACCTATGTATCACAAGGGCTCATAATGCATCTTGTTACTAGACTAGCCAGACCTATGAAATAGCGACATGAAAACATTTGACAGAAAACACAATCTTAACTTCTCCTTATCAATATTGTCTAACTCCTTATTGGTTGAATAATATTACTGCAATATCTGTACCATGCCAGCATAGCTGAAACCAGCACTAGCATATCTGAAACCCACACTACATTTCTCTCTGATTTTTTTTGTTTATTTTTGTGCTTGTTCATTTCTTGTTGTGTTCTGTGGAATTTATATTCTGATCAGATGTTGAGTTACTATTGGACACATTATTGAATGCTCTCAACTGTCCAATCCCTTAAATATCCCCCTCCCTCGAAAAAAGAATTCTAAAACAATACAAATCCCACACACATAGCAAATGAAACCTCGTGCGCTTGCTCTGTATAATCTTTCTCAGTATTCTTTAGTATTATCACCTTTACTATTTAATGCACTATTCAAATGACTATGTGCAAAGTATTTGAGGACTCTACAGACATTGTGATATTGATTTTTATTATTCATTGCTTGCTAAGAATCAAAACCAACAGTATAGGTATAATTTTCTCTTCAGCAGGGCTACAAAGCACAAAAATTACAAGAATAATTTCTTCTTTCTCTTTCAAATAAAAAATAAATAGCTGAGTTCATCAAGGAAATTGCTGACCTGTTATGTTTTTTCTTTCATTTGCTAATGATCCCTGTTTTCAATGAATTAAGTTTGAGCCAACAGATTTTTCTAACGTGTACATGTATATCTAGTAAATTAATGTAAGTATGTCTATGAAGATGGTAGCCATAAGCCAATGCTTTTCGTTGCCATGGATCCATTGCTGGCCTCTGTGATTGTAGCTTGTTAGGCTTTGTTTATACAAGTAGGAACTGAAGAAAAATGGTTTTCAGCTATTTTTCGTAATTTACATTTTAACAGTTCTAATTTTCCTAATTTCCTTCCTATTTACTGTGAATAATGAGGACAGTAACCTTCAGTGATGACCACATGAATCTTAAAGCTCAAGACAAAGCACTACATACTGCCCTCATTTTTTTTCCTGTGTAACCTTTGGATTAAGGGGTTGCAACAGATGACAGAAATTTAGACTAAAAAAATCTCTTTATGCAAAATAAAGAGACCTGGCAACTTACTTTATCTTACACCTATTACATCCATCTGGAAGATCTTCTGCAAACACGACTTTACAGTATGATGATTGCAAAACAATCACTTGAATTTTATTTTTTTCTCTGACTTGATTATGTTTGGTAGATTTTTCAAGGCTCTGACCACCACCCCAAAATGATTGTTTCTTTCAAAATGTTCTGTTTATAGTTATGGTAAGTGTTTGGTTTATTTTTGAGAAAACCTTGAGGTTCTTATGACAATTACAGTAAGGTATCAAACTCTTGCAGCACAAGTAAAAGAACTTGTGTCATTGGCACTTCTGTGGGATGAAGTGATACAGACACAATGACCCTGAAAGTCTAATGTTGTAGGCTACTGGTTCTGATAACTGTACAGAGAGAAAATAATGGTCTTAGAATTGTACCCTATGTGGACTATTGTAAGATTCACTGTGAGGGATATAAAGCATGTGAAGTCTTTCAGGGAAACTGAGGGCATGTCTACACTAGGAAATTATTTTGAAATAACTACATTTGAAATAATAACCTCTGAAATAACACAATCAAAATATTGTGCCCCCATTATGGGGGAGCCTCGGAATGAGTCTGAGGCAGGCTCCATTATTGTGGATGCGCTACCCGACTTAGAACCCCAGGAAGCACTGAGGAGTAATTACTTCAAATTACTCTGGGGAGTTAATTAGAAATAGCAGCAGCGGAGCGTCCACACTACCACTATTTTGAAATAAGAGTTATTCCTCAAGGAAAGCAGGAGTTATTATTTTGAAGTAACAAGCTCCTTAGTTCAAAAAAATGGGCTTGGTAGTGTGGGTGCTCCACTTATTATTTTGAAATAACTCCCTAGTGTAGACAAGGGCTGAGGAGCCTGTATTATGATACATTGCCTTTTGCTGATTCTGCAGTTACCTGTGCTAAAGGAGATGCAGAAATCTTTCCGTGTTTCCCATATGTATCTGTATCCTAGCAGGAAAGCACACACTTCATATCTCTCTCTTCCTCTTTCTAGGTCTAGATAGCTACTGTATATCTAGGGACATATTGGGCTTTATTCTGCTACCACTCTGGTAGTGTAAAGGGGCCTTAAGTGGATGTAAAGGTGTCAATATATTTTCTGAAGCTTCAGGGGGTAGCCAAGTTAGTCTGTACAGAAAAAAAACAACAGATCATCTGGTAGCACTTTACAGACTAACAAAACATGTAGATGGTGTCATGAGCTTTCGTGGGCACAGCCCACTTCTTCAGATGACTGGAATTTTGAGTTTAGGATATGCAGATCCAAAATAAATAGGAGAGAAGGGGTGGGGGGAAGACAGGGAGCAGACGGTATAAAAGTCAGGAAGGTAGAGGGAATCGGTAAGTATCTGAAGATTTCCCCCCCCCTCCTTCTCTCCTATTTATTTTGGGTCTGAACATCCTAAACTCAAAACTCCGGTCATCTGAAGAAGTGGGCTGTGCCCACGAAAGCTCATGATACCATCTATATGTTTTGTTAGTCTATAAAGTGCTACCAGACCATAATATATTTTCTGCCTACTTTAAGGTCCCATTACACCAATAAAGGGATGTAAAGAAACATTAGAATAAATGAGAATCTGGCTCATTATGTTTCTAAACATGCTAAGTGGATTGTTGTATGGCTGTTGTTTTCTCACTCTGGTGATGAGCACTGTTAACCTGAATTTGGCTAGTTATGTTTAAAATTGGTCCCAGGACTGTCTGTATCAAAGAAAATATTAAGCTCTATAACTGAAGTAAATTATTTCTGATTCATTATCAGTAACACAAATTAATTAATAAAGAAATGGTGCCTAAGTCTGTGTGCTAATTATTGCTTATATTATTATTAATTATTTGTATACTGGTGATATTGAGGAGCCTTAGTCAAGGACTAAGATTCCACTGTGCTTGGCTCTGAACAATTGACAAACAAAAAGGCAGTCACTGCCCCAAAGAGTTTACAATCTAAAACAGGGGTGGGGAACCTTTCTTTGAGTCGGGCGCTGCTGACCCACAGAAAAATCATTCAGGGGCCGCACACAAATGAGAAGCAAAAAGCAAACAACAACAACAAAAAACATTCACTGATGTGGCCTCTGACTGAGAAGGAGAAAGACTCTCACCACATTCCCCTCACACACCAGAGCGTAGGGGGCCCCAGCTAGTAGATATTGTGTGCGCCAGCTCTACAGTGGGATGGGGGTGGGGCTGAAGTGCCAGTGTGGAATCCCTAATGCTGCGGTGGGGGAGTCCTGAGTTTTTGGGGCCATATCCAGGCAAGCTGGGAGCCACATTTGGCCTCTGGACCTGAGGTTCCCCACCCCTGATCTAAAACAAGAGACAACAGATGGATACAGACAGATGAGGGAGTACAAGGAAACAATGAGATGATATTGGTCAGCATGATAGGCAGGCGGGAGGGGAGGGGAGGCAAAGGGAGCAGCTGTGCCAAGGCCCAGAGATTCAAAGGGGCCTGGGGCTCCTGAGTGCTGCAGCTGTAACATTGGCAGCAGCGGCAGCCATAGTCCTGGGGCCCCTTACATTGCTGCTGGAGCACCATGCTGCATGCTCTGTGGGTGTGTCTAGACTATGCCTCTCAGTCGACAGAGAGATGTAGATTAGGCACATCAAAATTGCTAATGAAGCAGAGATTTAAATACCGTGTACCTCATTAGCATAAACATGGCTGCCGCTTTTTTCTAAACATTTTTTTTGAAAAAATGGCAGTCTAGATGCAGATCTGTCGAAAATAAAGCCTTTTTATGCTAATGAGGCGTGGGATATTTAAATCCCTGCTTTATTAGCAATTTTGATGTGCTTCATTTGCATCCCTCTGTCGACAGAGGGATGCAGTCAAAACATAGCCTGTGTGTTTTGGGGGGATGGAGGGAGCCCAGTAACTTGCTCTGGGCGGAACTGAGGGCTGGCTGGCCCTGACCCCGGCCCTGTCTCCTCCCCACCTTGCCTGGCTGCAGAGGCTGATGAGAGAAAGTTCTCCATGAACCAAATACAAAATTCTAATGTTTGTTTGTTTCCTCCATTTTTTATTTTGTTCAGGTAAATGTTGCTGGTGGCTCTGTGAAAAATATGATATGTCCAGTGTAGTAATAATAATTTAGGTTGCATCTTAAATTTTTACTTTTCATTGTCACTAGTATAATGTGAATGTGCCAGAGCAGCTACAGAAAGCAGTTTAAACAGGTACTGTGCACTGGCTAAGGGCGCGTCTACACAGCAGGATTTAACTTGAAATAAGCTACACAAATTAAGCTGCCTCAATTGCGTAGCTTATTTTGAAATAGCTTATTTCAAAATTGGGATCGTTTACATAGCACTTATTTTGAAATAGAGCACTCTTCCTCTGACTTCCCTTACTCCTCATACAATGAGGGTTGCAGGAGTCAGAGTAAGAAGTCCTCCAGCTTGACAGTATTTTGACATTATTTCAAACTAACTGCCTGCCGTGTAGACACGGACTAAGTTATTTTGAAATAATTCAAGTTATTTTGAAACAATGTTGCTGTGTAGATGTGCTCTTTGTGTGTATAAAGGGGAGGTGAGGGAAAGGGAAGGGATTTGGGCCACCTCTCCCCCGCCACAACACTGGATGATCCAGGACTGTGCAGGACACATACCCTTCGAAGTCACAGACCCATGCGGCCTCCTCTTCCCCTCAGCCATGTGGTGTTTGAGGAAGACACTGTGGAGAGGAGCCAGTCAAAGCTGGAAGTAGGCAGAGCAGATACAGAAAGCAGTTCAAACCAGGCCCGCCAAAGGGAGTCAGAGGGGCATAGCAGGCAACTGCCTTGAGGCCTGGGAATTCAAAGGGCCCCAGAGCTTATGCCTGCCACTACTGGCAGCAGCAGTGGCGGGCAGAACCCCAGGCCCTTTAAATTGCCACTGAAGCTTGGCACGCCCCAGGCTGCATTGGGGGAGGATGTGGTCTGGGTGGTTGAGGGGTGGCTGCCCAGGTCCCACCCCTTCCAGGAGTACGAAACCTCTTGCCCTGGGGTTCGGTGAGTCTGCTGGTCCCCCAGTTCAGACACCTATAGATGAAGATGATGTCATCAGACCACTTTTCACTCTGAGCATTCCTCTCCTGTGTTGATTGGCTGCTGCCTCCCTCATGGGGTATGTCTACACTGCAGTGCTATTAAGGGATACCAGAGTATACCAAAATAGCTATCCCATGTCTTAACAGCAAGCCTGTTATTTCGGGCTTGCTATTCTGACATCCCTGTAAACTTCATTCTATGAGGAGTAAGGGATGTTTCAGACTAACACTTTATTTCAAAATTTGGCGCTGTGTAGACAGTGACAAATGACAAAATAAGCTATTTTGAAATAAGATACTCAATTTGCATAGCTCATATTGTGTGTTACAGTGCTATGTAGATGCACCCATGGTCTTCAGCCCTTTGTCACCTTGTGCCTTCCTTTATCTTTCCATTACACTAATCTCTCCTAACATCACCCAACTGATTTAAAAATCACTGAACTCACATGACATTTGCTGCCACTGTATTGGTCACTCTGTTTGTATTATACCCCTTCCTTCTGTCTTGTCCATTTAAGTAATAAGCTCTCTGGGGCACCAACATCTTATTGGATGTTTGTAGAGTGCCTAGCACAATGAGGCCCAGTTGTTGGCCAGTAGACTGTTTGAGTGGGAGTCTAAAGAAAGGACACGATTTATCAATGGAAGTGATGTATATAGCCCTGTAAAGTATAGGCTACTGAAATGTTGTGACAGGGTCAGTCAAGAGGGGTACAAGGAGAATGGTCGAAGGGAAGTATATTAGGCCTAGATTGAATAAGTCTCTGTTCCCAGGGTAAACTAACAAGGGCTAATCGAGAACCAGCAGGAACTTGCCAGAACCAATAAGGGAAATTAAGTCTCGTGGAGCCCATTAGGAGGTTTCCAGAGTCAAGAGAGTTAGATTAACAAGAATACCTGGGGCCAATGAAGAAACAGTTGATACTAGTTAAAAAGGGCTCTCTTTCTGGAAGCTTAGTGTGGTGAAGAGTTTGAGGAGAGAAGAAGCTGTGGAGAATCTGGGGGAAACAAGTGCAAGCAGGTACCAGGAAGAAGAACGTGCGGTAAGGAAGGTGCTGGGGAAGGCTTTGGGGAAGTTCCCCAGGGATTTGTAACTGTCATACAGCTGTTACTAAGAACATTACAGATACCTAGAGTAGAGGATGGGCCTGGGTTCCCTCCTCCCCCACAAATGCCCTCATTTCAGTACTAGAAAGAGACCAGTTTTGGTACCAAGGGTTTGTCCTACCCTGTAGCACAGAGACTTAGAAGGTTAGTTTCCCCTCTTTTTCCCATGCTGGGCAATGATGAGAGTAGCTCAACCAACAGTAAGCTGGTGTCTAAAATGAGGGCTGCTGTTTGCCTCTGAGGCAAGTAATCTGCCTGACAGGTAAAAGAGGAGCTCTGTTATAGTACATGTGCTTTTATCAGACAAATTCACTGCATAGCGAAGACAAAGAGGGAAGTGGTTTTACTCCTTATATTATCAACTTCTGTGAGGGGATGCATACTACTATTCTGCCACTGGCTCATCTTTTCTTCCTCTATGATACATATAATTAAGGAGTTGGAACACTGAGTTAATCTCCTGCATTACTGTAGCTCACTGCAGCTTCTCTTCCTAAATGTTACTGAAACATTGAAGTCGACAGATATGATCTTACAGCCTACAAATCAGATATGATTTGTGTCAAGTGAATGACTGTTTTATGTGGAATGGCTGCAGGATCCTCTCCAGGACAGGGATATGAAGGACTAGTTGACTTGTCGACTATCCGATGAGCAAATGCTTTTATCGGCTAGTTGACATTCTATTCGACTAGTTTCTCCCCCCTCCTTCCGCTGCCTCTATCAGAAAGAGGCAGCAAGGGAGGGGCAGAGGAAGGGGGTGCTTCAAAGCGGGGCCAGACTGGCCCCAGGCTGCATGTGTCAGTAGTATAGGACCTTGCTTCTCTCAGCCAACAAGAAGTTACTTGGTTCTAGTCACTTTAAGTTGGGATCTAATGGTGGGGAGTTAAATCCTGGAGTAGGGATGTAAAATTTCGATGAATTGGCTAATCGAATAGTTGATGCAATTTGCATTGACTGTGCGATTAGTTGATAAGGGTACCTCCACCTTTGAAGTGTAGCAACAGCCCCAGGCTGCATGCGGCATTTCAAAGTGGAAGAACCATGTGGAGCCCGGGGTCAGCTGGGGACTCTTAAGTCCCCAGCTGACCCAAGGCTGCATATGGTGCTGCTGTTTGGAAATGCTGCAGGGAGCATGGGGCCAGCAGGGCACTGCTTGAGTCCTCTGCTGGCCCTGTGCTCCCCGCAGCGCTTTCACCTTTGAAGTGTAGCAACAGACCTGGGGGCAAAGGTTGCAGCCAGCAGCAGACCTGGCAGCAACAGACAAAGGTGGAGGCGCCCTTATCGACTAATCGCATAGTTGATACAAATTGCATCGACTATTCGATTAGCCAATTCATCGAAATTTTACATCCCTACTCCAGGATTTAACTCCCCACCATTAGATCCCCCACTTAAAGTAACTAGAACCAAGTAATTTCTTGTCAGCTGGGAGAAGCAAGGCCCTATACTCAACTCAAAGGCACTTCTCTATTTCTCTGAAGCATGATCATTTTTGAATGCAGCATTCTATCAATTCCAGAATTTCAGGGAATGCTCTCGGCATCAGTAGGTGAAACTCTATGGATGTTGGTGAAAATCTGAAGATAGACTAGGGGATAAACACAACCTCTTGCATCTGGTTAGTAGACCAGCAACTTCAGACTCCTTTATAATTGCTTAGAGAGCAAAGAACCAATTGATGGCAAACATTAACACCTTCCATCTCCTCATCTCAGGTTTGCCCATCCTCCCAACAGAGGTAAAAATGCGGACACCGTGCAGGACTTACGAAAAAACATAACAATGTGGTGGTGGAGAGGAGGGGGATAAAGAGGCATTGTGGTCCACAGAATCCCTGGCAAACTGGGGGAAAATGTGGACCTGAGGAAGGGGGCAATCAGACACACACATTCTGGCATAAGGGAGGAGGAGTGGCTACAGGGGGAAATAGAAGGGGAAGAGAGGGTGGCACATGGAGAGCCAGGCAGGGATAGGGAATGGAGGGATGTGAGGAAGCCCTAGTGTGTGCAATACACTTAGCCTACAAAATAACAAAATGAACCCTCTAGTTTAGTTCAACTTTTTAATTAGAATAGAATCTGCTGGAAAAATTATCTTTAAAAGGAAACGAGCACTTTGCATGCTGCTGGCTGGATTCACCTGAACAGAACTCTGATGTCATCAATGCCTACACTCTTGTGAGTGTTCTGATTTTGAGCCCATGTTGTGCGATACTTGAGATCTTGTGAAAAAATGCATCAGTTCAGGAATTTTGCCTGAGCAGCCTGAAGATTCCCTTATGGCCACTAGAGGCCACTGTGCCACTTGTGCTGTCAGCAGCCTTAGCAGCTGTCTGGGGTGCCCTTGTGCATTCTAACCAAGACCCTGCAGCAGTGGTAGTCCAGTTCAGCAGCGTTAGTCTAGGAAGAAGAGGTTACAGGAAAGAGGAACCCTCTTCTGTAGCTTGGAGATGAGGGGAGGGGGGACCTTACTGGTGCTTATCAGTGATTGTGGACTGGGTGAGTTTGGGGCCTGGGAAATAGGAAGCTACAGCCTGCTGAGGAAATGGGGGATGCAGGAGTCTGCCAGTTAGGAGGGAGGAGGGGCTCTGGACAGTTGGGAGCAGAGGAGGAAGATGGTGCACAGGGGAACTGAGGCCTGTAAATTTGGGTTCACATTTTGTATTCATTTAAGGATCATTTTTTTATCTGTAACTGTCAAGCAAAATTAGGAGCCAAACGATAGGCCCAAAATCACGTTTTATCCTTTAAATCTCCTCATTTTGGAATTGTGACCCTTAGAACTGGGAATAATGGAACTCCCATCTGAAAACAAAACTCCCTTTTGGGACTTATCCCACCTCCCTAGTTATGAGCTTGTGATGGTGCACCCCTGCAGAGGGAGCAACATTTTTTTGTAAGCTTTTGAATTCAGGATCTGACATGGGCAAGTAAAGCCCCAGATGGTCCCATATGATGCTGTCTGCTGTGGGGGGTGGGGAGAAAATCCTGGCTGAATGATATATATGTGCATAAAATAGTAAATGGAGCTTCCATGGCATCCTCTCTCCACTCTCCATAGTCTGTGGAAGGCTTTCAATACAAACCATGTAGCTGGAATTTGGGGACTGAGATGGAAACTTCCTTCCTTCCACTGGCGTGCCTAAGACACAGTCATGGCCCAAGGCTCCATTTGTGCTAAGGATGCTGTACAAATGCAGAAGAAAATGACAGTCCTTGCCCCAAGGATTTTCCATTGTAAGTGTAAAATAAAAGTCGAAAGTTGGATATAGACAGTGGGAGTGAGTGTATGTGAACAATGAGACAATGTTGGGCAGCAATGGCCTCTGTATATTAGCAGGTTGACTAGTAGGCATCACAGCAAAGAAGAGTTTTGAGGAGGGATTTGAAGGTGGACAATGAGGTAGCATTGTGGACATGTAAGGAGAGCAACACAAGCGTATGGGGCAGCATGGGAAAAAGCACAAAGGTTTTTGTTTCTTTGAAAATCTAGTAAGTAGGCAGTGGAAATTGGCATCACAGGCTGATCGGAGTTGGGAATCAACCTCTGATTAACGAATGAAGTTAAGTAGAGTGAAGATAGACTGAAGGACCTTGAAAGTGAACACAAGCAAGTTTTGTTTGATGCGATAGAGAAGGGAGAGCCAATGGAGGGATTTAAAGAGGGGTGACACAGATCAAGGAATAGGTTAAGAAAATGATCTTTGCAGCAACATTCTGAATGAATGAGTGGGACAGTTATGTTTGTCAAGGCCAGAGGGAAGATGTTGAAGTCCTTGAGATGTGAGATAATGAGAGCCAAGGTGAGCGTTTTAGCTGTGTGGATGACTAACATAGGCCTTACCATTAAGCCTAAGATTATATCGCAGAGCTTACAGAAGTCACTGCAACTTCCTGAGACCTCCAGGATATTTTCTGCTTCCACCCCGGAGCGACAGGGCTGGCACTGCCAGTCGGTTGAGTCTCTGTAGCTCTAAGCCGAGCTCTCAGCTGCCGGTGGTGGTGGAGGGAGCCAGAGCTCTGAGCTGCCAAGGGCAACCCGTGGAGATTCCAGTCACCACAGAGAGACCCTGGAGCTGGCAGCCAGAGAGGTGGTGGGTGCTGGGTCCCTGCTCCTCTTCCCTCCCCTCCCACAGCAGAGCTTGGGCTCACACCCCACTTTTGTCACTGTTATTTTTAGTAAAAGTCAAGGATAGGTCATGGGTTTTCATGATTGCTTTTTTTATTATTTCCCATGAGCTGGCCCTGAGTGCTCTAAAAGTAACTGTGACCAACTCTTTACCTGACTTATCCCAGAGATGTTATACAGAAGGAATGAGCTGCATTTACTTGGACTTTGCACTCTCTGAGCCCTCTAGACACATCACAGATTGCCTCTACCACAGGGAAACTCCATGGCAGCATTGCCACTGAGATGGGTATTAGTACATAGCCTGGGTATGAATGCAGAGCACGTTCACTGAGTCTGGATGCCTTAGGACCTAGACTCCTTTTTGGATCTTGTCTGAAGGAGAGGCCTTGTCCCTTACCAATTAATACTGATTCCTTCTCTTTACAGGAAGAATGAGTTACACACAATGATCCCTCTAATTTTTTCCATCCATGTGTGGAATAAATATTGGTGTGTGCACTGAGGCATGTGTGGATGTGTACTGAGAGTAGAAACACATGCCCATGGCTGTGAGTGCTCTGCTAATCATCTGGGTAGCACCTGAATCTCTCCTGGGTGGTCTCCCAAGCACACAACTTACAGGGAACATTGGTCACACCCCATGAGTTAAATTCACAGTTTTGTGATTAACTGTTCTTCATCCACCTCTTTGAGTTAAGGGAGGTCATGTGGCCCAGAATATGACTGTTGAGAGCCAGTAAGCATTTCTTTGTACTGACTGGCCATCAAAGGGCATCTCGCTCTGCCAGTGGATACCAAATATCTCCTGTAAAAATAATTTGCACTCTTCCACTCACTTTAAAAATAACAAACACCTCCCCTGACATTCAGACATGAGCCTACAGTCTGTTGCAGCTGTAGAGGTGGCCATCCAGAAGAGGGAGCTGACAAACCCTGCTCCGGCCATTGTGATGAGTCACAGTTTAGCTACAGTTAGGGGGAACCAAATGCTGCCTGTGGCATGCTATTTGCAGAATTACAGTATCTACTCTAAGGGTATGTCTACACTGCAGAGTTTTTCTGGAAAAACTACACTTACATCCACACTGCAATTGCATTCTTTCAACAGAAAGTCAAAAGAACGCAGGAGTTTTTCTGACAGTGATAAACCTCTTCTATGAGGAAGAAGCCTTTTTCCAAAAGAGCTCTTTCAGAAAAAGGTGTGTGTGGACTGGGAAAAGGGTGTTTTCTTTCAAAAAAAAAAAAAGCCTCCAAGAAAAAGCACAGGTGCCCTGGGCCGTGTCCAGACTCAGGGGTTTTTTCGGGAAAAGTAGCCTTTTCCCGAAAAAACTTCCCCTGCGTCCAGACTCAAGCCGCGTTCTTTCGAAATTATTCTTTCGAACGCGGCTTTTCTTTCGATGGCGGTAAACCTCAATTTACGAGGAAGAACGCCTTCTTTCGAAAGTTCCTCTTTCGAAAGAAGGCGTTCTTCAATGTAAATAGGCCGTCTTCGAAAGAGAGCATCCAGACTCGCTGGGTGCTCTCTTTCAAAAAAGCGGATTTCTCTTTTGAAAGATCCGCCTGCAGTCTAGATGCGATCTTTCGAAAGAGGCTCTTTCGAAAGATGCTTTCAAAAGAGCCTCTTTCGAAAGAATCCTGCAGTCTAGACATAGCCCTGGTGGCCACTCCATCCGTAGTAATCACAACTAAAATGCGAGAGAGCATCCAATCAATGTGGATTGAAAAATGTGGATCTTTCAAAAAAGCAGATCGCTTTTTCAATGTGCTTTTGCTGTGTGGATGTTCTCTTTCAAAAGAAGATTTTTCAAAAGATCTCTTCCAGATAAGCTTCTTCCAAAAGAAGCCTTCAGTCTAGACTTAGCCTAATTGGAGTGACTGTCTTGGAGTTAAGAGCAATGTGGTTCACACCCAAGCAAGCTGACCTTGCTAGATATGTTTGAGAATTTTTCAGTGATACATATTTTCATTGGAAAATGCCAATTTGTAGAAATCAGAACTGTGACGGGGCAGCTGAACCCCACACCAGCAGCACGGGCCCGCCCGCACTTTGAACCCGCCGATCCCCGTAAAGCCACCCACCTGTGCCGCTTGCTCGGTGGCCACAGCTCAGCTGGGCCGTGGCAACGGCTGGAAGGTGGAGAAGCAGCCAGCGGTGGGAGCCAGGAACAGCAGGGGACGTGTAGCAGGACCAGGGGTGGAGCTAGAGGTAAGCATGCGGAGTCACGTGAGGATGGAGGGGAGGGGCCAGGGAGAAGGATACCCCGCAGGAAGAATAAAACAGGGAGCAGCTGGAGTGAGGGAGGAGAGACGGAGGATGGAGGATAAGTCAGGCCAGGGCCACCGGGGTGAAGGAGATTCCCAGAGAAGAATCACCTGGACCTGAGAGGGGTAGGAAGTAGCCCAGGGCAGGGTGCCTGAACTAATAGCCCGAGGACTGGTGTGTTGCAGCTGGAGCCACACCAGTCGGACCAAACCGAGTGGGTATTGGCCCTTAGGGCCATGGGCTGGGACCCGTGATAGGGGGCGAGCTTGGGTCCTCCTACCCTCCCTCATGAGCAAATCTCACCGGAGGGAAATACCTCTGTTTGCAGAGCTGGATTGGCCACAAGGGCCGGTGACTCTTTAGACAAGGATCAAAGGATTGGGGGTGTAGGTGGCATGGAGCAAGGGAGAGGGGGTTGAATTAGCCGACCAAGGAGTTACAGGGGAGAAGCCCCTTACAGGAACCTTCTGTGGAAATGTGTCAACAAAACTTTAATTGGGAAGATTTCTCAGGTCCAAGATAGAGGACCAGAGCGGGGAAGGAGAGAGAAACCTACCTGAACGTGGCTAGTGTTTAGGGAGGCCTGGGTTCAAGACACTGTTCTGCGTGATTGGGACATCCTAAGTGAGTGTTCTGGCCACTGGCCTTTTTTAGGTGGGTCTGTCTCTGGGATTTGCTTTGGAAAATTTTGGAAGGTCTCAGTTTCATTTTCATAAGAAATAGAATATTTGTCTATTGACATTACTGACATCACTTTTACATTTCCTTTAAAGCTTATAGGAAATGCCTCAGATATACAAGTAACAAAAATTTTAAGTATAGACAGGTGAGATTATCTTTACAAATGAATAGAATATCAAATTGTGACAGGTTATAATAGTTGGATATTTCTAGTATGATGACCAACAGAGGAAAAAAAGGCTAACGTTGATATTTAAGAATGCGCAATTAGCTATTCAATTCCGTGTGCACTGCCAGAGTGTTCCTCACAACCAGGGAGCCTAAGTGACCTCTAATTTTGAATGCCTCAAATTGTATATTCACTTTAGACAGCTAGGGGGCTGACTTTCATAGGAGTCAAGCACTGACAATGCAGTTGCTATTCAATAGAAATCTAGAGCAACTCTGTTGAAGTCAGTGGAGCTATTCCGGATTTACACAAATACTTAAATTAGCTCTAGCGCTTGACCGGTTTGAATTCCTTTGGGCTCAGATTTTTAAACTACCTGCACTGCATATTAAACTCTGGCTGAGTGCTAGTTTTTAAATCAAAATCCCACTAATATTCACATACAAAAATCTTCTGACTCAAGTCAGAATCCTCTTAGGTCTTGGACCTATGCACTCAATTTGGGGTAGGGTACCATGTGTAAATTCCAGTGTGGCAAGGGACCAAGACCACTCATTTCACAGTATAGTTGCTGCTCAAGCCTGGGGTCATCATCCTTGTGTCCAGAATGTCTGCCAATACTACCCCACAATCCCTTAGGCCCAGCTCTCCTGGTCCTTCTATGCCCATATTTCTACTTGATTCACTGGAACTAGAAGCAACATCCTAGTTCACACAAGAGCTGGCATTTAACCCTTCCTTTTCATGTGGATTACGAAGAACCCCTACACCCAGTGCAGTGTTAGCTGGCCCCAATATCTTAATTTGGATACAACTTAGGGTGTGAGGCAAGCAAGACCCCTGACTTCAGCAAGAGTACAAGAAATGATTGTGTGTACAGCATTATGTTAGAGAGGCTTGCAGTGTTGGGGATCCTATGGATTGCCGATGAATACAGAAAATGAGTCAAGCGCCTCAAGACTGACTATCACAAAACCTAGGATGATTATAGAGCTCAGGGAGCACCCTGTTTACCTGCCCCTTCTATGAGGAATTCAGTCTGGTGCTGGGGACTACATCAAAGCACAGAGTCTGTTAATAACACTCTTATAGCCCTACAGTCATGACACTACTGAGGGGAGAACGCGTAGCTGTCAGATCTAGTTCCCAAGGTAACCCTGGAGCTGATGTTGGCCTTTGATCAGGCTATGCCATCAGAGCAACCACAGCAAGTTGCAGATCCATGTTTAGAGGACGTGGTTGGGGATGACATCAAAGAATGGCTTGAAGTTGAGCATTGGATTGCCACTGCTCCCACTGAAGTAAAATGGCAGCTTTTATACTCCCACGTGCACTGCACAATTAGTTTGTAATGTTGTTAAATTGGGATAGTTGTGTTTGGATATTGCACACTGAATTATTTTAAAATGTGCTGAGTGAAACAAAGGAATACAAATTTTAGAAGCATCATTGAAGATTGCTTGGTAAGCAGTGGTATAAAGGACTGTGGCAGAGTAAAACATATAGGCTGTGTCTAGACTGCATCCCTTTTCCATAAAAGGAATGCAAATTAGACAAATCGCAATTGCAAATGAAGCGGGGATTTAAATCCCCCCACTTCATTTGCATAAACATGGCTGCCGCTTTTTTCCGGCTCGGAGCTTTGCCGGAAAAAAGCACCAGTCTAGACGGGGATCTTTCGGAAAATAAAGCCTTTTCCGAAAGATCCCTTATTCCTCTTAAAAAAAAAGGAATAAAGGATCTTTCGGAAAAGGCTTTATTTTCCGAAAGATCCCCGTCTAGACTGGCGCTTTTTTCCAGCAAAGCTCCGAGCCGGAAAAAAGCGGCAGCCATGTTTATGCAAAAGAAGCTGGGGGGATTTAAATCCCCGCTTCATTTGCAATTGCGATGTGTCTAATTTGCATCCCTTTTATGGAAAAGGGATGCAGTCTAGACACAGCCATAATGAATAAGATGAAAGCAAACTGTTGGAAGCATATTGTCTATGGATTGCTTCGCTTTCAGTGAACAAATGATAAATTATAAACATTAAAATGATAGGAAATTATTGAACAGGGTTGTGTGAGGTTACTCCATATGATATGATGCGAAGGGAATGAGATGCATGGAAAATATCTTCCCCCCAGGTATAAGTGAGTCAAATTCACATAGCAGGCAGGTCCTTTGAAAATGCTCCCTTTCAAAAATTACCATTATATAATGTATTGTCATCTCAGCTGGGGTCTGAAGAGTAGGCAATATCTTCAAACATGTAGTGATAACAACATAAGAACAACCCCGGCTGCTAAATCAGAGAGTCTGGTGCCAAACTCCACCTTCTGCTAAACTCCTGTGCAGACTTGCTGGGTTGATCTGTCAGGACTCTAAAAATATACAGCAATCCTTGATAAACAGCATAATAGAGAGTGAGGGACGAAACCAGAACAGGACACCCAGCAGTCCCTGGGGTTCTAATTTTACATTTTCACACATCAAGATAATAATAAAACTTAACATCTCTATGCTTTTTTTTCCATCCACCACAGTGCTCAGCACTGAACAGGGGAGGAGGTAAGAATTATTATCCTAGTTTTATAGACTGGGAACCTGAGGTACAGAACTAAAAGGTACCTACTTTTTTTTAACATCGTCCTCTTTGGAACAGAACTGTTTTACCACTAAGTAGGCACCTTTACTGTAGTGGTGTCCCTACAGGGCAATTAGCAGCATAGTTCTGGTGTACTCTATAGTTCACACGTCCCTCACCCGAACTGTGGTGTAGTATAGGCAAACCTGTAGCAGCAGCAGTAGTAGTACATTATTTTGGATTGATTATCAGTGACATGTTACTGAGTTCTAATTTTAGAAACAGATGATTCTATGGTATTTCATAGAATCTGGGCCATGAAACAAGTAAAAGAAGGTGACACTCTTGACCCTATTCATGTAGGCACTTTGACGGCTTTCAGAGCCAGACTGTCTAAACTCCTGTGAACAATTAACTTAAGAAAATCACATCTTTAGGGCATTTGGTTTTTAGGTTTTTATTAATTTAATTTTTAGGAGTTTATTTTTAGCAAATGTTGAGGTTTATGTAGATGTTCCAAAATCAGGTGTTTCAGGTCCTTTGTTTTTCGCATATACTGTAGTGTAATGTGTAATCTCTTTGTAATGTTCCTGTGATGTTATTTATTTCCATCACTTCTTACTCTGGGCTCCTCCTTCATGTGTGGCTATGTCTTTTCATTATAAAATCTTCCCATTTCTTTGGAGGTCAGCCGAGTGTTTATTCCACTTCCTGTGGGTACCACTCAGCAACAGCTGCAATCCATCAGTTATCAAGTGACCCTTGCTATATGGTTGGCCCATCACATTTTACTATACCTGCTCTCATGTGTTGTCTTTTCGTTGGAGAACATTCTTGATAGAACTGAATAGGCACTGACCTGCTTTCTTTCTTAGAGTTCATCT
Organism: Pelodiscus sinensis; assembly: GCF_052426305.1. Taxonomy (NCBI): domain Eukaryota; kingdom Metazoa; phylum Chordata; order Testudines; family Trionychidae; genus Pelodiscus; species Pelodiscus sinensis. The sequence continues at coordinate 100,667,128 of NC_143052.1, forward strand.
TCTTTATCATGGTGCATGTTAATTTCTTGGCTCAAATAGACATGTTACTAATATAATATATGGAGATATACCATCTCATAGAGATGGAAGGGACCTTAAGGTCATGGAGTCCAGTCCCCTGCTCTCACAGCAGGGCCAGGTACCATTTCTGACAGATGTGCCCCAGATCCCTAAATGGCCCCCTCAAGGATTGAACTCACAACCATGGGTTTAGCAGGCCAATGCTCAAACCACTGAGCTATTCCCTGGCCCCTCTGCCCCCCCCCCCCCTCAATTTTTCAATTTTTATTTGTTCTTCCTTGATTGTTATTTGGGATTTTGGCAAGTTATCAGACCACGTTAATTTAGGAGCAGTTAATTTTCAGTCTGACTGCTTTTTGTAGAATTTTCTGTAGTTTGATAGTCTTTTTGGTGATCAACACAATATGGTCTGTGAATCTGAGAATGTTTAACTGCTCTCCGTTGGTGTGGATTCAACCCTTCCAATTCATCCAGTTCATTTACTATTTTGAAGCAGGCTGTGAAGACTTTCAGGGAAACCATGTCTCCTTGTCTCCACTAAATGGCCTTATATTTATGTCAACTCCTGAGTTGCTGTAGCAGTATGATCCTTAGACTGAGCCGTCTTTTCTGTGTTATAACTTTCACATTCTGAATTTCAATCGTCATAATTTTAAAAGATGGAACTATTTTTTTTCCCAAACATGAATTTTTCACCTTTTCTTCATTAAGAATGATGAAACTTACTCAGCATGAAGTGTCTAGCTTCAGTTATTTTTCAGCCATATAAGCGTGAAAAATAACATCTGGAACATAAAGTATGGCACCTGGAACAGAAGAAAACCTTTCCCCCCCACTGCCACTCTGCATAAGTAAAATTGCTGAACTAATTTTGCTAAAACTTTAAACTAACTTTTTAACTTACTTACTGAGTATTGGGCCGATACTATAGCTAACTGACATATTTACATCAGAATTTGAATTTGGCCCCTTTATCTAAAGATTAAGTTATCAATAATCATTTATTTTAATTTAACAAATATGTTCATTCTTCCAAATGATTGGACAGGTGGTTCATGTGGAATTGTTTCAGTTTCTAGAATGTTTATGAGCCAATCACCAGGACTTGTGGAGAATGTTTGTTGTGAGTGATCGTTTCTGGCACAAATACTTGTGCGTGTGCTGTGCTGGTGGACACAGAGGTTTGGGTTGGGATCCCACTTTCACAACATGTAATGATGTGCAGGCAGGAGCAAGGAACACACAGAAGCACATGTAGGTTCACGAGTGGTAAGTGATTTATTTAAGCTATCTCCGGGAAGCATGACATTAGTGTGACAGAGAAACCTCCAATATTAACATGTTCATTTCCTATCTTCATGACTTCATCCATTCACATTCATTTTTGGAATACTCTCTTCAAGTATTCTCATGCACAGACATTCACTTGCACATATGTTTGTTGAAAATGAATAAAAGAGCTTGGCAAACACCAGTGAAACATAGTGCTTTTTTAATTTAAATAAATTTGCTGAGTACTTGTGTTTTTCCCACCTACAACATTTGACCTGTTGAGACCAAGCTTAGACTAAGTATAGAACATTTCATCTTCAAAGAAATATTTTTTTAAGTTATGAGAAAATGAAAAGTATGGTTAGAATGGAAAATGGAGCTCAGCCGTAACTTAGTGTCTACAACAAACATTCTGAAACTAGCTCAAGTGTGTGACTCAGTTTTTCCAACTAAATAAATTGTCAAAATAGCAACATTAATTATGGCTGTGGCATGAATTTATTAAGTAAAGTTCAAAAAGAGTAAAATAAACAAATGTGTATATACATAAAAATAAATACATACACATATATATGAAATAGTAAACCATATAACACACAATAGTGTAGCACAGGGAGAAACACGCAGTAAGTTTTCTCCAGCTCTTTTCTGTGAGATCTCTATATGAAGGTATGTTTTCTTTCAAAAACACAGGCTAAATAGACTATTAATGCTATACTTGTAATATTAGCACAAATCCTTTCAAGACAGATTACAGTATTTTGATTAGTTACTCATCAGTATGTATAATTATCATTTAACAATATTATGAAGGGCTGATGAAGAGAAGCAGGTGTTTAAACATGCACTGCCAGTAAGTTTGACACAGCGTCTCATTCTCTTTATGTGTACTTTTAAAAGACATCTATTGAAGGAGAGAAAACAATGGGGCACCACACAATGGTAAGTGTTTGCTAAAAAAAACCCTCCATATGCTAGATGTTTAGTTAATTTTTATATCAGTTTTGAAAAAAAAAAAAAAAAACCCAACAAGGATGTTTTATAATAGTAGCATTTACATGAAGAGAAAAGGGAGGAATGTAAGTTAGACTTATAGATAGACAGGTATTATTATACTCAGATGGACTTTATACCTACAATATACTTTTGGGCAAAAGAGAACTAGATAAATTAATGGAGGTTAGGTGAATCAATGGCTGTTAGCCAGGATGGGCAGGAATGGTGTCCCTAGCCTCTGTTTGTCAGAAGCTGGGAATGAGCAACAGGAGATGGAGCACTTGATGATTACCTATTCTGTCACCTATTCTGCCACTGCTAGAAGACAGGATACGGGGCTAGATGGACCTTTGGTCTGACCCAGTTGGCCATTCTTATGTTCATCAATATAACTATGCAACTAGTAACTTGAAAAAAGGACACTATGCTGGTTAGTTACAATATACAATTCTCTCAGGGTATGTCTACACTAGCCCCCTAGATCGATCTAGGGAGGCTAATAAGGGCGACTGGAATTGCAAATCAAGCCCAGGATTTAAATATTCTGCGCTTGATTTGCATGTTCCCAGCCGGTTGCCATTTAATAAATTGACTAGCCAGAAGTAACTGCCCACATCTACATGTGGCAGTGAAGTGGGATTCCAATTTAAAGCCCCTAATTTGAAATCGCTGGTAAACCTCATTGCAGGAGGAAGAGTTCATCTTCCTGATCATGGTGCATGTTAATTTCTTGGCTCAAATAGACATGTTGCTAATATAATATAATATATGGAGATATACCATCTCATAGAGCTGGAAGGGACCTTAAAGTCATGGAGTCCAGTCCCCTGCCCTCACAGCAGGGCCAAGTACCATTCCTGACAGATTTGCCCTAAATCCCTAAATGGCCCCCTTAAGGATTGAACTCACAACCATGAGTTTAGCAGGCCAATGCTCAAAAACCTCTGAGCTATCCCCTGCCCCCCCCCCCTCCCCAACTCAATTTCTCGATTTTTATTCTTCCTTGATTGTTATTTGGGATTTTGGCAAGTTATCGGACCACGTTAATTTAATTTCAACCAGCCAGGAACATGCAAATCAAACGTGGGATATTTAAATCCCGGGCTTGATTTGCAATTCCGGTCGCCCTCATTAGCCTCCCTAGATCGATCTAGGGAGCTAGTATAGATGTACCGTCAGAATGACTGACACAGGCTATGGTAAGTGTCATTTCAATCCTCTAAAAACCAGGCATTCTACTAATATGCAAACATTTAAGCAACAGCAACTTGTCTCACAGTCTAATGTAGTGGGACTGTACGTGTGAACAAAGTTAATCAAGTGTATAAATGTTTGAAAGATCAAGGCCATTAGGAGTATACCGATACATATGTTACAAATGTCTAAGGGTAAAAAGAAAAACCATTTTTATTTTCTGTAGCTAATTAGTGCTGTGATGTGCCGTTAGTACTATGGATCAATGTGTGAGTCCTCATCTTTCTATCAGACAAACTAGTAGCCGATCCAGAAACCAGCTTTTATGCTCAGTTCCTCCTCCTCCTCGCTGTGTAGGTATGTTTGCTTTTTGAGAAATTCCAAAGTCAGATTTCAACATTATATTTGGCATATATTTTCTACTTACTTTGTTTGATCCTGCTTACCTCCAGTGATGTCCTGGTAACTGGACCGTCTTTAGGATTTATGGTGCCCTACGCGGGATTATTAAACTGGTGCCCCTATGCCTAGGTTTGTCAAGCAAAAAAAAAAAAAGTATCCACTAATACATTAAAATTATGTTACGCTCTCGCTTGGTTGAGAGAGGAGGTGCAGGCTCTGGGGTGCGAATGAGGGATTTGGGTGTGGGAAGGGGTGAGAAGTGCAAGCTCTGAGAGGGAATTTGGATGCAGGAGAAGGGGATGCTGGCTCAGGGAGGAGGCTCCAGGCTGGGGAGTGTTGGGCTCAGGTGGAAGATTGGGATGCTGAGCAAGCCACAGGCTTGTGGATGTGAGGGTGCAGGAGTTTGTGTTGGATATGTGCGGGGCTCAGGGCAAGGAGGTTGTGAGTATGATGGGCTCAGGACACACATTTGACATGTGTGGATGGTGCAAGAATGTTGTGGTAGAAGACTGAGGATGTGGGGATGCAGGAATTTGGGGATGTAAGAGGCTCATGACAGGGGGTTCCAGTGTATGATAGGCTCAGATTTGGGGTCAGGAAGTGCAGGAGTGTTATGATGCTGTAGTGAGATGGGGATTTGGCCCAGTTGGGGGTATATTGGCCAGGCTTCATTTTTAAATAAAATATTATGTCAAACTCAAAAGGTTTTAGCATTGTCTTTATATAGGAGACACAGTGCCCTACACAGTGCCCCAGCTGGCGCTGGGGAATTTAAAGTGCGGTGCGCTGGTGCCCCACGTATCTGCCGCCAGCAGGCCCTTCGGCAGATGGCCCACTGGGCCAGTCTGCCCCTGCGTCAGTCAGCACGCAGCTAGCCAGCCAGGCCTCCCCTCTTCTCCCCTCCAACACCTCACCCAACCCCCCTAGCACCTCACCCAACCCAGCCCTGCCGGAGGGAAGGGGGGAGAGAGGGGTGCTCCGCGGGGGAGGGGGAGGGAAAAAGGGGGGTGCTTCATGGGGGGAGGGGAGAAGAAAGGATACTGCCGCAGAGCTGCCCGGCCAGCCTGCCTCACCTTACGCTAGGGGAGAGAGTCTCACAGGTAAGTTCCTTCCTCCACTCTTACTCCCTCCCCTTCCCAGAGACCCCAGCAGCCAATCCCTTCCCTCAGACTGTGCTGCAGGCAGCTCATTCGGCTCTCTCTAGGACCCAGCAGCCCTGCTGTTGCCTGCTCACTTCTTCCCATTTCTCCCGGCAGAGTGGTGCCCCAGAAATACTGTGGTGCCCTACGCAAGTGCGTACTCTGCGTATGCCTAAGGATGGCCCTGCCTGATAAGGTGTTCATCCTGGTACTGTCCCCTCACAAAACACAATTAAGGAAGAGAAAAGAATCTGCTTTTTTGTGATAGAGCCATATCATGATGAATAAATAGATTTACCTAGCAGTGATGGTATCCAGGGAGGGAAGGAGTAACTTTAGAAAAACTCTGATGGGCTGTGCAAGAATGGAAGGGACAAGCTATAATCCGACAGGCTAAACTGAGCGGAAGCATGATCCAGTGGCTAAACCAGTGGCCTGGGACTCAGGAGACACATGTGTAATTCCCTGCTCCATCACAGACTTTGTATCAGAGTTTGAGTAAATCTGTCTCCACCTATAAATGTGGATGCTAACACATATGTACATCATAGTAGTGTTGTCAGGATAAATAGGCTAAAGGTTGTGAGGCACTCTGATGGGGGCCAAATAAATACCTGACTGAGTGATAACCTGCATCTCTCATCACCACAACTTTATAATAATTATTATTAACAATCCTAGTGTGCTTATTTTGGGGAATGTTTTTTATCAGTTTTATTACAATTACAAAAGATATTATTTGTCTGCATATCTTTCTATATGACACTTATTAAAATAATGTGTTAATTAAATTTGAGATTGAACTGCTTGGAAGAGAATTGTATGTCTCCTTTAATTTTTTAAGTAATTTGTCTGCCCTAGTTTAGACTAATGATCATAATAGACCATTCTGGCTTTAAAATCTGAATAAAAATAAACAAGATTATTGCTCTTTCTTTGCTTCTTATCTGTGGGATTTTTTATATTCTTGTGTGGTATTGTATTACTTAAAAAACTGTCTCTTTGAAGTGACTAACTTGGGTTACATCTTAATACTTCCTTCCCTGTTTATTGTTAATTTCCAGTAAATACATGTATTTTCACTAATCTAAATGTTATAATTACATTCAATAAAGTCATGGTGACAAATTATTTTTGAAGTCTTTCCTGCAAAAGAGATTTTAATTTCATAATCACTGTTGTGTATCATTGGTTTATAGCCTGGAATTGTTATATAAGTGGTGCACAAAAGGCTGATTATTTTTTCATCTGTCATTCATCTTGTTACTTCAGTGTATGCGTGTATTGCGTAACCTGAATAAAAAAGCTTTTATTTTGCTTTAGTTTTGTTCTTTACTTTTGATTGACAATTTATTTTCCAAAAGTTGTATTTGACTTTTAACATAATATTTATTGAAGCCTTATAACAGGGTGCACTCATCTCTCACGAGAACTCCCTGGCTGAGTGCTTGTGTCTGTGTGCTCTCCCTCTGTTTGTGGTGGCTCTTCGGTGACTCAGCCCTCCAGCTGAGTCACACACAGTCTGTTAAAACAAGGAGAATGCCTTCCAGGGTACAAGTCTAACAAGGTGTCTCTTGGTACCCTCTATTATCTTTCAGTTTATCCCTGCTCCATAATACAATGGTGCCCCAGGAATCCTTCCCTGGTGGCAATGCTTCATCCTCTCCGGGTTTTTCTAGCCCCAGATCTTCAGCTGAGTCACTATAATCTAATTCTTTCCCCTTTTCCCGGTTGCCTCACTGTCTGGGGCTACTTCCTCCTAGCGGCTAATGGGAAGTTGGGGAGAACCCAAGTCCACTCTCTACTCTGGGTGTCAGCCCAGAGACCCTGTAGACAGCAACTGTCTACAATGTCTCTTTAAATAATTGAATTGCTGCTATAATTCCCTAGAGCCCTTCCCCGTGGTTCCTGCACATTCTTCACCTTTACCTCAGAGCCTTGTTCGGTGGAGTCCCAGGAGCCATCCTGAAGCACCATCTGCTCTTGCCCAGCTCTAGCAGCTTTTCCTTATGGATCAGCGGGACCCTGATTGGCTTCTTCTCAGACAGCTGCTCTAGACAGGTCAGAAGACCTCTTTACTGCTCTTTCCTGGGGCTGAGTGTGGCAGGGTCAGGGGGTCTCAGGGCCTAGTCCATCCCATCCCAAGCCCAAATTCTGCAAAATCCATAAACATGTGCTTAACCTTCAAGCATGTGAGTAGTATGGGATTGTTCATAGGGTTAAATATATTTGTAAGCTCTTTACTCAATCAGGGTCCGAACGAATATCTTCTGAGTACCAATTCAGAGACCAGTTCTTGGATACTGATACTGTATTTTCATTTCATGTGTAGATTCCATCTCTTACTATTAAATATTATTTAACTAGGATCCTATCCTGTGAGATGCCCATTGCCTCTGATTCTAAGGGATCTTAGTGGATGACTGCTAAAGATCAGGCCCCGACAGTGTATTTTAAGTGGTAACCGAGCTGATGGAAAAAGAGCAGAAACTTTTCACACAGTTTTTCACAAAAATTTTCATTGAAAGTCAAACAAGTTGACCATCTTTTACATGATATGTTTAGTCATCTGTTTGTGCTTTAAAGCTGGTTAGCTGTGAATTATTTCCTATTGCAGATGGCACCAAATATCGCTTTTTTTTCTCTACATGTAACTTATCAGCTTTCATCTCTACTGTGATTTCACCTAATCAACTATTTTGCATGTTATACGGTGCTATATAAAATTTTTATAGTGAGGTGAATGTGTAAATGTCAGTTCTTTTGAAGACAGTATGTCCCTTGTATAAGGAGCTTTTGGGACAAATACAGAGGGTCAGAGTTGACTTTGTCAAATTAATTTGTCATAAGGTTCACCAGGTGGTTGATACACATACCTATGTGGATCTCTACTCTGTGCATTTCCTAAAGTGCGTAGGAGACAGGGCTCTCTCCAGAGAGTCTTAGGAGATGCACATTAGTAAGATTCTCTTACTGTAGATCACAGACATCAAGAGGAAGGGGGAGAATTGCCCCTTCCCCCAGTTTTATTCACTACCCAATGTTGTGTTATGGTTATTTCAAAATGAAGGAAATTTGCACATACAAAAAATGTGTTAAAGTGAAGTTAAAGTTGCAATAACTGATCAGTGAAATGAATTTACTCCCCTTGCCTACTTTTACACACATACAATATTTCATCTCTTCTTCTCTGTCAAGACAGCAAACTAAGTAGTAGAGCTGGATGAAGAATCGAGAAGAAAAGTTAGTTGACATTGTTTCTATTTTTCAGTGAAGTTTGAAATCTCGATGAAAACAGGCATGCAAATTTTCAGCTATCTGGTAGGTTAAATTCCATCAGGTATTTTCCCTGTAGGGAAGCCATTTTCTCTAGACTACCTCACCAAAGCCTACAGGGACCTTAAAACATTTCAGGGTCATGCTTCCTGGTTCCTATTGGCCAGTGTGCTCATACTTTTAATTCTCTCTGCTCCTATAAGCAGAAGGCCATAAGTGTAAATGAGCCTCTCTCTCATCCCTTTAACTACTTCACAAAACATAACATTTATCAGGTAACAGTGCTCCTGCACTGTTTAATGAACATGTCATCATGTCAGTGTTCCAATACCGAGAAAAAGAGCTACAACTTTTGGTCTGAAATATTATTTTCTCTGTTTGTTCAAAACATGTAAGGCCTAATTCTGCAATGTGTTGAATATACTGAAGTCAACGGAATGCTGCAGGCATTCAGCACTGCAAACATTTGTATCTTAAAGGTAAGATCCTGCAGGCAATATTATGGCAAGATGACTCCCATTAAGGCCATTGTGAGTTTTGTTTAAGTATGAATGGCCAGACAGGGATCTTAGTGTTACTTTAATATGGCTTTTGTGTGTTGATAAAAATGTAACTTCTCATACAAATTGCATGAGAATTGATATTTAACTTTTTGGCCTTTAAAAATTATACTTTGACATTAAGTTTAACTTTTCTGGCTAATGAAATTATCTTGATGGAACAGTCCAAGTAAATAATAAATACAGTAATTCTTCTTTGCCTATTGTGTGCTTTTACTATTCATAATTTTTAGGACCATAGATATTAGATACACTTACGTAAGACTTAACGAACAGTAATTATCTTTTGGCTAAAGAAAAAGCCCAAACAAATGCTAAGCTGCATTATCGCTTGGCTTCTGACATGAGCTGATAATCAGATTTTCTTGCTTAAATCCATGGTGCTTGAACAATGCTACCCACTGTCTGTCCTTCCTGATATTACCCTTAATTAGAAAGAACAGAAACACAAATCTGAATTATTTCAAAATCTGGTTTCCATGGTCAGTGGTTGGAAGGGCTTAACTTTATTACAAATAAACCTGGCTTTATTGACTAATGAAATCTGAAATATTAGGCCTGTAATAGTAGATAGTGTAATAGTATGGTGTTTACATACTGAAAAATCTTGTGTGGGCAAAGTGTTTTGTAATAAATCATCGAGTAATTGAATTATGATTCCTTTACCCAAAAAATAAAATCAGAAAATGAACATCTTAGAAAGTTTAGATCTTTAATATCTGGGCCTATTTTACAAGCAACAAGACTGTGTTCATTGCATTGTTTGTTTATTTTTACTTACGATGTCAAACTTTTCAGATCACTTTATTGCATTTTTTATCTTTTCTCCCATGTTTGTTTTGCATTTCCTTTAAAAAAACCACTTACATGTATTGGTTCCTTATTTTCAAAACAGATAAGGACATTACTGACTCATTATTCTTTGAACATGGGTATGGGAGGTATTTATATCTGGGGTTTGGGAGGCTAGGAACTTGAAGCAGTTTACAGTGATAAGCAGTAGTATTCTCTTCCTGTGACTGATAGGAAAATGGAAGTATAGGACCATTAAGTGACTTGCTCAATGACATAGAGCAAGCCAGCAGCAATGATAGGACCAGAGCCCAAGTCTGACTCGCAGTCCTATACTCTAACCATTACTAAATGCTGCCTTGCTTTGAGGATACCTTCTCAGGAGTGAACAAGACCTGCTTTACGTGGTCACATTGTAGGGTTGTCAACTTTCTAAGTGCACAAATTGAACACCTTTGACCCCACTTCCTTCTCTGATGCGTCACCCCTGCTCCTATCTCCAAGGCCCTGCCCTCTGCTCACTCCATCCCCTCTCCCTCCATCGCTCATTCTCCACCACCCTCACTTTCACTGGGCTGTGGATGGGGTAGCAGGTTGAAGTGCAGGAGGAGGGGGGTGTGAGGGCTCTGACTGAGGATGCAGGCTCTGGGGTGGGGCCATGCAGGAGGGGGCTCTGGGCTGAGGCTGGGAGGCTTAAAGTGCAGCTGGAGGTGTGGGTCCCAGTTGGGGTGCAGTCTTGGGTTGGAACCAGGGATGAGGGAGTTTGGGGTACAGGAGGGAGCTTAGAGTACGGGCAGGGGGTTGGAGTGCAGGAATGACTGTGGGATGTTGGCTTCGCCCAGGCATCTCCTACCTCAGATGGCTTCCAAAAGCAGCTGTCTTGTAGTATGGCTCATAGGTGGAGGGACTAGGTGGTGTCATGAGCTGCTCTTGCTTGTAGGCACTCCCTTCACAGTTCCCATTGGTCATAGTTCCTGGCCAATGGGAGCTACTGAGCCAGCACTCAGGACAGGGGCAGTGGGTAAAGCCCCCTGTGGCCACCTGTGTGCCTAGGAGCTGGACATGCTAACCACTTTCTGGGAGCAGGCAGGGCAGGCAGGGACTCTGCTGCACCACCAACCAGACTTTTAATGGCCTGGTCAGCAATGCTTCCCGGAGCCACCAGGGACCCTTTTCAACCAGGCATTCTGTCTGAAAACCAGACACCTGTCAATCCTACCATCATGTCCATTCTCTCTAGTTTCAGAGATGTGTTCCTTATAGCAGCTTCTCAGTTCTTGCTTTAATGAATGCACTCTAAGTATCACCATTAGGACAATGTATACATTTAATATGCAGCCTAATAAGTCATTTGCTCATTTTATGATTGAATATCATTACCCCTTGATTTACCATCTTAGATTACTCTGGACACTTCTCCCCCAGGTCTCACTTGCCTATTTCTGGTTCAGGTTCCTTGCACAATGAGTATTTTTCTATCCATTTTGATGAAAAAAATAATCAGATCTGTTAGTACAGTACGAAAGGCTGACTGATATAACTCAAAAGGCTGTGTTAAGATCATGCTTGGTAACATGGGCAGCAGGTGAAGGCCCAGCTGGGGAAGGCAAGTCCAAGCTCTGCTCCTTCTACCCAAAGCCACACTGCTTCCTCAAGACTACATCCTTTCAACAACCTACCCTTCAGCCAAGCCCCACCTAACCCCAGCCCTTAAGCCCAATCCTTCCTGACCGTCTGGAAGGCTGGGGTTGCCGCACCGTGGCCCCAACCCAGCAGCCGGGAAATGCCTTCCCTTGCCTATATTACCCACTGCTCATGCCTGGTAAAGAAGAAAACTGTGGAATCTGAAATCAGTGAATCAAAATTGGTCAGAAACTAGGCCTAACCGATGGACCAGATAATGATGGAATGGGCTATTCTGTCCAACACTCCCTTTTGTGGGTTCTTGAGGACAGAGACTTGGGGGACAAAAATTGGCTACTGGAACAAGCTTTCATTGTGGCTGCCACTACTGTCATCTCCTGAGACCCTGGTTCTTCTTCATCTTGATCCTAAAAGATATCCTGACCAGACTGGGCTAACGAGAGTCTTTTTAAGAAACAGGATCTGACTTAAAGAGCAGTAACAAGCTCCAACTTATCTCAACTGATTTCTATTGTTTTCTTCCAAAGGAAGACTCATCAATGACACCAGCTGAAAGACTGTCAAGTAAGAGGTTCTCCTCCCCCCCCCCCCCGAGATTCTCTCCAGCTGAAGGGAAGGGGAACAAAGGATGTTTTAAAATGAAAGCCTTTCTTAATACTTTACATTGCAAATGCTTTAATGGTTCCCCCTTTTTCTCTGTATCGGGTTAAAAGGCTGTGAAATGCTGGGCTTGCCATGGTACTAAGCAGGTTGCAGCCCCTGTATACCAAACCCTGTACCTTTTTTAGTACTGTTTAACGCTGGACAGTGACTGGATTGCATTAATAGTTGTAGCCCATAGATTCTATCAAAATTAATACAACAAGGGACCGCCCTTGTGTTCCCAACCTCTAAACCTGTGGGAAACTAAAAGGGGAGAGGAAACTGACCGGCCCATTCTGTTGACTAAAAATTCTGGCTAAAGAAAAAGAAAGAGATAGCAACATTTCTCTTTTCCTTTGGAGGGGAGAAAGAAGAAGGGAGGAAGAAGGCTGTACCTCTCTGCCCTCCCACAAGAGAGGGACAACTAGTGGAAAGATGGGAGGGGAGAGATGAGTCTTCTGCAGAGAATGGCAACTAGTGGTCTCACATCCTCGGTGAGTCTCCTCCAATCAGCTGCTGGTGTGGAAAAATTATAATCTGATGAATTGGTGGGGGGGAGGGTGTGTATTTTTCTTTCACAGTTTTGTTAAAAAACAAACAAATTTTCAGTGAAAAATCAATACCTTTGAATAGCACCTCTTAGGGTATGTCTACACTACCCCGCTAGTTCGAACTAGCGGGGTAATGTAGGCATACCGCACTTGCAAATGAAGCCCGGGATTTGAATTTCCCGGGCTTCATTTGCATAAGCCGGCCAGCGCCATTTTTAAATGCCGGCTCGTTCGAACCCCGTGCCGCGTGGCTACACGTGGCACGGGCTAGATAGTGTACAGATAGTGCGGAATGGCTTGCTAGTCCGCACTATCTAGCCCGTGCCGCGTGTAGCCGCGCGGCACGGGGTTCGAACGAGCCGGCATTTAAAAATGGCGCCGGCCGGCTTATGCAAATGAAGCCCGGGAAATTCAAATCCCGGGCTTCATTTGCAAGTGCGGTATGCCTACATTACCACCCTAGTTTGATCTAGGGTGGTAGTGTAGACATACCCTCACTTTGCAATGCTGATAATTATTGTCCACAGAGCACTAAAAATGTGTTGTCCATTGCTAACACCTCCCCACACTCACTTCTGAATTGTGTAGCAGATGTAAATGTTGGCTCAGTTTGTACATGCTTTTGCATCCACCTCAACATCAAAATAAAAAGACTGCCCAATTAATAATGAGATACCATGGACAAACCCAATCTTTTCTCCAATACATCACCCTTGTTTTATAATCATGTACGTAGAGTACTTGGTACATGCAAAACTTGCACTAAGATTTGCAGGTTTTGTTTTTATGTCTATCTTTTCTAAAAAAAAATATTATGGCTTCACTAGATGCTTTTCTTATAATAAACTGTAATAAAGAAGCTAGCAAGAAAACCGCAGTGATCTTGGCAAACCAACAATTGAAAAGTACAGGTGGTAGGAGTGTATATGGGCCTAAACTAAACACTTTAAAAATCAAAAGAAGGTACCTTTCATTCTGAAAAATGTATGTGAGTATTTGCAATCCACAACCGATAGCACATAACGCCACTTTGCTTTATTTCTTGACAAAGGGAATAGCTTGTGGTAACAAGCAGATGCTTGAGTGGTCTGGGTAGCATGAGGTGTACCATCAGTCAAGAAAATCAATATTTACTGTTCTAGTATCTTTGTGGTGTGGGAGTCTGCCTTGTTTAAAAAGAGGATTGTGTATAATATATAAGGCCTGGCTTTTAGTTAATCAAAAGAGAAGTGTTATTGAAAAGGGTGCATTCTTTACAATGAGTCACATTTAACCACTAGATGTTCCATACTTCTTTCTAGTCTCCTCATTAATTTTGCATAAAAATCATGGAAAAATAATGTAATTTTTAAATTGGAAATCTTACTACAATCCCATTTCTTTTTCAAATGTACTTGGGGCTAGCTAATGTGCTTTATGTGTGATATTAAAAACTATGTTTTTATACTTGCTGAAAATGTGAATCCTTTCCAAAAAACTTGGGAACTTTTAAATATTGAGCATTGCTAGCACAATAAAGTACTTCTAACACTGATTCCCAGCTAGAGTCTACTTTGTGCACATCAAAAGAATCACAACAATATGAACTGAAATATGGGTCTAGATAGTTCTCCAAACTTTGCCCTCAAGGAAACACAGTTTTATAGAAGAATACAATAGAAGTTGCATAACTAGACTTTTAGCAATAAGAGTTTAAAACTCTATACATGAGTTTTGAGAGTACTCTTCACTGAAAAGTTCATTTTGCTTTGATTTTTTTTGGTTGTGAGCTAATTAATTGTAACTCTCGTGACCTTTTTTCTGGTTTGAGGCTTTTCAACTATAATTTATCATTTTAGTTTTTAAGGGAATATGTATCAACAAAGAAAAGAAACCTAGAGATAGTCCATACAGTTCATAATTTCCATATGCTTCATGTAGGCAAGTTATATGAAACTGGAAGTGACAAATTGCTTTAAATGCAGGGGATGCAAATTCTTGTCAATTGTTAACTGCTTTGTTATGGTTTACAGTTCTCTCTCTTTTTTCACTATGTCATTTATTATGGCCTCTCTGTTCATGATTCCAAAAATAAACTATAATCTGAAACACAAGTTAAACAGGGGTTTTAAAACTGTATTTTGTAGAAATATCAATGGGGAAAACAAACCCCCAAACATGATATACATAGTTTGAGTACTGTGGTAATTTTTCATTGTGGTTTGAGGAAAATTGGAGTGATACAGAAAGAATAGGAAGAATTAATAAATCACTATTTTCACGGTATGTCCTCGTTGTTTTTTATTCCTTTAGCAAAAAATGTACAGCATGCTGGAATTGCTTTGTCCACACAATTGCTTCACATGTGCTGATCTTGAGACTATCAGTTAAACATAGGTAGCATTTGTCTATAAACAGCATTATAACTTTGTAACCATAAAGGAAATAGAGGAGGTGAATATTAATTATTAATAATTACTTTAAAGTTGATGCCAGTTTTTTATAGGTATTACAGCAAAGGAGAGTGTGAAGGAGGACAAGAAGGTAATTTTATGGATGTTCATGGGGACCTCTTCTCAAACGTGAGGGGTAGCAGAGAAGAAAAATGAGAAAAGAACACATGTAGGACCATAGAATTTTTATCTGATCAGTTCACCATTAAGGAACAATGAAGATGCAAGTTCTCGTTCCACTGAGTCCTGGTTACCAAATTGGTAGAGACCTGAATCTGCAAATAATAAAAGTCAATGAGACTTTGTGAGGTTGCAGTGGCCCTTACTCTAATTTAGTTGCAGGATTATGGCTCTGGGGGTATGTCTACACTACCCCGCTAGTTCGAACTAGGAGGGTAATGTAGGCATACCGCACTTGCAAATGAAGCCCGGGATTTGAATTTCCCGGGCTTCATTTGCATAAGCGGGGAGCCGCCATTTTTAAAACCCCGCTGGTTCGAACCCCGTGCAGCGCGGCTACACGGGGCTCGAACTAGGTAGTTCGGACTAGGGTGCCTATTCCGAACTACCGGTACACCTCATTTCACGAGGAGTAACGGTAGTTCGGAATAGGAACCTAGTCCGAACTACCTAGTTTGAGCCCCGTGTAGCCGCGCTGCACGGGGTTCGAACCAGCGGGGATTTAAAAATGGCGGCTCCCCGCTTATGCAAATGAAGCCCGGGAAATTCAAATCCCGGGCTTCATTTGCAAGTGCGGTATGCATACATTACCCTCCTAGTTCGAACTAGGAGGATAGTGTAGACATACCCTGGGTTAGTAAATGTGGTAAATGTCAGTCAGGTAAAAGTCAACACACATTCTCCAACAGCAAACAGTATATAGGCCAGTATATAGACAAAACAGAGACCTTAAACTTGTATTCCATAAAAGCCTCACAACTATTGAGATGAGACAACACTGACAACTTCCAAAGCAATTGTCACCATTACTAGTGAGCTGTGGACTTCTCTGTGCTGCTGCTGTTTTTCCTTATTTTGTTTCCACGTCTGTGAACCAAAGCTCTGGATAGGAGCTCTGTCTAAACATGAAGTCTCATTTAATCAGGGAGCTGGAGAGTGTGCTAGGTTCATAGCCTGGGATCTGATGAGTAAATAAGTGAGCATGTTAAATGTTGTGCCTCTAGCACTTTAAAAACAGATCAAATTAATTCCTTTTCCTGACAATTAATTATACAGTATTCATTCTAATGTATTTATCTCAGACCAGTAGGTGGCTTTCTTTCCTGTATGTAGTGGGTGTCATCTTCAAATTCTTAGAATTTAAAGAATGCAAAATGAATTGCAAAATACTGGTGATGCCTACACTGCAGAGTTTTTTCAGAAAAATGCTATCTTTCGATAAAGCCAATCACTTTTTCGATGTGCCTTTGCTGTGTAGACGCTCTCTTTGAGAAGAAGTTTTTTCTGAAGATCTCTTCCAGAAAAGCTTCTTCCGAAAGAAGCCTGCAGTCTAGATATAGCCTTTTAGTGAGTTGCTGTTGGCTTAATCCTTTTAATAGCAAGGTGGTGGCTTTTTCTGCACACATGGAGGGTTGGTGGCTTCTCACTCTTATCTTTTTTTCCCCAGCACAATCATCCCCATCAGAGATCTTCCTTACTATGCCCCAGGTTCACAGCTCACATGAATTTTTCACCTGGAATTCTTGAGTCTACTCAAATGCACAGCACCAAATTCCAAGGCCTTCCAGTCAAACAGAGTCAACACAAGAACATTTTCCCAACTCAGAGAAACACCTGGAGAGATTCAGGTAAAATAGTTGTGCTTTAAATAATGGTCTGATAAAACATCTCCACTGTTAGCAATACAAATGTGAACCTCTGTTGTCATCTCAGTTTGTTTCCAAGAGGATGATGGGGAATGTAGGAGAGACCATCATGATGTGTTAGTACTTCGTGCATTCTTTTGTATTGCAGAACCAAACAGAGTATAAACTTTAAAGTACTTTCACTTAGAAAATATTTTATTGCAGGCCAACAGTATACCTGAGTAGTGCACTATTTGATATAACCACACTTTTTGTCATTTAATTCTGGGACTGTATATGGTGGCATTACAATCCATTGGTATACTATTTCAATAATCAAGATTAGTCCTGTGTATTAAAACAAAATCGTAGATTGCATTGTTTCTAAAGGGCAACAATTGTAGATGTATCAAAATTAAAAATTGCTAATTAATTCCACATGCGTTACTTACCATTAAGGGAATTGTTAACGTTATAGTGGTGATTACTATAACCATAATTTGAAATAAATTAATAAATTCTAAGGTCAAAAGGGAAAATTGTGATTATCTGGTTTAACCTCCTGCATAGTCCATTAACTTTCACCCAACAACTCCTGAATCAAATTGTTCACTTGTGGTTGAACTAAAACATAACTTTTAGAAAAACACCAAGTTATTATTTAAATATTTCAAGTGATGGAGAAACTCTCCTTGGTAATCTGTTCCTTCAGTTAAACCACTCTGTTACAAATCTGTGCCATATTTCCAGTTTAAATTTGTCTAACTTCAGATCTCAGCTTGACCCAATCACCAGGTTTTTTTTTCTCCAGATGCACATATCTGCCTTTTGAACTGTTTTTCTTGTACTATAATGTATCAAGACAGTCTGGCAGTAGACTTCTTGATATTTTCTTGGTATGTTTGTATGACTTATCTTTGGCTTGAAGTCTCACTGACTTCTGGATAAACTTAAAAGAAACAACAAATAGTTCTGCAGCACCTTAGGATACGTCTACACTTGCACCCTATTTCGAACTAGGGATGCAAATGTAGGCGACCGAAATTGCTAATGAAGTGGGGATTTAAATAGCCCATGCTTCATTAGCATGATCTCGCTGGCGCATTACTCCGCTCAACAGCTGTTTCAAAAGTGAAAGTTAGCTCCGGGACACGTTTGTTCGAACCAAGGGGTTTGGCTCGAACTAACACATCCCGGCGCTCACTTTCACTTTCAAAACAGCTGTTGAGCGGAGTAATGCGCCGGCGAGATCATGCTAATGAAGCGCGGGATAGTAAAATCCCCACTTCATTAGCTATTTCGGTCACCTACATTTGTATCCCTAGTTCGAACTAGAGTGCAAGTGTAGATGCACCCTTAGAGACTAACAAAAAATGTACCTGGTATCATGAGTATCTGAAGAAGTGGGTTGTGCTCACGAAAGTTCATGATACCATTTACATGGTTTGTTAGCCTCGAAGGTGCTGCAGAGGTGTTTGTTTGTTTGTTTTAAGTTTTTTCAGTTTCAGACTAGTACGGCTACCTCTCTGTGACTTCTGGATGAGTTGCAAGTGCACCAGAAACATGTCATACTGATTTTCATGTATACTGTGTCCTATGTCTTTGAAAGAGCCATGACGGCACCTTGGCCTATAGAACCTACTTAAGAATATTGCCTTGAGTTGTTGGGACTCAGCAGGAGAGGTTGTGTAACCTTTTAGCTGTCTCTGAAAAGCAGAAGCTCTTAGTTTGGCTCTTCCCAGTTGTCTAGGGTCAAATGTTTACTCAGCAGGGAATCAGACATTTTCTCTATAGTCTTCAGCTTCAAAGGAGAATTGGTGTGAGGCCAAATGCCAAGTGCTGCGGAAATTCCTCTCTATTTACTAAGGGCTACAGTTTATTTCAAACGAGTGCTAAGAAAGGGCACAGATTCATCATAGGGAGTCTCAATTTAAGAGGCTCACATTTAGGAACTATCTCAAATTCTTTAAGTGGAATCTATTTTAACAGTAAGGTGTCTGGAAAATATATGGAAAAAATGCAAGATTTCTGAATTAAGATTGTTTGATCTGAATATGAAATAACATTTAATTGTTATATTTCCCAGACTGAGTGATTTCTGAGATTTGCCTCGAAAATATTTTGAAGATTACAGACCAAAAATGACATAAGCTTAGCTACTACCGTAATATATATGAAAAATCAAAATATGCCCTCTGTGTTTATAGATCGGTAGCTAACAAGTGTTCCATTGCAGAGTATTAATTGAACATGAGTTAAAACACTCCCATTCTATATATACACGTATCATTCCAAAATAACTGTATATAACCAGGGAAATATACAAATCACTTGTACCAAACGGATGGTTAGGAATGCTTTTGGAAAATATGAGTATATACAATTGTTCTTGTCAATTCTTAGATGAATATGCTTATGCATTTTTTCTGTATTGTGCAAGTCACTTATGTAAGCAGATAAGTGAAATAAAGGTTCAATTACTGTATACTGTTGCTGCTGTTTTTATGCCCTTTCATTATAGGCAGCACAGGTAGCAATGCCTACAGCCAAGTTTGCCTAACACTTCCCACTGTAAGCAATTGAAAGCAGGTTTTTATAACATTGCCAAACTTTAACCATTTAGACTGAAATGTTTAATGTTGGGTGTCTGCCTCAGGCCATTTTGTTTGTTTTGTTTCTGAAATTTGGGTTCAAAGGATTAATCTGTGTCTGAAAAAGATGCTAAGAAAAAATATGTTTTGCCCATGTTAAAAACAAATTATTGTAACAGGAGTTTAAAACTTGGTAATGGTGGGGAGGGTTGCCCTGGGCTCAAGGATGTGCCTTTTGTCATCTTTGTGAAAAACGCACCCACATTGGCATTTACAGACATCTGAAAAATCTCAGTTCACATGTGCTCAGAGGAGACTTGTTGGATTTTGTCCTCTAAATTCTCTCTGCATCGAGCATGGCCCATCCACTTACAGCTCTTACACGTGGCCAGATTATACCAGGGTTGCCAACTCTGAGATGCACTGCTTGTCCCCACCAGCCCGACCCTTCCTTCCCCTTCTGCCTTCCCCTCCCTGCCATGCAGGCAGCAGTGCAGTGTGGGGACTGTAGGCAGCTCAAGTCCTCTTTTCCTCTTATCTTCTAATTACCCCTCTACCACACCCACTCCCAAGAACCTGGCTCCTGCCACTCCAGTCTCTATTGCCAATACCATGCTGCTGGTGAACCTTGATCCATCCAGTTCCTGGTCCCCATGTTGGGAGGAGCCACTGCCGGCTTCAGTAGATTGTAGACTTAGAGCAGGACCTAGGTGCTGGACTGGTTATGCTCTGCTCCCAACCGTACAATGTGCACTCACTCTTAATTACAAGATCTCTGCTTGGCTGCCCAGCTTACAGTGGGGATGTTGGTGCCTTGAAAAAAACCTGGCACATTTTCACAATTAACTGGCAAGGCACCACTACAAGGCACAACAGCTGGGTGGCAATCCTAGATTTTATATGCACCATCCCTACAGAATGACTGAACAGGATCCAGCCCAAAACTGGGGGTAGAGGAGGGCTAAGCTCTGCTCTGTAAGGGTTTGTCTACACTACCACCCTAGTTCGAACTAGGGTGGTTAATGTAGGCAACCGGAGTTGCAAATGAAGCCCGGGATTTGAATTTCCCGGGCTTCATTTGCATGTTGCCGGGCGCCGCCTTTTTTAAATCCCCGCTAGTTCAGACTCCATGCCCGCGGCTACACGCGGCACGAACTAGGTAGTGGGGATTAGGCTTCCTATTCCGAACTATCTGTACTCCTTATGTATTTTTAATATTGACATCATGTTTGTTTTCCTTTATGAAGCAGCATTGTGGATATCTACAACAGAAATTGATAAGCTCAACTCATTCCAAAATAAATGCCCACAGAAGTGTTTCAGAGTCCCATTAGTGTTTTTTGAAATATCAGAAATTCTGCATAGAGCAAAACTATCTAAGGGTATGTCTAGACTACATGGCTCCATCGACGGAGCCATGTAAAATAGTTTACCTGGCATAGTCAAAGAAGCTGGGATTTAAATAATTCCCACTTCATTAAAATAAAAATGGCCACCGCACTGTGCCAATGATCAGCTGATCCGGCACAGCGCGGCAGTCTAGATGTGGCGTGGTCGACAAGGGAAGCTGCTCCGGTATGCCTCGTGAAACAAGGTTTATCGGAGCGGTCGACAAAGACTTCCCTTGTCAACCATGCTGCGTCTCGAGTGCCGCGCTGTGCCGGATCAGCTGATCATAGGCACAGCACGGTGTAGCCAGACAGCCCCCCCCCATATCATCCATTTTATTTGCCTCTCTGAAGCATACAGGACAGAGAAGGAGCAATAAAATCAGCATAGTCTATGCTGGCTCATATGATCCTGAGAAGCTGAAAACATAGATATGAGGAGAGAACGATTAAGGCAATAAGCTGGCCTCGAGGCTGCGAGAAGTACCCGGCTGGCACCCATGTTGATACGAACACACAGTCCCTGGAAGAGGAATTTCCCACTGAGAAAAGAATGCCCAGTACTTCCAATTTAGTTATCTCTCTTACAAGTGTAAATTAAGTTCACAACTCCCTTGTAAGAACTGGTCTCACAAAAGACAGACCAGCACCATTTGGCATCACAGATAAGAAAGAGAAATATGTGACCCCATGGGTATAAAGGTGGATACAGCAGCACACTCACTTTTGAGTGTCAATCTACCCTCTACCTGCTGGTCGGGTTAGGTGTTTGACCTCCCGAGGTTCTATGGGGACGTCCACTTCGTATTTTCGTCTTTCCTAGGAATTGAGGGACCGGCCCTGGCCTGACACGCTGGAGTCGAGAGGCACAGAAGGGGGTAAAAATTGTACCTGGATGTGGTCCTCTGTCTTAAGTGTACACAGACTAAGAGCTCTTTAAAGGTTAAGCTGTTACTTGGTACTATTATTTCTGTTTTTCCTATCTTTATCTTCTTTGTAACCATTTTTAAGATCTATATTTTGCTAGCAGTTAAGAAATAGAACAATAGCCATTGCAACCATATGATTTATAAGCTTCCTCAATAAACCTGTAACTGTTTAAGCTTTAACCTGACTCCTTCAGTTGCTGTAACAGACCCAGGCACAATTTAAAAGAACTTCAGCCGGTCTTAAGGGACAGATATAGGGAGAGCTTGGGCGTTTGGATTTGTGTCACTCCCAGGTGGCAGATACATTGGGGCACTTCTCAGCCTCCCCCAGGCTGCCCGCTGCGAAGGAATCACAGATTCTAGCAGCTAAAATCTGAAGTGTAATAAGCTCTCCCTGCAAACTTATTGGGGCGCTCGTCAACCTCCTCCAGGTTGCCCGCTGCAAGGGACCCTGGACTCAGCAGTTGAAGTCTCGGGTATATAGCATACACACACACACCACTCACTGCCCTGACTGTCGGCTGACACACGGTGGCCATTTTTATTTTAATGAAGCGGGGATTATTTAAATCCCCGCTTCTTTGGCTATGCTGAGTAAACTATTTTGCATGGCTCCATCGATGGAGCCATGTAGTCTAGACGTACCCTAAAGCATCAAATATGGTAAGGAGACAATGATGCATGCATGTATTTAGGATACACTTTAAGAATGCCACCAACATAACTTTCATGGAAAGTGATAGCATGGATACTGCCTGAAAAGAAAGAGAGAGGGCAACCTAGTGAAATGCTGAACAACACAGAAAGAAGCCAAGTTCATCAACCTGAACAGACCAGCATAAGGTGGAAATAAATGGTGAAAATTGGTGAACAGCATAACCATCTGTGGATACAGGAAGATAAAGAAAAGAAAGAAAATATTAATATGTGTGTGTGTGCCTGTGCATGTATGTGTGGGTGTTTTGACATGAAATACTTCACTACATCAGTGCATTCTAGAGTTCATGCATTCATTCAGTTTGCTGTCAACTGGTGGAATTAAAAATCATACGTTTCTATTTCATATTCCAAGTCTAGGTAGCATAACATTCAGGCAAATTCTTATGATGGTATATTTTGATAAAAGTAGCAATAAGATGAAAGATAAGAAGAAAATAAAGGGAGGTGGGAGGTGAGTAAATCAGTGGAGGATCATAAAGTCTAGCTGGAAGGTTTTATATAAGATTCTGAAGTTAGAGGTGGAGTTAGTTGATTGCTATGGAGAATGCAGCAAAGTGTTCGCACTGTAAGACACTAATGAGGAAATGATCTGCCCATTTTTGAATATAGCTTGCTGGATGTGGCATGCATATTTCTCAATCCCTGGTAAAAGGAGTGTGGAGGGAGCGGAAAGAGGTTCCTGGACACACATCTGTGACTCAGGCAAAGGCAGATCCTATGCTTTGTTGTTTATGGAATAGTTGATTCTACTGGGTTCTGAATCAGATTAGATTTAGCCACAAAGAGCCAGGGAAACTTGCTGTCTCACTCAGTTTTGGTTTAACAAGAGAGTGCCCAGCCCCCTCTACAGCTAAGCATTTAAGCACATAAAAAGGTAAGCACATGCTTTACTGTATTGCTGAACAAAGTTGGATGTAAGTTTGTGCTATGCCATAAGGCCTGAAACATTTCTGTGTCCTTGAAGTCAGAAGCCTTTTGGTTGGTCAGAAAGAAGTCTGCAGTGTTGCTTTTAGTGGAAGATGCTGTTTTTCCAAAATAATGTTTTGAGTTAGTTATCCCAGATAATTATTTTTGACTGCTTTTTGGAGGCATCAATAGGCTGATTTACAGTCCACCCACAAAGCAGCACAATTGCTTTTCATGACCTGGTAGAGAGATCCTTTTATTATTTGGTAGTAGCTTGGTTTATTTGGGGGAACGATGCAAATACAAACATGAGACTTAACTCTCAGAAAAATTCAGGCAGCATCCATCAGGAAGTCCCCATGCTGCTATACACATATAAATGCTCCCTCTTTTGTTCTTGCAGGATTCCAAAGAATAAAACCAAAGCACAAAGCAGAGGAGGCAACCACTGAGTGAATGCAACAGTGTTTCCTTAATCCATGTGGATCAAAAACATGAACGTTTTGATTCTGTAAAGAATCTTCCTCAGCATGCTGGATTAATCACATGGATTAATAAAACACTGTTGCATTCACTCAGTGATGCCTCCTCTGCTTTGTATTTTCTTTTTTTTATTCTTTGGAACCCTGCAGGAATCCCCCCCCCCCAAAAAAGAAGAGAGAATTTATAAGAGTAGGTCTTTAATAAAACTCCTCCTGCATAAGGTATGTTTCCTTCATTTTTTTATGCATCCCAGTATGCATTTTGAATTTTTCTGTGTGCTAAACCCGTGGTTTTTTTAAGATTTGCCGTGGTCACCTTGAGCTGCAAAATCTATTTGCGATTAATTTTTCCTTGCTCCTGTTTTAAGAGAGGAATGCAATTAAAATCAAACATTAGGACTCTCATAATTTAAACTTCATGTTCTAGTGCAAAAACTTGATGTCATTTCAATCAATTGCTAAAGAGTGGAGGTTATTGTTAGGGGTCATTCCAGAGAACTGTTCAACTCTACAGGTTACACCTCCCTAAATCGAGGCACTCTGGTCCGGCAACTGGTCCCAAGCCAGAGAGCCCCAGTGGCTGGGAATCAGGTAGCAGCCCAGCGGGGAGCTTGGCTGCACGAGCAGCGGGTCTGGCAGAGTGGCTGCATGAACTGGGAAATCAGGGCCACATGGCAGCCTGGCAGGGAGCAGGAGCCACGCATGCTAGGGAGCTGGAGCCGAAGCTGGGGTCATGCGGCAACCTGGTAGGGGAGCTGGATCCAGGGCCATGACAGTGTGGCAGGGAGACCAGGCTGTGGCAGCTGGGGCTGTTAGCAGGGTGACCAGCCAGAGCTGACAGCGGAGCCAGCAGCAGACTAGAAAGCTGGCAGCAGGGGACCTCTCCTGGTTCAGCAAATTCAGCTGTTGTGACTTTGGGACAGGTCAGAGGATTTTTATCCTCCCAGGCAATCAGACTGAATTTTGGGGGTGAAGCTGTCAAGCAACTTAGGTCTCAAACATGGGCTCAAGTATCAACCTTGGGGAAACCCACACATTGTGAGATGCCCACTTGCTTCTCACAACTGGAATGTGATACTGTCATGGCTACCAACATTGCCAGGTGTTTGCTCACTGAACAAGATGGTTTCCTCCCATAGTTTCACCCCAGAAGCAGTCTTGAGTGGGCATGATGGAAGGACTTCAGCTATCCTTCAAAACATCATCTGATCAGTCCCAAAGCTGAAGGAGTTCACACCCTGCTGGATAAACTGTAATGGCTGGGGGTATGTCTACACTACCCCGCTAGTTCGAACTAGCGGGGTAATGTATGCATACCGCACTTGCTAATGAAGCCCGGGATTTGAATTTCCCGGGCTTCATTAGCATAAGCGGGGAGCCGCCATTTTTAAATCCCCGCTGCTTCGAACCCCGTGTAGCGCGGCTACACGGGGCTCGAACTAGGTAGTTCGGACTAGGGTCCTATTCCGAACTACCGTTACTCCTCGTGAAACGAGGAGTACCGGTAGTTCGGAATAGGCACCCTAGTCCGAACTACCTAGTTCGAGCCCCGTGTAGCCGCGCTACACGGGGTTCGAAGCAGCGGGGATTTAAAAATGGCGGCTCCCCGCTTATGCTAATGAAGCCCGGGAAATTCAAATCCCGGGCTTCATTAGCAAGTGCGGTATGCATACATTACCCTCCTAGTTCGAACTAGGAGGGTAGTGTAGACATACCCTGGTACAGGATCCATTCCAACCTGGTGGGTATGTCCATTAATTTTTTGGACAGAAGTGCTCTTGGTTATGCCCAGGATGTAAGGGGTTAAGTATTGTGATGAATACTGGGGCGTATACTGCCTTTCTGCTTCCTGCTTGTTTAGTTTTTCTTTTGTTTTTCCTGATTCTTTCTCCCTAAACTCAGTGTTCCTGTTCCTCTTTAAGGCTCGGTGTGTGTGCATAGCGCTGGGTGTGGTGCAGCTACTCCGGGTGTGGTATAGCTACTCCCGGTCAGGTACGACATATGTTTGGACTGTTGTTGTGTTCTGTTCAGACTGTTGTCGAATCTTATAGTTTTAAACCCAATTCGATGGATTTTTGGAGCTTCATAAGAACATAAGAGCATAAGAATGGCCGTACTGGGTCAGACCAAAGGTCCATCTAGTCCAGTAGCCTGTCTGCCGACAGTGGCCAGCGCCAGGTGTCTCAGAGGGGGTGGACCGAAGACAATGATCAAGCGATTTGTCTCATGCCATCCATCTCTAGCCTCTGACAAACAGAGGCCAGGGACACCATTTCTATCCCCTGGCTAATAGCTTTTTATGGACCTAACCTCCATGAAATTATCTAGCTTCTCTGTTAAACTCTGTTATAGTTCTAGCCTTCACAGCCTCCTCTGGCAAGGAGTTCCACAGGTTGACTATGCGCTGTGTGAAGAAGAACTTTCTTTTAGTAGTTTTCAATCTGCTACCCATTCATTTCATTTGGTGTCATCTAGTTCTTCTATTATGGGAACTAATAAATAACTTTTCTTTATTCAGCCTCTCCACACCACTCATGATTTTATAGACCTCTATCATATTCCCCCTCAGTCTCCTCTTTTCTAAACTGAAAAGTCCCAGTCACTTTAGCCTCTCTTCATATGGGAAGAGATGATGATTTTTGGGAGTTTGGGGATGCTAATATTGGCAGGGTTCAGGGTTATTATATGTGTTGATTGATAACCTGTGTGTCCGGCTTCAAGACTGAGTTTTTTTAATGTGTTTTTGGATTGCCATTTTCGTGTATCAGAATGTACTGGTATGGCAACAAGTGCTCCTTTGCTGCTGCCAATGCTGCCTGCACATCTTTTATCATGGTCTGTGTTTGTTTGCATCTTACAGCACTGATAACAAAACGTAACTTTTTTAAAGGCCAACTCAGCATTGCATGGGAGTAGGGTGGCAGGGATAATAAGAACTTAGTGCAATATTTTCTCCCGCCATTGACAGATACAGCAATTAAGCGCCAGCGAGCACTGAAAATAATGTTAAACAGTCATTTGACCCTAATAGCGTGAACTAACACCGTGGCAGTGTTTTTTTAAAAAAAAATAAACACAAAGAGAAAAGTAATTTTGAAAGAGGGGCCACCCCCATTTGTATGATAGACATATGCAAGCCCCGCACAGATTCAGTTCTATTGACTAAAACCACAGCTATTTCACTCTGGGGTTTCTCTGGCAATGTGCTATGTTTCACAATGTAGAAAATAGGCAGTAGGAAGTGGGAATTACCAAGAGAAAGAGGAGATCATCAGGGCCCTGATTCAGGCACGTATGTAAGACTGTGCATAAATCCATTCATTTTCAGGAAAGCACTTCAGCGGCATTTACACACGCTTAAGCACTTTTCCTGTAAGGGGATGCTTTCCAGGGCCTCCCTTCATTCCTACTTATGACCTATACCTGGACGTGAAAGGGTGTCTTTGCAGGTGAAAAGTGAGGACTGAGGTAGCTATGTGGGTTCCATGGAGTCCTACAATGTTGCCTAATGCTACCTGGGTTTTTAATAAGGAAGCGTGGCATGTTGTATTTGCAATTCTCAGTGTGTGATGCTGTATCTTGGTTGGGGCTGGCTGCACCGCCAATCGAAGAGGAGGGCAGCTGTAATTTCCTCCATTTCATGCAAATTAGCTTCAGCCATAAAGGTCCTGGCAGTGTGCCAGTGTGGCCCTCTTTGGCTAAATTTTGATTCTTCTGGGTTAAAGTATTTACCCTTTTGCTTCAAAGACCTTTATTAATCGAAATGTTTTCAGCATTTTATGGACAAATATTTTTAAAATGTCTCTTGAAGGGATTTTTTTAAAATATATTATGATAAACCATTGGTAGTGCTGAAGTTAAAGGAACAGTGAACAAGTAAAGAAAATAATGGAATCCATTCTTGTTCCTACTGAAACATTACTATAAATGCTACTTCACAAATGCCATTAAAATGCGTGTCAGGAATTTTCCTTGGCCGTCTATATGCCTTCTTTTAAGATCATTCAACTACATAATGACTTGTAAAGATATTCTTTTTGAAGTGGAAAAACTTTTTCACAGGCTAGCTGAAAAAAAAAGATATTCATGGATTTTCAATGCAAGATTTTAGGAACATCTTAATTTCATTGCTCTGGGATTTTTTCCCCAAAATAGTTAAATTTAACTATGGTTTTGTGTTTCTCTTATCTTTTATTTAATAAGAATGATTTTAATTTTAACAACACTAAAATCAATTGGCAAGAAAATTATAGACCTGCATTCTTTCATTTTGCATTTTATTCTGGGAACTTAACAATTTTTGTTTTCAAAATCACATTTGAGAATATTTTTCTCTCTAAAACTAAAAAAGCTATTTATTTGCATTCATTTCTCTCTGAGTACATTCACAGATTACAAAAACCCTTTTGAAATCAGTATTTGAAGTCTGGTTCTGCCTTCAAAAGTGACTGTGGAAATGGGATTTGGGGGTTCCAAGTTCTCTGTGTTGCAATGATTTCCATATCTAATTTGTTTAATCTGCAAACAAAAAGAGGGTTTTTTTCTAGTTATGAGCCCCACAAATTCTCTTTGGCTTCAAGTCAAGATGTATATTCCCCATACTGAATATCATCACCAGCAGTAGAAGTTAAGCAAACTCAATTTGGTCCTTAGCTCAGCTTGTGCAAACACATTGCCTTCAGATTATGTTCTCAGATAATATGTCCACATATTATTTTGATGGCTAATGGGGTTGCACAGACACTATCAAAGCTCCAATCTTTGAAGACATAGGTAATGCTGGAATGACTGACTTTTGCCTATAGAACCTTTATGACTGCAACTGCGACTGCGACACAAGATAAAAAGGTCTCAGACTGACGGTCACAACCTAGAGTTCATCATTGTCATCATCATCATCATGGCAAATCCCAGAGAGATCTTTGAAAATAGAGTGCCACCTGGATTGGCTTAATCTCCAAGTAGGCCCTGAAGATAGTCTGGCTGGATATTCAGTTCGTGTCCATTTCTGGTGACTTTATCATACCACTTATACCTTTGGCAACCATGTAATTACTGGGCATGTAGTAGCATTCCTTGGTAAATACTCTCTATAATTTGTAATTGAAACAATATATCAATTGCAATTTAATATTCTCTTGTTGTTTTGGTTTGAGACAAAAAAATGCTGATATATCATTGATCTATCTCTATATATAGGTTTTAGAGTCCGTCTGTCTCTGAGTCCATCTGTCTGTGCATCTGTGAGTCAGTTTGTTCAAGAACTCCTCCTAAACTGTAAAACCTCTGATGCTAACTTAAACCAAGGTCAGGGGGTGGCTGTGCCTGGAAAATGGGAAGTGCCGGGATTGGGACACTTTTCGATAATATGGAAAAGGAGGGGGCAGAGAGGTGAGGGACACAAAAGGGAGGAGCACAGAGAAGAGGGACACAATCCTGAAAGTGGCCACCATGGGCAGCTGCAGCACAAAGAGAATGGTTATCAGGTCTGGGGCTCTGCCAGATTGCCTGCCACCAGATCACATAAGGAGCCTCCCTGCCCCAAACCCAGAGCCTGCCCTCCCCCCCCTCCCCGGAGAATCTGCAGGCTATGGAGCGTGGGCTGCTCGAGGAGTGGACAATTCCTGGAGCCTTACTCCCTCTCCCCTCCCAGACAGCTTGCAGGATGTGGATGGGACCTTCTGGAGAAGGGAGAAGCCCCTAGAGCCTTGCCCCCCTCAACAGCCAGCAGGCCACAGGAAGGCACTGGGGGGGGGGGGGAATGGGAGAAGGGAAGCCCCTAGAGCCTGGCCCACCCTGACAGCCTGCAGGACATGGGGGCAGCCCCTGGAGCCTCACCCCCCTCCCAGACAACCTACAAGTTGCAGAGGGGCTGCTGGAGGCTGGAGATAGCTCTCAGCCCCTCTGGAGAAGCCACTGGCTGATGAGCACTGCTATGGCCCCCTGGGAGGAGCCACTGCTGGAGCCCCACACCTTCCAACCTCCTGTCCTGAGCCCCGTGCTCTGAGTCCTGCACCTCCCACCTAACTTGACTTTTTCACCCCCACTTCTTTCCCTCTGAGCCCCCCATCTTCTTCTCCCTTCTCTGAGGCCCCCCCGCCTTGAGCCCACCCCATACCTCCCAGCCCTCTGCACTAAGCCACTCACCCCCACCTCTCCTTACCCCCGAACCTTCACTCCAACCTTCATTTTCCTTCATTTGTAAAAAAATACAATCATTGAAATAAAGCATGCCCATTTTTCATTTATTCTCCCACCCCCCAAAAAACCCCCAAACAACCTTCAGTTAAACACCTGAGCAATGCTGGGTAAATCTGCTAGTTATTTTATATATTTATATCACATCTCCTCTTATTAGTTTCCTTTTTAAATTAAACAATACCAATCTTCAGTCTGTTCAGACAAGAGTGTTTTGAGGCTCTTTATTACTCTTGTTGCCCTTCTCTGAATCCCTTCTAATTTAACAATATCATGTTTGTGATGGCATGACCAGTTCTGAAAACAGGAGTGGAACCAGATAGGGTGAAGCTCTGTCTTATGCTTCTTTGGTGGTCAATTTTCCATACAGATATTTATTCTGATCTTTACAAAGTGATATAATATTGTAAATATTTTTGTAAGAGTAGCTTATTGTGCTTCACAAAATATTTCAGTTTTGAACCTCTGAAGTTGTTCTCCTTCAAGATTTCTTAGTTGGTCAGGATTTTGTTTTCTTCCATAAAAATGGGCAGATGGTATGATCTGTTATTTTATTAGTGTTTTGTGTTTGTGACATGTCTTTTCCAAGAAAGGGAAGAGCAGAATCCAGGAGCTTGTTTGCAATGCTAAAATATCTATTATGGGCAGTCGTGATTAAACAATATGGGTATGTCTACACTACAGCACTAATTCGAACTAACTTAATTTGAATTAGTTAATTCGAACTAAGCTAATTCGAACTAGTGCATCTAGACCTAAAAACTAGTTCGAATTAGCATTTTGCTAATTGAGTGGACCCTGAACCGGGGTTAAGGATGGCCGGAAGCAGTGCCGGCAGGGCATCAGATTAGGACTTAGAGCGTGGAGCTGCTGTCTCAGGCTAGCCGAGGGCTGTGCTTAAAGGGACCTGACCCCCACCCCAGACAGACAGTTCTCAGGGGTTCCCCGCTTGCAAAGCAGTCCTAGCTTGGAGTGCCCTGAGTGCCCACACTCGGCACATCACAGCACTCGGCCATCAGCCCAGCTGCACTTGCTGCAGGCTGCCATCCGGAGGGGCGGGGGGGGGTCAATCAAGGGGCTTCAGGAGAGCTTCCACCCCGAGGAGCCCGCAGAGCCAGCCCAGTCTTCCCCATCGGGGGCTCGTACCCCATTCCTCCCTCACCTCCTTCCACTTACCCCTCCCCTTCCTGATGTACAAAATAAAGGACACGTGTGTTCAAAAATAGAAACTCTCTTTATTGAACAAAACTCCGGGAGACTGGGAAAAGGAGGTGGGAGAGGGGAAGAGAGAGGGTGGGAGAGGAGAGGGCAACTAAAATGATCAGGGGTTTGGAACAGGTCCCATATGAAGAGAGGCTACAGAGACTGGGACTTTTCAGCTTATAAAAGAGGAGACTGAGGGGGGATATGATAGAGGTCTATAAAAGCATGAGTGGTGTGGAGAGGATGCATAAAGAAAAGTTCTTCATTAATTCCCATAATAGAGGGACTAGAGGACACCAAATGAAATGAATAGGTAGCAGGCTTCAAACTAACAACAGAAAGTTCTTCTTTACAAAGCAAATAGTCAACCTGTGGAACTCCTTGCTGCAGGAGACTGTGAAGGCTAGAACTATAACAGAGTTTAAAGAGAAGTGAGATAAATTCATGGAGGTTGGGTCCATGGAGTGGTATTAGCCAGGGGGTAGAAATGGTGTCCCTGGCCTCTGTTTGTGGAAGGCTGGAGATGGATGGCACGAGACCAAATGGCTTGGTCATTGTCTTCGGTCCATCCCCTCCAGGGTACCTAGTGTTGGCCGCTGTCGGCAGACAGGCTACTGGGCTAGATGGACCTTTGGTCTGACCCAGTACGGCCATTCTAAGCTCAGGGCTCAGAGTCGGGGGTCTCCGTGGACCACCTTGATTTTCATGCAAACCTGCTCTTGGGTGGCCAGGCTGGCAGCTATCCTGCCCTACACAGCCACTTTCCTGTGCCTAGTGCGGAGGTCGTGGATGAGATTCACGATGTCTGCACTAGACCAGGCGGACGCCCGCCTCTTGCGGACCTGGGCAGGCTCCCGGGAGCCGCCAGCCTGGTCCCGGGAAGAGGCGGAGGGCTGGGTGGCAGCGGGTGGCTGGCTCGAGCTGTGCCAGGTGCAGGGTCTGCTGGCTGGGTGCTGGCAGGCTTGCACCTGGCACGGGCACCGTAGCCAGCTCGTGCCCCTTTAAGGGCTCCGTGGCCGGGAGGGGGGCAGAAGAGTTTCCCTGGTGGTGCCCAGAGTGGCCACCAGGGCAAGCTGGGGAGGGCTAGCCTCCCACTAGTTCGAATTAAGTGGCTACACAGCCCTTAGTTCGAACTACTTAATTCAAACTAAGCGTTAGTCCTCGTAGAATGAGGTTTACCTAGTTCGAATTAAGCACTCCGCTAGTTCGAATTAAGTTCGAACTAGCGGTTCGCATGTGTAGCGCCTTAGATATTAGCCCTTGTGAAATGGTGTCGTTGTGAGAATTCCAGGCAAGGTGGAAAAATGTCTTTGCTTCTCTTAAATACCCATGAGCATGACAACAGTGATTTTTGCCTGTGGAAGGCAAGAAATTCCCTTAAAATATTAATCTCTCAACCACAATCAAAGTCAATCCCCATAATTTTTCTGAAGAGTTTTTATTTTATCATAGCCTGTAGTTAAAAGAACCATTAAATAAACCAAGTGGAATCTCACTCAGCTGATAAACAGTCCTATTGGAATCCACACTAGCTTGTAATGAAATGGCAACAATATGGTCATTGAAGACTTTTAGCGTATGTCTACATGGCAAGCAGAAATCCACTGTAATGATTCTCAGAGCCTGGGTATACAGAATCAGAATGTACATTCAGTCTTAGGCTCTGAAGACTCCCCTTTCTTCCTCAATTTAATAGCATGAGCTCCAGACCAAGTCCAAACAGGTACACTGGTGTTTTTAATGCTGTAGCACAAGCCCAGGTCTATAGAGGTGGGCTCAGATTCAGTGTTATAAATTTCTGCTTGCCTTGTAGATGTAGCCATAATTTTGTTTTTCAGGACTAAATGCTCTCAGAACTTTAACTGCTACTGGCACATCCTGAAGTCTTTTCTCAATTTAATTTGGTCTTTACCTAGGGCAAGACTCACTTCGATATAAATGTCCGAGTGAAGATTTGAGGATTTGGCCAAATATGTGGTCATTTAGGTCTGCTCACTTGTATAATTTAGTATGCATCTTTGCTTGTCTCAGTGTTATCAAACGTAAACCAGGGAGCTTCAGAAACGTGGATAATTATAATTAAACTCCATTTTATAGAAGGAGAAACTGCTGCAAAGAGGTTAAGTGACCTGCCCTAGGTTACACAGTGAGTCAACAGCAGAGCCGGAAATTTAACCCAAGTCAGTCTATCTATTTAGGTTTTCATGCCATGCTCACCACTGTAGAGTCTGAGGGAAGGCGACTGAGGTCTGCTAATTCCTTATCTCACACTCTTTCTATGGGATCATCATTCTTCAGTAATCTTACTATATATTTTAGAAATGTGCATTTGTGTGTCTGTCTCTCTGTCCATGAGTCTGTTTGTTCAAGAACTCTCCCTTAAACAGTAAGAGCTAGAATCAGCCAATTTGGTATGAAGCTTCCTCTTATCCTAACTTAAAAAAAGGTCAGGGTTTGGTTGAGCCAGTACAATGGGGTGTGTAATTGTTTCTCATAACATGGAAAGAGAGGGGTCTAGTAGAAGGGACAATTATACTGTAGAATAACCAAAAGGTGGCAGCAAGAGGCCATAGATGGGGACTGGGACAACTTTAACCCCATTCAACCAGTGAGGGGCAGGGGTGGAGAAAGGGAAAGCTATCTACTATATATTTCAGAGAGTTTGTGTGTCTGTTTGTCTGTCCCTCAGCCCGGGGACATGCACTCCTCCCACAGCTGTGTCTGCAGGAACTGCAGAGGCCGTGGAGAGGTGCTTCTGACCTGGCCCAAGCTGCTGCAATGAGAGAAGGCTGGCATTGTCCTCTCTCCCTGGGGTAGCCTGCATCCTGAACCCCTCATCCCCAGCCCCACCCCAGAGCAATGATTTAAATGAAGAAAAACAAAACTTATTTGAATTAAGGACCTGAGCAATAGCAGGTAAATCTTCTAGTATTGTATACAATTGTGACACACGTGAGTTGTGGATTTATAGGTTGTGCTTATTGTATACACTTCATCTGTCTATATTTGTATCAGTTTTTATCCAATTACATCTATGACTCTTTGTAAATTATTTTTAACTTGAAAATTCCTGCCAGTGTGACATTATTAAGCCAGAAGCTTAATAATGACAATTGCCTGATGCCACTATATACTCTTTATACGATCAAGAATCCAAACTTTTGTATAATACAAAGATATTTCCTTATATAGAAACAATTAGTGAAGATTTCATTTTTATTTAGATGCCTCAAAAATGTTCCTTCCCCAAGTGAAATATGCTCAGTGGTCTTCACTGAGTTTTTAAGTCTATTTGATGGGACTTTCACACAATAGCTTATCATTGGTGATCTTAGGAGGTGAGTGTTTACTCAGAGGCCCAAGACTAAATCTTCAAGGAGAATGAATGCTGGAGGTTTTCCATATAAATTCATATAAATCAAGCACTCAGACAAAGAGAAGTGTGGTGCAACCTGCATTCTGGGTAGTTACACAATGCACCTCACTTGCACAAGAACAGAAGAGGTCTGTTTTAAAGCTCTAAATTGCCCATCTTTTATGTGTGCTGAATTCATCATTTTATGAAAGGCTGGTGGAGAGACTAAAGGAGTGTTTTGGTTTATTACAACTAAGTTGTTTTAATGTTAAAAGATTATAAAATTCAATGTGCCTGTATTTTCCAAACAAAATAAAATGTTATACCAGCTACCATGTCTTAGGAATGGCAAGATTCTTGAAAAGGGTGAAGCAGAAAAAAATCCAAACTTGTGTTAATGTATAGGCATTCATCATCTGCTGTTCATTAACACACATATTGCTAATGCCTGGCAATGGGGCGAACATTTTTCTGGAGTGGGGTCGAAAAACTAATTATTCACCATATGGTGGCTGGCTCAGCAACAATTGCTGGAGCCATGGAAGCAAAGGGAAGTTGGCTGGTTGATTTCTTTGGGCAGTTTGCACAGCGATGACTCTCTTGACACATGCCATTCATGTGGTCTCTGAATAACAGATGGGCTAAGGCTGGGAACTGTGGAAAAATCATGGCAGAGATCTGGTGGCAGCCTCTGTCTTTTTATCCTTCAGAATGACTTTGGGTCACATGGTCTGTGGAAATAACAAGCAGGGGATTGTACTCTGAGGATTTCCCTGCTTCTTTCATAAAGCCAGAGTGTAATTTTGACTGCCTTTTCGTATTTTGTTTATTAAAGGGATCAGGGTTTTAGATGAAAGAGATTACTTGGTTTGTGGTAGGGGGTTGTGCTATGGCAGTGACACTCAGCTCATTGTTAGCAGGAAAAATGCTGGCAGTTTGATAAGGGATAAGAAAATGGAGGGGGTTTAAATTAAAATTTAAATTACTCCTTATTTGTTCTCTTCTCATTTGTAAATCTCACATAGGCAAGTTAAGATAAGAGCTGTTTTAGATTCAGAATACTCAAACCTGAAATGAGTTAGTGTTTTTTTTTTCCAGAGGAGCTTAGGAAGGGAGGGTAAGATTAATTTGAACATGCTGCACTTGCAACTTGTGTGCTTTCTGGATTTTACATTGTTCCAAAGAGGTAAAAAATGGGGAAGAAGGAGAAAGTAGCCAATAGGAGATTTTCTGGGCTTTTCATACTTTCTAAGAAAATCAGATTAACTTGAACTGTTGATGATAATCAAATTAAATTTTAATTAAGTGCGGTAGTTCATGGCAGCTTGGATCAGAACTTTCTTCTGTCTCTTCCTATGTGACTGTTCTTAGCAAAAGGCAAAGTGAGTGTGCAATATAAGTATTTAGGGTGCCATTCTTGTACTGTATTTGACCAGAATTGCCACTCTGAGGCTGGTCATGCTGATTATCCTTTACCTTGGTTATACAATGAGAAAGTGGTCCAATACTGAATATGCCAAAGTTTAGATCTACAATTCAATTGTGTGTTTGTTTTCCCAAACACAATTAACCACTAATTTTTCTGATCATATTTAACGAGAACATTGCAGAAACGTAAATCTTTTGTAGAGTCAAACTCAAGATTCAAACACTACAAATCAGATAAATAGTGACTATCTTTGTTGTGCAGTCACATTATTTATTGCACATGAGTTTTCGGATGTAAATGTTTGTGAATCCTAAGAATTTCACAAGTTTTAGCATGAACAGCTTTTATCTGAAAAATACAATCTCTTATTTTGAATGATTCGTTTCTTTATCAGTCAATTACAAGAAATAATATATCATGTAACTTCTGAAAGTCACACTCAGGTAGAGTGGAGGCATGCTGAATGGCCCATGGTCCACACAACACATATTTACATTTGGCCACTTAGACTATTTGATGAACTCTTAAGAATAATGAATACATTTGTAAAAATACGGATTAATACACATGCAGAAAAATGAGTATAAAACTCAAGTATTTTCTGCAATGGAAAGTTGTTCAGCTCTAATTCAAACTCTTGCTTTTTTTTTGCATTCTTGCAACTGAAAAATATCTCTGGTTTTTAGGGGCCTTGATTCTGCTGCCTCTACTCACAATGAATACCAACTACTCACTTGTAGTTCTACTAACTGATCTGAGACTAATTTGCAGGAGTGAGTACTTCTGATTGTAAGAATTGTAGAAAGGAGTAGCATGGGGAGGGGGGGGAGAGGGCAGGAACAAAATAATTAGATTCAAAACTGAACTTGACAAATTTATGGAGAGGATGGTATGATGAGATATATGTAATTGCAGGCAGATCTGTCATCAGCTGCTATTAGCAAATATCCCCAGTGGCCGGAGATGGGACATTAGATGAGGCTGCTCTGAGTTACTACTGAGAATTTTTCCCCAGATTTCTGGCTGGTGGGTGTGGCCCACATGCATATGAGCTATTTGGTCACCATATTTGGGGTCTTGCAGGAATTTCCACCCCTGTCTTACTGGCAGCAATCCTGGGAGTATTTTGCCTTCACAGCTGGAGGAACAGGTCTTTTGCTAGTTTGAACGAAAGTAAATGATAGAGACTCTGCAATTTGATGTTTTAAAATCAGAATAGATGATTACGATGGTTCCTTCTGG
This sequence comes from Pelodiscus sinensis, assembly GCF_052426305.1. NCBI lineage: Eukaryota > Metazoa > Chordata > Testudines > Trionychidae > Pelodiscus > Pelodiscus sinensis. Next base: position 100,704,297 of record NC_143052.1, read on the forward strand.
CCTTAAAATCTATGAGAACTAACAAGAATGAGACAAATTCATCATCAGTGTAGCTCTGCAGAATTCAATTTATGACATGTCAGCTCCTTGTGTTCTCTTCCCTCTAGAGCTCTCTAATACACGAGTGGACAGCAGTTTTTTAAATGAAAGTCATTTCTACTGACCACTTTCTTAGCAGATCTTTCAATACATCAGGTAGGGTAAGTCCACAGAGCAGTGTTATTTTGGAATAATGGATGTCATTCTGAAATTTTGTATTGTGTATCTAAACAGCAAGCCCATTATTTCTGAATAAATTTGAAATAACGGGCTTCTTACTCCAACTTCTGTAAACTTCATTGTATGAGGAGTAAGGGAAGTTGGAGGAAGAGTGCTCTGTTTCAAAATAAGGGCGGTAGAGACATGCCCAAATTTGAAATAAGCTATTTTGTCTTAAGCTGCGCAATTAGCGTAGCTCAAGTTGCATAGCTGATTTTGAGTTTAGCTCTGCTGTGTAGACATACCCCGAGAGACCTCACTCCCACTGCCTTTGCTAATGGTAGCACTCTTCTTGCATTCTTCCATGCTGTGGGTTGTCACCATCCTTTTGAGCAATTAGTCTTTGTCAAATTTCATATCTTATTTTGAACTACAGTGCAGTGTAGACGTAGCCTTAGAGTTCAAAGTTGGCTGGTAATTTGTTCCACAAGATATAGGTCGGGGAATATGTCCTTTCTCTGAAGGTGGCCTCCCCAGTTATGGTTCCTATCTCTGTGTGCCTATAACTGAAGTACCTGCCCCTTAGATGCAGAGCATCTCCGGGCTTGTCATGGGATGATTCCCATAGCCCATTTGCAGATCAGAAGGAAGAATTCACCATTAAGTAGGTGAGTGTTTCCTGTGTCATTATGAAATTCAGTAACTCATAATGCTTCTGGCCTTGGATATATCCTGATATGTTCTTGCAATTGTAATCAATGTATCAGTTTGGGGACAAAGCATGCTTCATTGGCTCAATATGTGGCATAAGTTCCTTTCAGCAAAATTTCACCTATAGCTGGTCTGAGCAAGCATAATGTGGTGCACTGTTTCCTTCCATCTATCAACCTTCCTGAAGTCTTCCATGTTTCCCTGGTCTTTTGATTACCCAGTAGTCACCTTGATAGGCCCTGAATGGTTTCCTGGTCAGTTCATGGGTCCCAGAGCAGTGGAGGGAAACGTCTGTTCTTAGCCACAAGGGGACAGAGCAGCTGGGGAGTACTGCTGTCTGCAGTGATGGATATCTTCTGAAAGGCCCATGTTTGAGCGCACTTCCAGCATCAGCTAGGTGTGGCAACCAGCAAAGAGGTGGAGTTTTCAAACTTACAAAATTTTGAAAATGCTTCCCCAAAATCTGAAGCATCCAAACAAGAGAACTAACATTCTATGCTGGGTGCTCAACATGCCCTATTCAGTTCCTCAAAACATGCGTTTCTCTACACACTTTCAGGACAGAAAAAATATTCTCAGATTCTTCTCTTTGATTTACTGGGATATAGCTATAAATGTGGTTCATAAATCTGTACCTAAGCCAAACACAGCAGGAGGAGTGTGGTTAATTTTGACCCATAGAAAAAACTGAGAGCATAACTATTAATTGGAGAACTGTGCAGAGATCCTAGCTCATATCTTAGATGGGAAGGGGTTTCATGCACATATGGAGGAAGCAAATGACAAGAACGCATTTATTTTTAATAATGGAGGAAATAGTTTTAAGAAATGAAACGTCTCTAATGATAATGATAACGAGACACAGACATATAAATGAGATAACTTATACTTCATGTTGATGCTCTCTTTCAAATGTACCTTGATGGACCTTTCTCCCAATCAAGCAGGTGAGTTAAACAGCTACTTTTGACTTACGAAAAGTTCGCAAAGCCAAGCCAGTTAGTTCCCTGTTTGTATATAAAATTTTAATTTCTTACTTAACTAGATACATGTTTTTCTTCTTTACATTGCAGCAATGGCAATATGAGCTGGGTTGTATTCCTTCTTATAAAATATGAGTAGAAGAACGAGATGTTTAAATGAACCTAAAGGAGTTAGGCACCCAAATCCCTTAGATTCCTTTAAAAATATCACAGTAATTTCCAACTGCAACAGACTCACTCTCAATAAGTGATGAGGTTTCTAGTCTAGATAGTAATCCTGTGTCACTTTTCTTTTACGACCAACTGGACTATTGTTATGCATATAATGCAACATAGAACATCACCAACCATGTGAAACATATTGCTTTTATGCTGCAGAGACCAAAATTAGGCAGTTATTTCCTAATTCAAATTCTGCAGCTGTTGCTTTGTAACTCTCACCCTAAAGTATAGTGATAGAGATACAGCCGTGTTAGTCTGGTCTAGCTAAAACAAAAGACAGGACTATGCAGCACTTCAAAGTCTAATAAGATGGTTTATTAGGTGATGAGCTTTCGTGGGCCACACCCACTTCCTCAGGCCAATTTGTAGAAGAAAATTGGCACGACCATATATACCAAAGTGATACAATAAAAAAAAGTGAGCACATATAAAATTGACAAATCAGATTTTAAAATAGAGGGGGAGTGAGGGGGGAAGGTTAGTGTCTGTGATGTAATGATATTAGTGGTGATAATCGGGGAATCTCTCTTTGTAATCTTTGTACCTAAAGTACGTAAGACTTGTCTACGGAAATGACTTTCTGGGGCAAGATAGAGAACGAGAGCCAGCCTGCCTGCCTTGTGGGCAACTACCTAGCTCAGAAATGTGGGGATAAGGAAAACAATCTTCAAGAAAATAAGGGAATGGGAATGCCTGTCACATCTCTCAGGGGAAAAAACTATTAATAGTAAATCAAGAAAAGGGGAAGGATATCTGTCTGTCTGTCAGTCTTTCTGTGAGTCCATCTGTCTGTGAGTCTGTTTGCTCAAGAACTTCTCCTAAATGGTAAGAGCTAGGACCACTAAATTCAGTATACAGCTTCCTCTTATCATAACTTAAGGCAAAGTCAGGGTTTGGTTGTGCCAGGAAAATGGGATGTGCCTGGAATCCGATTGTTTTCCATAATAGAAAGGGAAGGGGATGAGAGCAGGGACAGCTATGTTTCACAGTGACCACTGGGGGGCAGTAAACACAGTGCAGGTCCTGCCCCCCCTAAGGAACTGCTGGGGCCAGGGCCCACCATGAAGCCCAGCCCACCACCCCAATGGCTTGCTGGGGCAGGGGACAGGCTGCACTGACCAGCCCCCTACCAAGGGCCTGCTGGAGCCAGGGTGAGGGCTGGGCCACATAGCCCTGCCCTTGGAATTGTCAGGATCAGGGCTGGGCCATGGAGCCACCCCCCCTTGGAGGTGCTGTGGCTGAGCCGTGCAGCCCTGGTCCTCCGCCCCCAGAGGATCCAGCAGCTGCAGCTCCCCTTCCCCAAGAGGAGCTGGGGCGGGGGAGGGGAGAGGCGACAGTTGCAGCACCATACTCACCATTGCAGGCAGCCCCTGTGAGCCCTCCCTGCACCTCCCTGGCCTGAGTCTCCCACTACTTGCCTTGAATCCTGTACCCCCGACCTAAGCTCCCCCATCTCTTACCCTGACTTCTGCACCCTACCCCCTTCCCTATGCCCCTCCACACCCAGCCCTCTGCTCTGGTTCCTGCACCTCCCACTACCTGCCCTGAGCCCCCCAACCCCTGCCCTAATTCCTGTCCTCTCCACTCTACCAGCCTCCTGCTGTGAAGGACTTGAGCAATGTAACTGAGGGTATGTCTACACTACCCCGCTAGTTCGAACTAGCGGGGTAATGTAGGCATACCGCACTTGCAAATGAAGCCCGGGATTTGAATTTCCCGGGCTTCATTAGCATAAGCGGGGAGCCGCCATTTTTAAATCCCCGCTGCTTCGAACCCCGTGCAGCGCGGCTACACGGGGCTCGAACTAGGTAGTTCGGACTAGGTTCCTATTCCGAACTACCGTTACTCCTCGTGAAACGAGGTGTACCGGTAGTTCGGAATAGGCACCCTAGTCCGAACTACCTAGTTTGAGCCCCATGTAGCCGCGCTGCATGGGGTTCGAAGCAGCGGGGATTTAAAAATGGCGGCTCCCCGCTTATGCTAATGAAGCCCGGGAAATTCAAATCCCGGGCTTCATTAGCAAGTGCGGTGTGCATACATTACCCCGCTAGTTCGAACTAGGAGGGTAGTGTAGACATACCCTGAGTTAGCTCTTTTAGGACACCTAAAACAGGAGGATTTCCCTGCAAACTAGACTATGACAATGAAGGAAGAAGGAAAAGAAGCCACAATAATTTAAAAGGCAGAGGCACAGCAGTCAAACCTGGTGCAAGTGGTGACTGCTTGAGCCTGCTGCCGTGATATTAGGGGCGGGCCAGCTTTTTTTTTTTTTTTTGTCGACCAGTTTTCCTCGGCTTTTTTTTTTAAGGGTTCCGTGGCCAAATAAAATTGGGAAACACTGATCTGGTAAGTTGGGTAAGTACCCATCTGGGAAAAAAACATTCATATCTATACAAATTGGTGTAAATTATGAAGATACATCAATCCAGCCTTATCTGGCTCTGTTATCCAGGGTTTTCAGAATTCAAAAGTGGTAACTTTACTGTTTTTCTCTAGCCAATGTAAGGAATAAATCCACAGTACACAGTATCCTGCAATGCTTTTACCTAAATCTAATTTTTATTAGACCTTAAGTGTGCACATGCGCACACACCACACACACAGACACACGCATGCATGAACACATATGCTGTTGCAGTAGGTTCAGAGTAGCTCAAACATATATGTACCTAAAATTATGAGATGGTTTTGAGGAATCAACAGCCAGGCTCCAGGGGGACCCTACTGTCCAACACACAACTAGGGAACTTAGGTGTGAGATCCTTCTCCAAAGAAAAAATTCTTGGACTGTTCCAAATCACATTTTCTAACTACATTTTTTATACATTTTGTCAAAAGAATGCACATACCTCATAATAGATTCCAATGGACTAAAAATTTCCCTCGCAACAGTCAATAACAACTCATTATTTTCCTTATCAGCAAAGCATTTCTAGTCATAACAATAATCAAATTTACACGTCAGAGGCATCTAAAACCAAAGCTGTCCAAAAATTCTTTCTGTTTTCATGGAACCTGTCCCATTCTCCCATTCTGACTAGCACAGCTGCAAATGTGCAGCTGCACAGCCTTGTCTTCTCAGGGTCCTACAAAGATTATCCCTACCTGAGTGACCAGCTGACAGTTGTTGAACATACAAAATGGCTGACTGCAGTACTGTCAAAAACTGGGGTACATACCGAAATGACAAGTTTGGGGATACAGCTCAGGCCTGGACTCCAGAGTCTGCTAATTTGTCCACCCATCTTAAATCATAGCACAAACCTTTATAATCACTTTGTTGAACTGATTGGACTCATCCATTTGGATAGAGTATGTTGTTTGTTCTGTTGCTAGGTTGACATGCATTTTATGCTAAGAACAGTGGTACTGAATTACTCTCCCCTTAGTTAATATGCATCTTTGTAGATTATAATTTAAAGTAGTTTAGATGGTGGATTAAGTAAAGGGACAGACAAGTTACAAGTTTCCAAGTGTTAGTGCAGGTATTCACTGTATGTATTCTTTATATTTGCCAACCTACAGACTAATACAAATATGACCCCCCCCGAATATAGTGTTTTCCAGGAGTCATGTCCTAATGTTTCCTGAATGATTCTTGTTTCTACTTCAGCAACTTCATTTGTGAATAATCACAAAGATTTATTATAGTTTTTATAATGTTGTGCTTTGCTACCATCTGTCCTATACTGAAACTGGTAATCATGTCATTAACTCCATATATCTTTGGAAATTCTACATTGTCATTTCTCTGTTGAACAATAGTAGATTTCAGGGCCTTGCAGATCAGTTTTCCATTGAAGGGGAAATCAATTATATGGCCTTTGGTTATTTTTTTAGTATAATATATTTTATTTACACAGTATATATCATTCTGTCAACAGATGTGGTCAAACAGCATACTGGCAATTTCCTCTTTTACCAATGCCTGGTTCCCAGCAAGCAACTCTACCCAAAGGATTGACTGTATTTAAAGAGATTAAGGCCTGGTGCATGTTTTCCTGCTGCTTGTAACAGCTCCCCTCAAAAGAAAATACATCAGAAATATAACAATAATATAACATCACTTAAAAGACTGAACAGGCTATAGAAAAGTTGCTAAAATGCCAGTAAAATTATGTGTAATCATTCCATTTGGTGATGCCCACCATATCAGTTTATCGTGAATGCCTTCACTGTGTTTTTAGCTTTTATTCTTGACAATACTGAATACAGTGGATTAGAGTATCTTTAATTTTTTTTTCAGTCTTCTTTTTTTAATCCGAGCACAACAGTTATTGCAAATGAATAATATTTGTATTACACCTCAAATAGAAATGAAACGGTGCTTTGCTTTCTGATACCTGGATGGGTTTGTCTGCATTACACTGCGGTGATCTCACATGTAGGGATTCATAACCTCTTGGAGCTTTTACAAGCCATTGATTTGTCATCTCTGAAGAATATTTCTTTTGTAAATTACTTTGGGCAAAGTTAATTCTGTGAGGTTCACTTCAAAGTCAGACAATTAAAAATGGGAATTAACTGCATAAACACTTTTTTAAAGGTTTTATTCTAAGTTCCAACCAGTCTCACACCATGTCTCTCACCATATTTTAAAAATAATATAAAATGAATGAGTTCTCTTTCTCAAGTCTCTTAAAAGTGTTACTGATTAAAACAAAACAAAACAAAACAAAACAAAACAAAAAAGCAGCAAGTATCCATGGTTATGGAGAGCTCCTTAGAGCCAAGTATTAAGACTCTGAGGTTTAATACTTATCTGATGACTATGAGCTTTCTTGATGTCTGTATTGTATGAGTAGTCAGTTAGTGAATGAACTTAAAAGTACTATCCCACTGTCTCTTCTTTGGCTGTCCAAATCCTCATCAAGAATCTGGAGGGGATTTTGCCAGTACATTATGAATGTAATGAATAAAATTACACAGTGATTTTTTTCCAGTGACTTTTATTAAATTTTGTAATAAACCCTGGGTGTTTCTTCTCTGTTATGTAGTCAGAAATGCCGGAGCCTTCTTTTTTCCATGGAACTGGTTTAATGTTTGTGATAGGATCACAAACATTACTGAACTTATTAGCTATTTAGCTTGGACCCCTGAAATACTTCAGTTTTACTGGCCACAATGTCTGGTCATTTGAGTTTAAAACAAGTTAGTTCAGATTAGCTGCAAATAGCTTGACGTGCAGAGACTTCTCATTGACACTAATAGGGTTAATCCTATTACAATGGTGTCTATGCTCCTGTGACCTCGTGACCTTGTGCTCTTCCTAATACTATATAAAGTCCTACTTTTTATTTGAACTTCTGGCCACCTTACCCACACATCATTCAACATCTGTCAGCTTCAGCTTTTTTGTATTGCTTGCAAACCCCTTAAATATTTCTTATGGATTTTTAAAAAATATCTAGATACATTTTCTTTATAATGTTGTTCCACTTATGATCTTTTGATTTTATTTCACAAGTACTTTGCCATATCTGCTGTATGGATACTTGACCACTTGAACTTGTAAGATCGTCTCTGACTGTCTGCTTCAATTTTAGTGAAAGTATGCAAGGAACTGCTAGGAGGGCACTGCTATGTAGCAGGAGTTTGGGTGTGACAATAAGAGATGCAAGGGGACCTTCCTTACAATCACATCTATGGCACAGGCTAGGACCATGTATGGGCATATAATTAAATCAGAGTAAAAGTTAGTAGCAGGTTAACTTTAAGTGAGTCGATGACCTTGCATAACAAAATGTATGGTTCCACTGTGTTACAACTGGGTTTTTGTATGGATTGTATTGTTACTTATTGAAAGCTGTACCTGACATGGTTCCTTGTGCTTCAAATATTCTATCCTCAGAGTTCAGCTGGAATTAGCCAATTTTATCCTACCTTAAGTGACCCTGCTTGCAACCATAGGTCCAAGAACAACAAGATGCTGCTGATTGTGTGAGGAGAAAGACCAAAAGTATCTAGAGGAAACATTCCCTCACAAATTGGAATAGAAACAATTAGCACCTTGGAAATAAGCTGTTTCTTCACATTCGCTGGACGGGGCAACCATATACCAGTTAGATGCACAGAAGTGTCACAATTGTCACTTGGGCTCCTTAAATGAGTTGCTTTGTTTCTGCTCGTGGAGTTAGCTGTGACTGTCAATGGCACAAAAGCGGCACAAAGTTCCATTCCAGCCACCTGATGGCTTTAGCAGACTTTCAGACTCTTCCCAGTGGTCACAGTGAATGCAGTGGAGGAGCTGCATGTTTTGACAGGTGGCTGCTTTGAAGAAGTTTAGTAGTAGAGTCAAATTCATGCCACAGCAGGTTAGAATGTCAGTATCCTTGCTCACTACATTTGCATCTTAAATGTTCCAGTTTAGGTCCATCTTTAATTCATTCAAGACACAAATTAATCTTGTCCAGTCATCTTTTTTCATGTGTCTTGGCTCTTTCCCATGAGATTGTGGGTCTCAGTTCTGCAGTCAGATCAGCAAGTGTAACCTTGCCGCTGTACTAAGTCCCATGGCCTTAGACCAGATACTTTGCCCACAGAATTCCAGTTCTAAGGCCAGAACTGTGTTTTGCTGTGACCACCTAGCACAGGCACTAGCCACAGCAATAACTGTTTCCCATGACACAGAAGCCATCTCTGAAATACCTAGTGTCTGTTCAAAAATCCTCACACATGCTAAGATGGAACAAAAAGAATACTGTTTGCAGTATTGGTGTAGCTGTGTTGGTCCCATGATTGTAGCTGTCTCGCTGGGTTAAAGTCAAACATTTCAGTGTTTTGTGATGAGAAAATATTTGTTCTCAATATCTCATAGATATGTCTATTAAGAAAGTGTTTTTGTTTTCACAGAATATGCATTTATTTCTTGAAAGAACTATCTATATTTTTTTAAAGAAAAAGATGTAATGAGGAAGCGCTTGTTGGCTGAAAAGTCCCTGAGTTTGTAACTCTTTTATGCTGATGTTTTATCTTTGCTGGGAGAGTGTTGCACAAATTCAGACACTTAACTACTTCCCAGGATAAAGCCTCACTGCCAACACAAATTCCAACTGTGAACTTGTAATTGGTTCTTCTGTGGTTCAACATGGAAAGTACACTATGCCTAAATTTAATTTTCATGCGTGTTTATCTATTTGGCTGCTCCCTCAAATGTTGCACAAATAGTACTTTGCAGCCAACACAGGAGCCTGTCCTTTTGTCTGAGCCATAATTGCCCCCATCCCCAACACAGAAATGACTATAGTATGGTACATTATGCCAAATTGACTTTTATTAATAATAACCTGAGCTAAAGCCAAATCCAGGCCCATGGTTATGTGGGAGTAATTCCCTTGGGGTGTGGCTGTCAGCCAGAAATGTAGTTAAGAGGTACGTGCAGCCTTTTAAAGGATGACCTGAATTGACTGCCAGCTTTATTGAGTCAATGGGACACACAGATGACAACCTCAGTGGGAATCACGCATCCCAGTCTGGGGTGCTGTTATGGCATATTCTTGTGCCAAAAGACAAATCTTCCCCTCTGGATTCCAGTACCATCCTGTTAGCGTGGAATCTAATTAGAACAGGCTATACAGATCTGGCCAAGCTCCATGTCATGTAGGAAGTAGGGCTATGATTGGGCCCATAGAGTTTCCAATGGGATTTTAAAAAAATGCTAAGCATTGGCCTACTATCCCTGTTCCCACAGAAGTCAAAGAAATAATATTTAATGAACCTCTTTTTTCAATTAATAATTTTCTGTCAAATTTGTTTTGACCAGCTCGAGACCTTAGCACTGAAGAATGACTTTTTTTTTTCCAAGAGGGAAGGTTTGTATTTTGAGTGCTCTTTCCGAGCTACTGCCAGTCCGAAAAAAATAATGTCTTTTGTTTTCCCAAGGAGCTGGTTGTTATGATCTGTTGTTCAATATTTGTACCATATTAGCAGCAAGAGGCTACAGTAAGCAGCAAGGCCTCTTCGTGCTAAGCGATTGTGAGCACATAAGGTGACGGTTTTCTGTTGCAGCAGCCTGCACTTGAATTTAAGGTTCGAAGTTTCTTTAGCAACCACAATCTCAGGTCCTCTTTCACTCAGGGGGGGTATGTCTACACTACAAAGTTAGTTCGAACTAACAGACGTTAGTTCGAACTAACTTTAATAGGTGCTACACTAGCGCTCCGCTAGTTCGAATTTGAATCGAACTAGCGGAGCGCTTAGTTCGAACTAGGTAAACCTCATTTTACGAGGACTAACGCCTAGTTCGAACTAGCTAGTTCGAACTAAGGGCTGTGTAGCCACTTAATTCGAACTAGTGGGAGGCTAGCCCTCCCCAGGTTTCCCTGGTGGCCACTCTGGCCAACACCAGGGAAACTCTATGCCCCCCTCCCGGCCCCGGACCCCTTAAAGGGGCACGGGCTGGCTACGGTGCCCGTGCCAGGTGCAAGCCTGCCAGCACCCAGCTAGCAGACCCTGCACCTGGCACGGCACAGAGCCACCCACCCGATGCCCCCCAGCCCACCCCCTCTTCCCGGGACCAGGCTGGTGGCTCCCGGGAGCTTGCCCTGGACCGCAAGAGGCGGGCACCTTCCTGGGCTAGTGCGGACATCGTGGACCTTGTCCACGATCTCCGCACTAGGCACAGGAAAGTGGCCGTCTAGGGCAGGAGAGCTGCCAGCCTGGCCACCCAGGACCAGGTGTGCATGAAAATCAAGGGGGTCCACTGAGACCCCCGACACTGAGCCCTGAGCTTACAGTGGCCGTACTGGGTCAGACCAAAGGTCCATCTAGCCCAGTAGCCTGTCTGCCAACAGCGGCCAACCCTAGGGACCCTGGAGGGGATGGACCGAAGACAATGACCAAGCCATTTGTCTCGTGCCATCCCTCTCCAGCCTTCCACAAACTTTGGGCAGGGACACCACTCCTACCCTCAGCTAATAGGACTCCATGGACCCAACCTCCATCACTTTATCTCACTTCCCTTTAAACTCTGTTCTAGTTGTAGCCTTCACAGCCTCCTGCAGCAAGGAGTTCCACAGGTTAACTATTTGCTTTGTCAAGAACAACTTTCTCTTACTAGTTTGAAGCCTGCTACCCATTCCTTTCCTTTGGTGTCCTCTAGTCCTTCTTGATGGGAACTCAGGAAGAACTTTTCTGAATGCACCCTCTCCACCCAACCCCTGCTTTTAGAGACCTCTATCCTGTCCCCCCTCCGTCTCCTCTTTTCTAAGCTGAACAGTCCCAGTCTCTGTAGCCTTTCTTCATCTGGGACCTGTTCCCAACCCCTGATCATGTTAGTTGCCCTCCCCTCTCCCAGCCTTTCTCTTCCCCTCTCCCACCTCCTTTTCCCAGTCTCCCCCAGTTTTTTTCAATAAAGACAGAGTCAATGTTGGAAGAAACGTTATCTTTATTTTGTACATCAGGAAGGGGGGCTAGGGAAGGGTAAGTGGAAGGAGGTGAGGGAGGAATGGGGTACGAGCCCCCGATGGGGAGGACTGGGCTGGCTCTGCGGGCTTCTGGGGGTGGAAGCTCTCCTGCAGCCCCCCAATTACTCCCTCTCCCTAGATGGCAGCCTGCGGCAAGTGCAGCCGGGCTGATGGCCGAGTGGTGTGATGTGCCCAGTGTGGGCACTCAGGGCACTCCAAGCCAGAACTTCTTTGCAAGCGGGGCACCCCTTAGAACTGTGTGTCCGGGGTGGGGGTCGGGACCCTTTAAGCGCAGCCCTCGGCTAGCCTGAGACAGCATCTCCATGCTCTAAGTCCTCCTTTTATGCCCTGCCGGCACTGCTTCCGGCCATCCTTAAGCCCTGTTCAGAGTCCACTCAATGTGGACTTACTAGTTCGAACTAGCAAAACGCTAGTTCGAACTAGTTTTTAGTTCTAGATGCGTTAGTTCGAACTAGCTTAGTTCGAATTAACTAATTCGAACTAAGTTAGTTCGAACTAGCGCTGTAGTGTAGACGTACCCTGGCAGCCACAGAGAAGCGACTCAGTAGGCCTGCCTGCTGTTGTGTGATGGGAAGACCACTTACCAAACCTTAGCTTCCACCAAAAACTACTCTGGAATCAGTGGGAGCTATGGCTGTTGTCTGTTGACCTCCATCCATGAGAGAGTAGAAGTCTCCTGTCATCTTCCAAGGACAACAAAGTGAAGTAGCTGGTGACCAGACCAGTTAGTCTCCTCAAAAAGACAACCAGGTAGGTCGGACTGATAAGGGTAATTAGAGGGTGAGTTTTCTGTAAAGCTTGTTAGTAGAGCACAATTATTTGAGAACACTGAACTGTGGAATTTAGGGAAGCTCTTCTAAGTTTATTAAGATCAGATAAGCTTTTGGATGTTTGAACTGCACTTTCAGTCATTTGAGATTCCTCCATCCCTAGATGTATATATACTTTTGCTATGAGGGAGATTATTTACTCTGGCTCAGAGAGGTAGCTGTGTTAGTCTGTAACTTTTAAAAACGAGTAGTCGTAGAGCACCTTAGAGACTGCAGTTTTGCAGTAGTGACACTTGTCTACTGTATACTCTCGTGTGCCTCTTGGCTATGCTAAAACTTCGTCTGGGTAGGGTTTTTTTCAATTTTATTCCCTTGCAGTCATAGGAGCATGTTATAAAAACCATTTAAAGAGGAATTTATTATTATTTCTGTATGAAATTCACAGACGAGCAGGGAGATATTGGAGAGCTACCAGTGCTAACAGAAATGGCTTGCTGGAATGGATACCTTGCCTATCCCTCAGCATACACTCTAAACATGTACTCTGAGTGGTTGCAGTGCACAGGACAGTCAGATTCAGTAGTGTTATAGTGAGAAATTTACAAGAGTGGAAAGGATTATGATTGGAGATCAGACCAGGTTATCTACTGAAGATGGTTGTTGCTCTTGTCTAGATTTATTATCTTACTAGAACATTTACCAAACATTGCTTGGGTCCTTCAGGGCAGGGAGCTGGGCTATGTGTATGTGTGTTCAGGAGTCAGAGTTGGGGGGTGAGGAGGAGCTCAGGGCTGGGGGTGAGGGATGTAGGAGTCAGGGGAGGGGGCTGGAGGGTGCAGGAGTCAAGTACCTGGACTGATTATTGCCCCACCCTAAAACAAACCTGGGCCAGATTGGTTTTCTGTTCAGTCTTTCCAAAGACCTTTGAGTGGGTTGCCACCATTGCCAGGTGGCCCAATGGGCAGTGGGATACCAGACTCACACTATACTTGAGTGGCCTCAACCAGATTACCTATTGAGGCCTCCCCATTGATGCTTTCAGGGATTATGGTTGGGTGAAGTCTGCCATTCTGGATGTACTGGACATAACTCCTGAAACCTTCTGGTGTTGCCATCAGATGACCAATTATCTGCCTGTGGCTCACCCATAGGCTTTTGCCCAGGAGGTCCGAGACCTGGCTGCACCCAGAATGCCTGGCTGTGGAGGAATTCACCAAAGAGATAGCCCTCATACAGTTCATTCACATCCTCCCTTCCTGCGTCTGGGCATGGGTATTCCAACACTGCCCTCTGACCCTGAGTGCCACTGGGCCCTCATAGGGTATGTCTATACTACAGCGCTAATTCGAACTAACAGACGTTAGTTCGAATTAACTTTGATAGGTGCTACACTAGCGATCCGCTAGTTCGAACTTAATTCGAACTAGCGGAGCACTTAATTCGAACTAGGTAAACCTCATTCTACGAGGACTAACGCCTAGTTCGAATTAACTAGTTTGAATTAAGGGCTGTGTAGCCACTTAATTCGAACTAGTGGGAAGCTAGCCATCCCCAGCTTTCCCTCGTGGCCACTCTGACCAACACCAGGGAAACTCGTCTGGCCCTCTCCCGGCCCCGGAGCCCTTAAAGGGCCATGGGCTGGCTACACAGTTTGTGCCAGTTGCAAGCCTGCCAGCACCCAGCCAGCAGACCCTGCACCTGCCACAACATGAGCCAGCCACCCGATGCCACCCAGCCCTCCCCCTCTTCCCAGGACCAGCCTGGCTGCTCACAGGAGCCTGCCCGGGGCCGCAAGAGGCGGGCGCCCGCTTGGTCAGGTGTGGAGATCGTGGACTTCATCGAGGTTTTGGGGGAAGCCTCCAATGTCCACGATCTCTGAACTAGCCACAGGAACGCGGCCATGTACAGCCGCATGGCTGCCAGGCTGGCCACCAGAGGCCACCAGTGGAGCCGGGAGCAGGTCCGCTGTAAAATCAAGGACCTGCAGCAGTCCTACTCCCGGGCCTGCCAGCCAGGGGCCGACCCGGAGGCCTGCCCCCACTTTCAGGCCCTGGACCGCATTCTGGGGGCTCATGCCGTCCATGCCCCCCCGGGTGGTCATCAACCCCGGGGCAGAGGGACCCGTCCCTGACACCGAGGATGAGGAGCCGGAGGATGCCGAGAGCCAGGAGCCTGCCAGGAGCCTGCCCAGGACCCAGGACCCCCGAGGAACCCCACAGACCACATCACCTGTGTCGTCCGAGGCCGGGGAGGGCTCCACATGTGAGTACCATCATGCTCCCCTTATGTGTACGGGGGTGTGGGGAGGAGAGGGATCCCAGGGACCGTGCGCCTGGGCCTTGCCCACCATGGAGCAGCAGCTGGGTGTCATGCAGGGGCCTTGGCCTTGCAGAGGGGAGCTGGGTTTCACCCACCTTGTCCCCAGGGAGAACTGACCGCTGCTCTTGTTTCACCACAGCCGCAGCACCTGGGACTGCAGGGCGCACCACCCCGCCTGCAACAGCCACCTGCGCCCGGGCCAGCAGGCGTGCCAGGAACCAGGAGGACTAGCAGCGGCGGCACCTCCGGTTCATGGAGCAGCTGCTCCGCAACCAGGAGCACTGGGTCTGAGTGGACCTTCGGCTGCACCAGCGGAGTTTGGAGGCGCTGGAGGAGCAGGGCCGTGCTCTCAGAGGCCACCTCCAGACCCTGGTGGACTGGTTCCTACCTCCTCCTGCTCCAGCTCCTGCGGCTGCCCCAGCTCTTGCTCCTCCTCCCACCCCTGCTCCCCCTGCTGCCCCTGCTCCCTCTCCCACTTCCTCTGCACCCCCATCCCTCCTGCCCCACCCTCCACACTCATTACCCCCCGACACCCCTGCACCCGCAGTGTTGCGAGATGGGAGAGCCAGCCCAACCCCCAAGCCTGAGCTTTCCCTTCCCTTCCCTTCCCTTCCCTTCCCTTCCCTTCCCTTCCAGCTCCCTCCTCCCAGGTTTCCCCCTCCCCTCTCCCACCCTCACTCCTCCCTCCTCCCTCCCCCCACCCCAGTTATGTAAAATAAAAAGATTTTTTTTGCCAAAACAGGTGTCTTTATTTGACATTAAAAAGAGGGGTTAGGGAGGGGAAAGGGGAAGGGGGGGATGGTGGAAGAAGGCCCCAGTGGGGCATGCAGGGAGAGTTCAGTCCTCCTCCTCCACATGGAAGCTCTCCCGCAGGGCTTCCCGGATCCAGACGGCCCCCCGCTGGTCTTCCCGGACGGCGGCGGTGCGGGGCTGAGCATAGTGGCCAGCCATGAGGTCAGCCTCAGCCATCCAGGCTGGCAGGAAAGCCTCCCACTTTCGCTCGCACAGATTGTGCAGCACACAACATGCTGCCACCACGGGAGGGATGTTGTGCTCTGCGAGGTCGAGGCAGGTGAGGAGGCATCTAAATCGGGCTTTCAGTCGCCCGAATGCCCCCTCAATGATGATGCGGGCCCTGGTCAGCCTCGCGTTGAAGGCCTGGCGGGAGGGGTTGAGGTGCCCCGTGTAGGGCTTCATGAGCCAGGGCTGCAGTGGGTAGGCGGCATCCCCCACCAGGCACACGGGCATGTCCACGTCCCCGACCCTGATGGGGCAGTCAGGGAAGAAGGTCCCAGCCTGCAGCCTCTGGCACACGGAGGAGTTCCGGTACACGCGTGCGTCGTATGCCTTGCCAGACCAGCCCACATTAATGTCCGTGA